>NW_026712115.1:19822625-20195125 GCF_030504385.1 Musca domestica
TCCAAAGCGTTCGGTAAAGACGCAATCTCAATGGTAATGCTGAAACAGCTGGATACGCCAAGGGTCGGCGAGAGTTCTCAACATGTCGCTAGCCACCCACATAGTGCCCGAAATGGGCCGAGTGGCACCCCTACTGAAGCCAGGCAAGGATGCCGGTAAAGGCAAATAGTACAGACGGATTTCGCTTTTGTCACCCGGTCCGATAAATGACGCGACTTGACAACCCGTCATTTCTTTTGGCTCAGACCATCTCCCGATAATCGTCTCCATAAGCAGGTTGCCCGATTTTAGAACCTCTGAACGCTGCACTTTACTTAATCATGGGAAAGCTCACTGGCCAAAGTTCAGAGAATTTACCAACCGACGCTTCAGAGAACTGCCCAACCCTTCTGATGTGCGGGTAGCAGAAAGGATTTTCCGACACATCATCAAAGCTGCAGCCGCTCTCTATACATAAATCGGCTGGTCAAATACCCGAGGTAAGACCAAACTTCCCAGCAGGCCAGCGGGATTAGCGTGATGATCTCCGCCGTACCAACCCTACAAATCCTAGAATCAGCGATTTGATATAACGCCACATGTTGCTGTTCCAACTCCGGATTGTGCAACGTTCTTGCAATTCAATTGCAACGGACTCCGAGGCAAAAAAGATGTGATAGTGGAATTTATGTATCGAAGGAATATTAAGATCGCAGCGTTATAGGAAACCAAGCTGAATGAAAATTGCAGCCTAAAACGTTGTTATGGTTACAACGTACTAAGGAAGGATCGCACCAGAAGTGGGGGAGGGGGATATGCGTTCCTGTTCAGTACAGGCCTATCTCGCTTGATCTAGTCTCCAATGACCCATACATGGAACGTATGAGGGTAGCAGTAAAGTGTTGAACTGCCGAGGTAGAAGTGCTTAAGGAGTATATCCCCCCGATTAATAGCTGAGAACCATATAATCGCCTGGTACTAGGGGTTTTTTTAATGCCCACCATGAGTTGTGGCATTCCGTCCTAGGTACTGACCAGAGGCGATCAGCGCTGGTAGAGCAGATTGACGGCTCCACATTCTGCACGGTTAACGAGGATGCGAACACCCGAAGAAGAGGAGAGTGTCACAGTTCGCCAGACTCAACCATAGTGTCACACCGCACTTTACTTAATCATGGGAAAGCTCACTGGCCAGAGTTCAGAAAATTCACCAACCGACGCTTCAGAGAACTGATCAACCCTTCTGATGTGCGGGTAGCAGAAAGGATTTTCCGACACATCATCAAAGCTGCAGCCGCTCTCTATACATAAATCGGCTGGTCAAATACCCGAGGTAAGACCAAACTTCCCAGCAGGCCAGCGGGATTAGCGTGATGATCTCCGCCGTACCAACCCTACAAATCCTAGAATCAGCGATTTGATATAACGCCACATGTTGCTGTTCCAACTCCGGATTGTGCAACGTTCTTGCAATTCAATTGCAACGGACTCCGAGGCAAAAAAGATGTGATAGTGGAATTTATGTATCGAAGGAATATTAAGATCGCAGCGTTATAGGAAACCAAGCTGAATGAAAATTGCAGCCTAAAACGTTGTTATGGTTACAACGTACTAAGGAAGGATCGCACCAGAAGTGGGGGAGGGGGATATGCGTTCCTGTTCAGTACAGGCCTATCTCGCTTGATCTAGTCTCTAATGACCCATACATGGAACGTATGAGGGTAGCAGTAAAGTGTTGAACTGCCGAGGTAGAGGTGCCTAACGAGTATATCCCCCCGATTAATAGCTGAGAACCATATAATCGCCTGGTACTAGGGGTTTTTTTAATGCCCACCATGAGTTGTGGCATTCCGTCCTAGGTACTGACCAGAGGCGATCAGCGCTGGTAGAGCAGATTGACGGCTCCACATTCTGCACGGTTAACGAGGATGCGAACACCCGAAGAAGAGGAGAGTGTCACAGTTCGCCAGACTCAACCATAGTGTCACACCGCACTCTCCTTAACCATGGGAAAGCACACTGGCCAGAGTTCAGAGAATTCACCGTCGCTTCAGAGAAGCGGTTGGTATCGAAACATAAGAGGGAAAAGTGGCTACAAGTGTTGCAACATTGGAACCGATATAAGTAAGCTGAGGGTAACGGTTACGTCGCTCTAGAACCCTGGAAAAAAGCATGATAGGACCTCAGTCCCTTTTAACGACGTAACGGCGACTGATCCGAAGATGTGCGCGGAGTATTTTAACCGACAATTTGTCGAGCACCCTGATAGCGACAGGGCGAAGCGAAGAGTACTACGTCGTATCAGATCTCTTCCCGCCGAGGAGAAACCACCACAGATTCCGACGGGTGATGTTGCAAATGTCATCCGCTACTGGAGCCAGGCAAGGATGCCGGTAAAGGCAAATAGTACAGGCCGATTTCGCTTTTGTCGCCAGTAGCTAAGACTCTTGAGGCTTTACCCCTATCCAGTTGCCAACCATTCCATCCACAACATAGTCCCACAACAGCATTACACGCCATTTCCACACATATTAGTAGAAAATTGAACAAGCCGTGTGACAGAAGAGTGTTGGTAAGGAAAAGGCATTCGATAGGTCAATAATGCCATACTGCTTTGAGCACATAGGACTTTGAGGACGTTGGATAATCAACTATATGTGTAGACGCGAGTCGTACGTGGAATTCCGGAACAAGAAGTCCAAAGCCCGTAGAGTGAAACAGGGAGTTCCCCGAGGTGGGGTGATATCTCCGGAACTGTTTAACTTCTACATTTCCGGAATTCCTCGCCCTCCAGACGGCATAGAGATCGTAACTTATGCGGATGATGATGACATAAGCGAAAGGCTGAAACCCTATCTCTCTGAGCTTGCAAACTTCCACGTGAGGAATAGAATAGCATGCTTCCACCCGAAAAAGAACACAGCTGAATGTGCAGGTCGAGGGGAATTCAATGCCGACCACGAACTAGCCCAGGATTCTAGGGGTCACATTCGAAAGCATATTCAAGTCGCCCGCGCAAGCCACAGCTATCTGCGACAAGATGAAAAGTAGGAACAGGTTTCTCAAGGCGCCAGCCGGCAGCACTTGGGGTGCAGACATGGAATCCTTAGGACTGACCAGAGAGGATCAGCGCTGGTAGAGCAGATTGACGGCTCCACATTCTGCACGGTTAATGAGGATGCGCACACAATGGGCCCTTTTTGGACTTTTTGGGGGTTTTATAAAGAATCAGGGTCAAAAAAGTGGATAATTTGACTATAACTTCAGAAGAACGATACCTATATTGTCTATATCCGGGCCGGGTTTTGAACCCGGACTTTGTAGTCAAAAATCTGGGTTCGCGGGTCCGTCACCCAAAAAAAAAATATTCCGGAATTAGAGTAAAAATACCCACCTCTGGGAAAAATTTCAAAAAAAATGAAGAGGTTTTACTAAAGAAGAAGATTTAAGCCAATATATATATATATATATATATATATAATATATATATATATATATATATATATATATATATGTATATATATATATATATATATATATATATATATATATATATATATATATATATATATATATATATATATATATATATATATATATATATATATATATTTATTGTATACAATAAAAAAAAAATAGTTCCTCTGATCAATAAAAGTCCAAAAAATTTACTTTGTGAAAATGCATGAGAAGAGTTCATAATTACCTTCTTCTTTTCCATTCCATAATACAATATTTCGCTTGGCTCCTCTGCAATATTTCACATCTTTTATGAAATGTCGGGCATCTTCGATTTTAATGCGTTCCTTAATAGCCACTGCCTAATATTATTCATTGTTAATTAATGATCATTTACAATGTTCAAATCTTATGGGTTTTTATTTTGCGACGCGAATTTGCAGCAACATGCAATTTTAAGAGTATATGCTAAATTCAACAAAACAAAGGGTATAGAGAAAAGTAGCACTGGAAGTTTAACATACGCAACTACCACCAATATGTTACAGACTCTTTTGCAGCTTACATGCCTACTTGGCAGACGTAGTCACATTTGCAAAATATATTTCTTTCCGTTTTTATATATCCCGGGCACTTAATCACAAATTGTTTAATTTGTTGTTAAAGTTAATAGAATTCTGGAAACTCAGTAAGCAGAGTGTTGCCAGATTTTACATATTTCCAGTATGTAGCCAATGCAAAAGCACTGTTAAATATACATAGATATTTACTAAGTCTGGCCACTAAATTATACATATGATAATACAGCATACGGTATACATATCATATAATGTTGTTATAACCAAGTCACTGCGACATGCTTTTCCCAATTTAGTAAATGCATTTCGAAACGGGCATGGAATTCAATACCATTGTCAATATGAGCAGGAACAGATTACACAATACCGGCATCAAACAATTCATAAAATCACAATAATACAGTACATTTGGTTGTACGCATTGATCGAGTTCAGTGTCTATATTTCGGAGTAGTTGCCATATCTGCAATATTTTAAATCAAGCATATGCTTGATTAACAGGGACAAACTTAGGAGGTGCCACCCGAAGATATCTATCGTTCTAATTGATGACGAACTTCGACCCTAACGAAAATGGCAACCAATGGCGAAAATGCATTTTTTCGGGGGAAATAAATACTTCCCGCGATATAGGGTCCCCTTTTTAATTTTGCTATTTCTACACCAATAATCGAAGTAAAAGCTATTACAACAACAAAACATTTTCGGAGATGGGTCCGTACTTCCCAAGATATAGGGTTCCAATTTTTTTGCGATGCCAGAGTTGGATATATCCCAGAGGAGAAAAGCTCAAGACCCGTCCGAAGGTCGACTACTTTGAAAACTTTTACTTGGCGAACCTGGAGTTGTATATAACCCAGGCTTTTTCAAAAACGAATAAATCTAAAAATAAAATTTTTTGTGAAATTTAAAAGAAAATCGATTTGTTACTAAAGTACATCTTTCTCCTTCTTAACTAATGTGTTAAAAAAGAAGAATGGAAAGCACATAGGAAATTAACTTTTATTTTTTATGCACATTAAAATTGAACCGTTATTTTCTGTGCGACAAGTGTTCACATACTTTATATCGAAATTTGAAATATAGTTGTGAAATTTTCGTACATAGTCAAGTAGTTTAATGGTGGGAAAAATGGAACCATATAGGCTACAGTGCTTAAAAAGTCGGAGGAGTGTGGCCTGATTCCAATGGAGGGATTGTTAAAATTTGATAAGGGCCACATATTAAAATTGTCGAGGGGTGTTAATTGTAATGGTTGGGCGAGGAGGTAAGTAATAAAACATAAGTTATACATCAATATTTTTATTATGATATTTTTAGGTTGTTAAAAAATTCCGGAACCGCAAGAATGGAAAATGTGATTTCTATCCTTCCTTACGAAAAGGAACGTTTTCGAAAATTCACATTTGACCATTTACCAAATCATATGGACTATGTGGAAAGGCACATCGGAAGATATAATGGAGGAGAAGTCCATTAATATTCAACAGCGGTGGACTGGGACAACTTGTGATTTACAGTTCGTTCCAAACCAAACTACAAATCGGGGGCACCGTTGAAATTGATGAGTCGAAAATTGGGAGGGGGAAATACCATCATGGACAGGGTTTTCGGTGGTGTTGAGCGGTCAAGCAATAATTGTTTCATTGTACCTGTGAATGACAGTTCAAAAAAACCCTACTGCCGCTCATGAAAAAGTATATCAGATCTAATAGTGTCCAATTATTGGAAAGTAATGATTAAAACTTAACTTAAAATGTTAATCAAAAATATGTTCTTTTGAACATTCTCCCCCACGTTGAACAGGGAACGTTCAATAAACTGTCTGGTCAATGACGCAGTCAGTAGCCGGGGTATGGGTGTTGGACCTAAGTTTTTGGAAGTTTTGTAGTGGCAAAACTTGACTGCGACTTATATGGCTACTTCAATTCCAACACAAAGAGTTAGATAACTGATGGTATGATGGCGAATGGCTGTCGATTTTATTAGTTCTGGAAGGCTTCCGATTTCAATGGTTTTTACCTGCTAGTGTTAG
Organism: Musca domestica; assembly: GCF_030504385.1. Classification (NCBI taxonomy): domain Eukaryota; kingdom Metazoa; phylum Arthropoda; class Insecta; order Diptera; family Muscidae; genus Musca; species Musca domestica. The sequence goes on from NW_026712115.1 coordinate 19,828,676, forward strand.
GTAACGAGCTCAACTGCGCGTGTGTCATAGGTTCTGTTTAATGTTGTGCTGAGCAAAACGAGCTTACTACATTATGGAATATAGTGGCTTAAGTCTCAGATATGACGCATTATGAGCCTTAATGGTTTGGAGCTCGATCAGCAATTGATGTGGGGTAAGTAGTAATGGACTTATACGATTCTGATGAGCATCCGATAATACATCGATGAAGTTGTCTTCTATATGTTCTAACCTTGATGAAAGTTGCATGAACTGCGAAGTGAGGAAAATAATTGATTGTGTTGCTTTTGCAATATCTTCCTCCTTCTTCACCTTGTTTACCAGAAAGTTCATTTTTACTTGCATGTTGGCGAAGGTTTTTGACTCATTCCTTCATCCTTTCTGATTTTGTTGATTGTGGAATCAATAATATATGTCTGATTCCTTAGCAGATCCAACAGGTGTTGCAAGAGCTAATCCGTTTATGGCTCTTTTAACTTAACCGTTTTGTGTCTTTACGTCCACTACACGAACGGCTCCATCGTTACCCTTGCATGTTCGGGTTATTCTGCTTAGGGGCCACTGCATTGCAGGCATGTTGTCTTCCTTAATAACGACCAATTACCAAGCTCAACGATTGCTGATGGTGTACTCCATTTCCTTCCTTCTTGAAGAGTACTTAGGTATTCCGTAGACCAAAGGCTCCAGAACTCATGCGATACTATCTCCATCTTCTTGTCAATGATGTGGACAATTGTTTCGCTGATGCCGATAAAGGCTCTCCCACAAAAAAATAACCAGGTGTTAATGCTGCTGGTTGATTTGGATCGCTAGAAATAGGGGTTAGCGGTCTGGAGTTCAGGGTTGCATCTATTTCGATAACAATTGTTTCCGAATCTTCGTGAGTTAAGGATGTACTACTTGTGGTACGAAGCCGCAGCTTCCAAAAAGCCACCAAAATGTGGAGCTCTTGGGGGTATAAACTGGAAGTTAGTACCTTCTCTTGAGCATGCCTCGGCTATTTCCTTTCTGATACTCTCTCCAAATACTGTTTGATTCTATAAGGCTGATTTTTGGCTCCTACAAAGTGCTAAGGATGTCCCTTCTAACCTGCCACCGACTCAAAGCATTCCTCTGTAACAAAAAACGGATTTAAACTGTATATGGAGAATGATTCGTCTAATGTTCCGTGTTTCCTCAACTGCTGTATTTTTGTGGTGACTTAAGTGAGATCCGTAACCACTTGTCATTGTTACACTCCATGTAATTGTATTGTGATACTTTCTGCTCGTGACGATGTGGCAACATATGGCACTTGTCACTACAGCATCTTTGTTTTGTATTCATTCGTACATTTCAATCAAAGCAACCGGTCACCATTTTCAATTCGATCCTTTTTGCATTATCGTAGATTAAGCTATTTATAATAAAGTATCATTATCATTATAACGTAAAGATCGTGCATTATTTATTCATCAGTCTCAACAAGACACAACAGTTTGGCGACGAGCGTAAAAAGTGGAATATTATTTTGGAAAACTAATATTCTGCATATTTTTTTTCTATTAAAGCAAGTGCAAGCTTTTAACAACAACACAAATATAACAAAATGGATGCATCTCAATTTGCCGCGTTTATGGATATGCAAAAGGCGTTGTTTAGCCAAATATCGAAGATGACTTTGGGTGCTCCTACTTCAAGTGCAGCGCAAGGCAGCAGCAACACCAGCATCAACACGACATTGGTACCAAACTTCGATCATTTTGATCCGGCAAAGGAAATGTATACCAATTATATAGAGAGGTTTAACAACTACATTGCAATGAAGGGCGTCAGTGCTAATAAGGAGTACTGTACAAAGTTGCTTCTTAACTCTATTGGTGCGAAGTACTTTAACATGGTGACGGCGTTGGCAGCGCCCAGAGCAGCGGCAGATCTGCAATACGATGAATTGCTAACCATTTTGCAAAATCATTTAGCACCGAAAAAGAATGTGTTGGTGGCACAACACAAATTTTTATCAAAATATCAGATGCAAGGGCAATCAGTGGCAGATTTTGTGGCTGCACTCCGTACTGATATTAATTCGTGCGAATTTGTTTCACCGTGCAAATGTGGAGCGTCCATAGCCGATGTGTTTTTGAGGGCACAATTTATTCGAGGCCTTTGTGACAATACTGTACGCGAACAACTTCTTCAATCCAGTACGGCGAAAATTGATGAAATTGTTGGGAAGGCATTGGCTCTAGAGGCTGCGAAGATGGACGCCAGAGAATTGTCCCAAGCAACGGCAAATTCTTCAAATTCGACGGATATAAATAAAATTTTTAATAAAAGCCCATCGAAAAATTTCAAATCTCGTCAGGGGCAACAGAAGCGTAAAGTCAATTACGAGCAATTAGGTATTGCCGGTCTATGTTTACGCTGCGGCAAAAACAATCATTTTGCGAAGGAGTGTCGCTCTAACAAAAATCTTAAATGTAACTTGTGTGCCAAGCAAGGGCATGTAGCAAAAGTCTGCATTGCTTCACTTTTGGCGGATGGTCCTAATGCCGGACGACGGGGTAAACCCAGTACGAGGGAGGCGTCCACGAATCAAGTACGTGATGATTCGTACGGTATTTATAAAATCGTGGATGTGTACCGTAACGATTACGCAAATGCCAATGCTGAGCGTTACTATGCGAATATCTTCATAGAAGGTAGAGTGGTATCTTTTGAAGTAGATTCTGGCTCTGGATACTCATTTTTGCCTAGGAGTGAATTTGGGAAATTAAAATTGTCTAACCAATTAACCGCCACAAACATCGTTTTCCGATCATACACCCAAGATAAATTCGTACCAGATGGGAAAGTCCGAGTAAATATAAAATACAAAAACGTTTCATTCATCGATGATCTCTACGTTGTCCCAGACGGGTGTTCGGCGTTAATTGGTCGTACATGGATACGTCGTCTAGGAATTAATCTAAACGAGCTAGACGAACATAAGTCGAACAACATGGTTACCAATTCTATCGGTGAGTCGAGCGACATTCAAGAATACATTTCCGAATTTTCAGCTGTATTTCAACAAAAGATTGGCTGCATCCCTAGCCATAAAGTTTCACTTCAATTGCGTGAAGATGCCACACCAACCTATACAAAAGAGCGTCAAATTCCATACGCCTTAACCGAGCGTGTTAACAAGGAGCTGGAAGAGTTGGAGAAGGCTGGCATAATCACCAAGGTTGCCAATAGTGACTGGGGGTCACCACTGGTGGTCATCCCTAAAGCTGACGGTGGAGTGCGCCTTTACGTTGACTACAAGGTGGGAGTCAACCAGCGACTTGTGAATGCTCATTACCCCATTCGGAAAATAGATGCAATTTTCAATAGTCTCAGGGACTCTAAACATTTTTGTCGGCTTGATTTATACAAAGCCTATTTACATGTGCAAGTGGACCAAAAGTCAAGCGAAATTCAAACCATTTCGACCCACAAAGGGACTTTTCGAATGAATCGTCTGTCCTTCGGCATTAAAACTGCCCCGGCGGAATTTAATAGGATTATAGATCAAATTTTACGGGAAGTGCCCAAAACAGACGACATCGTGGTACATGGCGAGACTTTGAGTGAGTGCAAAGCAAACTTAAAATTATGTTTAGCCCAGTTGCAGAAGTACGATCTGCACCTTAATATGGCAAAATGCAAATTTTTTGACAATCAAATGGAGTTTTTGGGTCACGTAATACGGCACAACAAGGTCCAAAAGTCACCTTCAAAAGTACAAGCCATATTACAAATGCCCCAACCAGAAAGTGTAGAAGATGTTCGCCGTTTTTTGGGTATGGTAACATATTACGCAAGATTTATATCGAATTCGTCTACAATTACCACCCCGTTGCGCAATTTACTGCTCAAAAACGCTATTTTTAAATGGACATCGGAATGCCAAAAGTCTTTCGATGCTTTGAAAAGAGAAATTTCCAGCGATCGCGTATTGATGCCGTATAATCCCGATTTGCCGGTACAGCTTGCGTGCGACGCTAGTCCCACCGGGATAGCTGGTGTTTTGTCGCACATTATTGACGGCCAAGAAAGACCGATAGCGTTTGCCTCAAGGTCTCTTACTCCAGCAGAGCAAAATTATTCGCAATTAGATAGGGAAGCCCTAGCAATTGTGTATGCGGTTCAACATTTTCACGAGTACATATTTGGCCGAATTTTTAAGCTTATAACGGATAATAAGCCGTTATCAAGAATTTTTCACCAAAATTCGAAATTGCCCCTAATGACGTCATCTCGACTTCAACGATACGCCGCTTTCCTCACTGGATATAATTACGAAGTCAGTACGAAAAAGGGCGAGGAAAATGTCAATGCCGATTGTCTCTCCAGGGCCCCAATTAAATCAGGGATTGGCACTACAAATTTAATTGATCAAGAAGTACATTCAATTTGCGGGTCAACAATACATCAAATTACTTCAATAAAATTAAATTTCAAATCACTTCGAGACGCAACAAAGAATGACGCAATGCTTTCCAAAATTTTGTTCGATTTACGTAACTCAAATGTGGTCGATTCGGAGTACACCATCGATGCCGGCATATTGTTCAAAGGGAAAAGGGTCATTGTACCAACTTCACTTCAAGAGGCAGTCTTAGAAGAGTTACACTATACTCATATAGGTATAACCAAGATGAAGCAATTGGCGAGACGTTATGTGTTTTGGTCATCAATTGATAAAGATATTGAACAATTTGTACGTTCCTGTTCTGCGTGTGCCTTGGTAAAGAAAAATCCTCCGAAAGCAGTTCTCCATCCTTGGGAGGAGCCGGATGGAAATTGGCAACGTATTCATATTGATTACGCGGGGCCATATCAGGGATATCAATTTCTTGTTGTCGTCGACGCAAAATCAAAGTGGGCAGAAGTGGGGGTGTGCTCCTCTGCGCCAACATCAACGTCAACAATCGAAATGTTAAACAACATTTTTGCACGCAATGGATACCCTGATGTTCTTGTCTCTGACAATGCAACGATTTTTAAAAGTGAAGAGTTTCAAAATTTCTGCACTAATTCCGGTATCTTCCAGAAATACATTGCACCTGGCCACCCTGCCACAAATGGTCTAGCTGAACGAAATGTTCAAACACTCAAGCAGCGTCTAGCAGCCATGGCAGAGGATCCTTCTCCGATATCTAAAAAAGTAAGAGAAATTTTATTTAAATATCGAGCTACACCTCTTCGAAATGGTAAATCCCCATCAGAAATGTACCTGGGTAGACAAATCCGAATCCGATTGGATGCCTTGAAGCCATCAAAATTAACTCAGTCATCTACGCCACAATGTCCAGTTAGGAAACTGAGTGAGGGAGACCGAGTTCAAGTCCGATACTATACGCCAAACAAACCTGTATGGAAATTCGGAATTATTTCTAAAAAGCTTGGTAACCTTCATTATCTGGTAAAACTCGACAATGGTTATGTCTTCAAGCGCCACATAGACCAACTCCGTTTCACAAATGTAAAACTGCCTTATTCTCCAGATACTGAGCAGACTGAGTCGGTCCCAGATTTTAGTTCAGGGAATGGCGAACAGTCTCATCAGCCTCTAATTATGGCACCCTACATTCCACTGAGTACACATGCTAATGATCCAGAAGTTCCCGGTACTTCCACAACACCAACTGCAGCCGGAACCGAAGCACCAGTTGGAACGCCATCAGCCTCTACCCAAAACGCTGATGCTGAGTCCACACCAAGTCGTCGTACCTCTGCAAGGCAACGGAGACAACCCCAGTATTTAAGCGATTATGTTCGCCATTAGCATTAATCGTAGTAATCATATATGTCCTTGTTTTAGTGGGGGAGAATTGTGGTGACTTAAGTGAGATCCGTAACCACTTGTCATTGTTACACTCCATGTAATTGTATTGTGATACTTTCTGCTCGTGACGATGTGGCAACATACGGCACTTGTCACTACAGCATCTTTGTTTTGTATTCATTCGTACATTTCAATCAAAGCAACCGGTCACCATTTTCAATTCGATCCTTTTTGCATTATCGTAGATTAAGCTATTTATAATAAAGTATCATTATCATTATAACGTAAAGATCGTGCATTATTTATTCATCAGTCTCAACAAGACACAACAATTTTCATCGCGAAATCCGATACCTGGTTGGTCTTGACTATTATCTGTTTTGCTTTGGACAAAGGAGTATGACTATATGCGTTCCATCTGGCAGTATAGCCCGAAGATACATCACAGCTCCGTATGCCTTTTCTGAGGCATCCATCAATGTATGCGTGAACATGTGTCTGGGTACCTTAAATTTATTCAAAATTTTCAGGTTTCCTCGGAACGATAACCAATATGATGCCTTTTCTGCAGGCAGTTCCTCGTCCCAGCTAACTTTATTCTTCCTCAGCTGGTGAATAAAGATCTTCCCTGCTGACACCACATGACCTGCAATTCCTAAGGGGTCGAAGAATCTTGCCAAATCAGATGTGACCTTTCGCTTGGTGATGATAGTATATTTCTTTACATTGAACAAAATCGGTCTGCATGGGGAATCCATGTTAATACAAAACTTTGGCCAATGACTTATCAAAATTGAGATCTACTTCTCTATCTTCTGGAGGAACTCCATGCAGCAGTCTCGAATGGTTAGCACGCCATTTTGGTAGTGAAGTCCTGATTCCAATAGTAATGTATTAAGCTGTTTGACTTGCAAGATGCGTCGAACACAACCCTGAGCCACGCTCCAATGCAAAGAATCTGGAGGCTGCAATTTTTAAGGTTTCGGATATCTTTTCAGCACCGTTTGAAAACGGAAATCCCACCACAGAACGACCATTCTCATTGACTGTTGTATTTTGGTAGAAGTGATTCTCACAATGTTCTTCAGCTATTGTAAACTTCGGATCTTCTCAAACTTCGTCTTGTTCCCAGAACTTTTTTAATAAGTCTTCCATGGCACGTTCGTCTTCTCCAAAAACTGCACATATCGCAGTTTCTGACTCTGCCTGAATTATCCCAATAGCAATGATCCCTAGCTTTGAATTCTTCAATATAGGGAGCTCCTTCGACATTCGAATTTCTTGATAAAATAAGATTGAAGTAGAACTCTGCTGCAAGTAGTACGTCAATCCTGGTTGTTTGATTTCTGTGATTGGCTATGATGTAATGTCGACGTCAGTGCTTGGTTGCGGTGGCACTATATTTGATAACACAAAAGGGACTGAAGTTCCACGTTGATTCTGTGCTTTGCGGTTCTTGATCTTCAGCCAACTCCTTCGATACAAAGAGATGATTGAATGGGTTTGATTCCTAATCTCTGAACAAGTCGTTCTGACACAAGTTTAATCTGTGAGCCGGTTGCAAGGAGAACGTATGATTTGGCTTTTGTTGACACTTTCTGCACATTACATTTGTACACGTTTTTGCCCGATGATCATCCTTAAATCAATTCAAACATATCTTGTTTCTAGAAACCCATTTCTGTTTATCGGGCGCTGTTACTGCCAAAAATAGCTTGTAGTAATATAGGGGGTAATCACCGTTGCATATTTGACATCTACGGTTCGTTGTGGAAGAAACTTTCGCTGCTGGTTTACTCTTCAGAATATTGTTGACTCCTTCTAATGATTCGAAGCGGCTCCTCAAAAATTTCATGAAATGCTCCATCGTTTGGAGGTCTTTGGTATCCACAATCGACTGTTCATACAACATATATGAGGTTGGACAACATCCTCTTTGTTAGGATGTGGATTAAGCGTGAATCCCATTCTTTCGGTTTTACTTCAAGACCCTTCAGTGCCAACAACGATTCATGAAGACTTTCATGCAAGTTCTTCACTGATCTGCAATCGCCAAACATGTTGTGCAGGATTAATTTCCTCTCAAGTATAGTTGATACCTGAACGAGGAACGTTCAATAAACTGTCTGGTCAATGACGCAGTCAGTAGCCATGGTATGGGTGTTGGACCTAAGTTTTTGGAAGTTTTGTAGTGGCGAAACTTGACTGCGAATTATATGGCTACACCAATTATAACACAAAGAGCTAGATAGCTGATGGTATGATGGCGAATGGCTGTCGATTTTATTAGTTGTGGAAGGCTTTCGATTTCAATGGTTTTTAACTGCTAGTGTTAGGTAACGAACTCAACTGCGCGTGTGTCATAGGTGCTGTTTTAAGTTGTGCTGAGCAAAACGAGCTTACTAGATTATGGAATACAGAGGCTTAAATCTCAGATATGATGTGTCCATTATTGTATTATTTACGTAATGACCGTATATAGCAAATGTTAATATAAATCGCACCTAGTGGGATTCAGTTCAAACACATAAATTTAAACTGACACTTACAGTCCTTAAAATTCTCCTTACAAGCATATAAACTTGAAGGAAAGACGATGTTTATTAAATAAATCCAAATTGGTTGTGGTTGCTTCATAAAAGACAACTGACTAACTCTTTATTATTTTCATTCTTTTATACAAATAATTTCTTAGCATAATTGATGACTTGAATAAAGTAGAACTAGGTCAAATATTATTAATTCAAAGTGAATAAATGAAATTGTTAAGACAATAAACCTAAACAAACGTTAATAAATGGCTTACATGAAAATGCTGAATAAACAAACTAGAATAAAGCTGTAAATACGTCACAACTAAAATACAACTTCTCCGCCGCGTTGACAGTGTTCAAGCAGAAACGGAGCCATTTGTCGCTGATTGGTGAGTTCTTACAGCTGGAGTAGGTGTAAATTGAGCTGGTTTGTTGAACCTTAAATGCATTCTCCAACTCAGCAGACCAAGCAGAATAATAATGCAGCAACATAACGAGGTGTAGCTAACTACATGATGGTGAAGACTGGTGGAGTGGATAAGTTGTGGCAAATGCTTAAGAGTTGATTCATTTAACTGCCGTTGTATATTATCCAATACTTCCAGATAAACCTTGTAAGAAGTAGTGTTCGTGAGTGTTAAAATCTCTTCTATTTCCTGTGGTGGACTTATAGAATGGATGTCTTTTAATCTCACATATGAAGTGTGTATGCTGTTTGAGGGTTCAAAATGTGTATGTATGGTAACAAAATGATCCTTCATGACACAGTTGGAACACCTTGAATAATTCAAAAAACTGTTGATTGACTAAGGCCTCGAAGATGACTTCATGCCTTGTCACTGCACCCTTGACGCTCATAAGCTTATAGAGCTCAATCAAGTTCTCATCGTTCGTTGGTAAAGCATGCGAAATTAGAATATTAGCCTTGATTACAATAATTTCTTCCCTCAATTGATGAAGAGACAGTAAAAGTGGACTTATTTTGCGATTATGTGTATCGGTAAGTACACTAATGATTTCCGACTCTACTCTCTGCAGGTTCATTGTGGAGAATACCAGGTACGTTGACAAGAGTCCGACAAGCTGTGAGTTTTTTAACTGGGAAGACTCTTTAGCCACATCATGATTTATTTTCTCAACCATTTCTGAGATCTCTTGTATCTTTTGTAGATTGCCGATCTCATCCTTTTTTATGACATTAATGGTAGAGTCAACTATTGAAGTTTGGGCTTTCAACAGACTTGTCATGTGCTCGTGCTCGATTCTTGCCTTGCTAATGGTTTTAGACATTTCTTCCGCATAATCAGTATCAAGGACACCAAAAAGTGAACGCGCAATATTGCCGACTATATTGAATGGAGATCTTTTTACCCGTCCGTTGGTAAATAACTCTTTTTCCTGTAGTAGTTCATTTTTTATGTGTTTGAGATTGCTCACGAACATGTCATACATCTCGTGTTGCTGAATTACAGGATACATCTGCTGCAGCGATTGTAAACCGGTTGAAAGCGACTTTATTTCTGATGCAAAAGGCGTTAAATCGTGATACACCAACATTTTCCATTCTGCCGTGTTAAGTTTCATGGGAACGCCCTCAAAAAATAATCCCGGATCATTGTGAAATTGCGTTATTTTCAGCATTTCGGATAGGACCACAGGCATTAGAAGCAAGGCTAATATTTCTTATAGCATTATGGGGCTATTTGCGATCTTCATTCTTTTCCTCGGGATGATATCTTTCCCATCTTCCTCTTGCCTAGAAGAGCCGATGTCACCCTGCGTTGTCTGGTCTGTGGATAATTCACTATGCTCCTCTGGAAACAGTGGAGCCAGCCTCTGAATGGCCCGTTTGTATACTCCAGTTGATGTTTTCACATCAGCAACCCGTACAGCTCCATCGTCACCAGCGAACACATTGAGAATTCTTCCCAATGGCCACTTCATCGGCGGTAAATTATCTTCCTTGATGATGACCATATCACCTTTCCGAAGATTGTTCATCTTTCTCCTCCATTTGTTCCGTTGTTGCAGTTCGTGGAGGTATTCATCCGACCATCTTCTCCAGAACTGCTGCTTGATATGTGAGAGAAGCTTCCAATGAGATGTGCTGGAGGTCTTAACAGATTCTGCTCTGCTGTCTACTTGTGTAGTTAAAGCCCCCCGATTAAAAAGTGTCCTGATGTCAATGCTTCAAGACAATGAGGATCGTTTGACAAGGCGTGAGCGGCCGGGAATTTAGGATTGCTTCTAACTCGATTATGATCGTTTCCAATTCCTCATGTGTTAGGTTTTCCGTTGACACGCTACGTACCAAAAGGCGTTTCGCGGACTTCACTGCTGCTTCCCATAAACCTCCGAAATGCGGTGCTCTTGGTGGGATGAAATGAAAGTGAATGCCTTTAGTGCTAGAGGTTGAAATAATTGATTATTGCGCTTTTTCCGAATATATATTTTCAGATAGAAATTATTCTTGGTTCCAACGAAGTTCGTAGCATTGTCACAATATATGTTTTGGCAGTGTCCACGCCGCGCAATGAAGCGTTTAAGTGCGCCAATAAAAGCTTCTGTGGATAAATCAGACACAAGTTCTAGGTGAACTGCCTTTGTCGCAAAGCAGCAGAAGACAGCTACATAAGCCTTGTTTGGTCGCTTACCCTTCACTTTGTAATGTATCCAAAATGGCCTACAATAGTCAACTCCAGAGTTTATAAATGGCCGTGCGGGAGTTACTCTTGTTGATGGCAGCTGTCCCATTATTTGTTGATACAGCTGGGGTCGTGCTCTGGTGCACCTTATACATTTTTGAATCGTTGATTTGGCAGTTATTTTCCCTCTGATTGGCCAAAATCGTTGTCTTATTGAGTTTAACAGCACTTGAGGTCCACAATGTTTGTTTTCTTCATGAATCGTCGTAAAAAACAATTTTACTAATGGACCGTTATATGGCAATATTATTGGATGTTTTGCCTCCGGTTGAAGCATAGAATGTTCCAATCTTCCACCTACGCGAAGGACACCTTCTTCATCCAAGTACGGCGACAGGCTGCATAGAGAGCTGTGTTTGCTAGTTTGCTTCTCAGCTTTCAACTCTTTTATTTCAGTTGCGAATTCTGCCGATTGTATAGCATGAGTAATTAACCAGAGGGAGTCATCTAACTCCTCAGGGTTAAGGCCTTACTTCTGGGCCGCTGAGACCTTTGCATCCGCGCATTTCTTATGAATCTGAGGACGTATGACACAATTCTTTGTAGTCTCCTGGAATTTTAAATGAATTTTTGTGATCGATTCCATCTATAAAGTGGATGTCAGAGGTTACTATAGTAGTCGTAGCGGCAACCTTTAGCTCCATGTTATTTGTAAGAGCATTTTGAGGAAGACATTTAGCAGGCCACGACTCCTCCTTTCCGTGAAGAAAAACTGGACCATGAAATCATAATTGGCTCTTATATAAATCTACTGGTTGCAGGCCTCGAGAAAGCATGTCGGCAGTATTCACCTTTGACGGAACGTGCTTCCATTGCTCTGGTAATGACAATGTTTGAATGACTGACACCCTATTTGCCACAAATGTCTTATATAAGGTTGATTGGGACAATTTCCGAGTCGGTCCATAGAAACATGGGATGACTTTGAAGCTTTAAGTCAATCCTTACTCTATTACCCAGTTCAGCTGCTACCACTGCGGCACATAGCTCTAGTCGAGGAAGTGTTTGCTGTTTCAACGGAGCAATTCTGGATTTAGCGCAGATCAGGCGAATGTATACAGCAGCGCCAAACGCTTTGCCGGAATCTGCCCACCGAATACATGTCGTAGTATTTTGAAATTGTTGAGACCTTCCAACTCGCTTCGAAATGTTTTCCAAGTAGCACAAAGTTTTGCGGGCAATGGTTCATCCCATCCTAATGCAAGTTGCCACAGCTTCTGGATAAACATCTTTGCTTTTACAACAATTGGTGCAAGCAGACCAAGTGGATCAAAGAGTTTCGCTAGCGCAGACGTAACTGATCGTTTCGTTATTACTTGACAATGATCAATATTTGCCTTCACACAAAAATGGTCGGCCTGAGGCATCCAAAATAGTCCCAAAGTCTTGTTTTTTCGTTCGGTCCCAACGCCACTCTTACCCGCCCCTGCCGACCGAGGGGGCCACCTCCCAATACGTAGGGAGCGCGTACACCCCATAGTCCGCACCATGGAGGGTTAGTATTGTAGGGAAACACCAGCTACAGTAAAACATCAGCCGGTTTTAGTAAAAGGATTAGTATTACAAATCACACACAACGAGCAAAAATACAAATCTGGCAGCTCCTAATACTATAATTATAAATTAAGTATTGATATTTTTATTGCATGCAAAGGTTCAGATAGTGATAAATTATTATAGAGGTTGTTATATATTTCACATAAAGATCTAAGGGGGTTGCTTAGTTCGTAGTTAGATCTCGCCAAGGAAAGATTTAGCGGTATATAATTACGAGTTATTCTAGACGGAACATTAAACTTTATTTCACTAATTAAAAATTGTGAATCAATTTGACCACGCAAAAGTCGTATTAAAAATATTGCTCTAAGCATTAAACGCCTTCTTTCTAACGATGGAAGGTCTATAAGTTTTAATCGATTTTCATAGGGGGGGAGTGCTTCAGACGGATTCCAGGGCAGACCTTTGAGAGCGAATATAATGAATTGTTTTTGAACTGCTTCTATTGAATTAGAGTAACATTTATAAAATGGACTCCACAACACGCAACCATACTCTAATGTAGGTCTAACTAGACTAGTAAACAAGCGTTTAGTTACGTAAGGGTCTTCAAACTCTTTAGACCAGCGCTTAATGAAGCCTAGAAGAGACTTTGCTTTATTAACGCTAGATTCAATGTGTAAGTTAAAACGAAGTTTATTGTCCAAAATAACACCAAGATCAATAAATGAGTCTACATTCTCCAATTTGTATGAACCTACAAAGTAATCAGATTGAATATATCTAGATCTGAATAATGATAATTTTTTGCATTTTTTAAGATTTAGTGACATGCCATTCATACCACACCAATTTACAATGGAATGTAGATCATGTTGTAAATGTAATGAGCTATTGAGAGAATCGAGATTAATGAACAGCTTAACATCATCTGCAAACATTAGAATTTTGGAAAACCTTACAACTGACGGAAGATCATTGAGATAGAGAACGAATAGTAATGGTCCTAAATGGCTTCCCTGAGGAACACCAGAATGGACTAGAATATTTTTTGAGATGGCATTTGTGAAAGACACCTTTTGAGTACGGTTTTCAAGGTATGATGAGATCCAGTCTAACAATAATGTAGGGAAACCCATTAAATCAAGTTTGTGGAGTAATAAACTATGTACGACAGTGTCAAAAGCTTTACTAAAATCGGTATAAATTACATCAGTTTGAAATTTATTAGCAAAACCATTATGAACATAGCATGTTAATTCCATAAGATTAGTTAAAGTTGACCTACCTCTGATGAAACCGTGTTGACACGGTGAAAAAATTGGAGCCACAAAGTGTGTTAGCCTACGCGAAACCAAAAATTCAAAAAGTTTAGGTATTGCGCTAAGCTTAGCAATGCCTCTATAATTTTCAATATTGCAACGACTACCAGTTTTATGGAGAGGTATTATATAACTAGATCTCCAAAAATAAGGAAAGTAGCCTAAAGATAAAGAGTAGTTAAATAATTTCGTAAGTGGTATGTATAATTCAATTGCACATAATTTAAGAACGTTTGCCGGTACTCCGTCTGGACCTGGGGAGATCGAATTTTTTAAAGTTTTTAAACCATTTAAAACCTCTTCTTCCGTAAGCAAAATTTGGGGCAAAAAATTCAGTCTATTAATGTTAAAGCTGTAGTTGCTAGTGGATGTAAAAGTTGAATAGCTATTCTGAAAAAAATCTGCGAACATGTTTGCAATATCAGAATCATCGGTAGCCTCTGTGCTGCCGAATTTCATACAGCTAGGGAATTCATGGACTTTTCTTTTAGAATTTACGAAATTATAGAAGTTTTTTGGGTTGCGTTGAAAACTATTTCTAATTCTATGTAGATATGCCGAATAACATTTTAAATTTTCAGTATTATACTTATTTCGAGCTTTGGAGTAATTGGAGTAGTTTAAGGATGAGTTAAATTTTTTAAATTTCTTAAAAAGTTTACTTTTGTTATTACGTAAACGTCTTAAATATGGAGTAAACCATGGCGAGCCTCCATTTGGCGCGTAATTTGAACTAGGGACTGTTAGTTTAAAGGCCTCATTTAAGATATTATAAAAATCGGAAATACAATAATCAATATCACCTTCAAGACGCCATATTGTATTGGAAAGAGTAGTACGTAACAAATCAATGTTAATTTTGGAAAAGTTAAAGGATATTTTTTTATTGAGTGGTTTGGATGTTATTTGAGTTTTAAGATCAAGAGTTATATTGAGGGTTGGGTGATAATTATCCTCCGGTTCGACAAACGGTGCACATCTACATAATGAAAGGTTAACGGTTGTGGAAAATACTAAATCTAAAATTCTATTCTTGACATTAAAAACATTATTTATTTGGAAAAGTCCTTGGTCAAATATAGCTTCCCAGAATTCGTCCATTCTACTAGCTGAGCCTGCAGACGATACAGGAATATAGTCTATGGAATTTTGTTTAGGGATCCACGATATACTTGGTAAGTTGAAATCACCAAGACAAATAAGATCAAAATTTGCTGACTTTAAACATGAAACATCCTTCAGAAGCTTTGAGTGCTTAATGTATATTTCAAAGTCTGAATTTGGAGGAATGTAGGAACAAGTTAAGGCAATAAATTTACCACGATATAATAGTTTGACACATATAAATTCTATATTAAGATCTTCAGTGACAACTATTTCAGACGTAATGGAATTATGTACAGCTATTAAAACTCCTCCACCGGTTCTATTTACTCTATCATTTCTATAAACTTCAAATTGGTCAGAAAAGATTTCTGTGTCGTAGATTTCAGGTTTAAGCCAAGTTTCAGTAAATATAAAGACTTTAAAATCAGAACCAAAAGATTTTAAAAAAGTTTGACGAAGTTTTGAGTTTAGACCTCTGACATTTTGGTATAACATTTGTAACGAATCAGATTCTATTAGTTTTTTGAAGCTTGCATAGCGTTAGAAGTACGGACAGGATTAAGTGCGTTACGCTTTTCTCTGTATACAAACTCTTTTACTAAAATGTCATCGGGCCAGAATGAACTATTAATAATAGTATCGAATATGTTTTTGGAAACAACAAGCTTAAACGATGAAATTTCACGAGCAGAGGAGGAATTAAACTTAAAAATTTTAAAATCACTTTCTTCAAGATTATGTATTTTAGATTTAACATAATCACTTATAATATTTATTGTAGTACTAGGATGCAATCTAGATATAAATACGCTTTTTCTAGGAGGAACTACAATTAGGCTACTAGAAGGAAGAGAAGCACATTGCAATGGTGGATGTGCTGTAGGATTTGACGTATAATCACTTACAAAAATAGGGGGGACGCTATGCAAATTATGTGGATTTTGCTGGACATTAGATGGAGCTTCAGAAGATAAGGTTTCGATCTGAGTACTCCGACTTTCACTTGTATTAGAAACAGCCGGTGATGACCTGCTGGATGGCGAAGATGCAAATTGCAACGGAGGCGCCAGATGGTTGTCTGAAGATAAATTTTCAGTATTATTTTGTAACGGGGCAACAACTGGTGAATTTAGCGATATTAAGTTATTACCAGAAATAATAGCTGAAGATTTTTTTCTTTTGGGCGAACCATCAGGATACTCAAATTTATTATACATATTTTCAAAATAGTTTAAGCGAGAGTAAACAGATTCAAAATCTTTCTTCATGTTTGCAATTTCGACTTTAGACTCCTTAAATAGACGGTAAAAATCAACCTCCAAGGACCTACAATTTATGCATGCCCAGCGAAGTCCATTTTTTCTATCAGTTATTACATCAAATTGTCTACCAGTAAAACCCGCACATTTAAAGTGACCATGATTTTCACATAGCCAACAAGTAATAAAGCGTTCATTTTCATTAGTAATTTTACAATTTTTGTATAAACAGGCCATTGTGCAAAACTTCAAAAAATTATTCTAATGCCTCAAAGTATGCTTTAGATTGTGAATATAAAATTTAGAATTTGGGATTGAAAAACAAAACAAGAACAAGGCACAAGGGAGAAAAAAAAGCGAAACAGACGTAAACAGCAAAAGTAAAACAAAAATATGAGAAGGCGCAAAAACAGTCACAATTTGTTTTAATTATTTTGTAAAATACCGTATTTAAACACTGAACTTCACAATGCACGTATAATTTCGATAATATTAGTAAGAACTGATAGTATTTCACTGCACAAAAAGAACAATAAATAATAATATATCTAAAATTATTTTATCACTATTTTGACACAAATAAAACACAACTAAACACGACAAGAGTTGCCAGATTTCTTTATCGTTTTGTTTCATCAAAATCTAGATTGACTTCCCGATCATTATAAGGTATATCCTTTTGCAATCTTGGACTGTTTGACGTCCATTTTCTTAAGTTGAAGCCGTGCTTTTTCCAGCGATCCAAATTGTCGTCTGCGATTTTCTTTCACTTTGTGGCAAGGTACGGTGCTACACGAGTTCCATATGTAACAGTATTGAGCTTGTAATAGCTAACTGGGTGCGATGGGCCTTCCCTCCAAATAATCAGTTCATATTTCTGATCATGGGGGTGAATTAAGATTTGTCTATACATTTTTTCAATGTCAGTTGTGAAGACAAACTTTGGTAATCGGAACCGTAGCAGGATAGAGAACAGTTCGCTTTGCACAGTTGGTCCTGTATACATTACGTCATTTAACGAATGACCCGATGACGTTTTCGCAGATGCATCAAAGGGTGGTACCCTTAATTTTGTCGTGGTACTATCTGGTTTAAGCACACAGTGATGCGGAATGAAATATTTAGGGTTCGACACTATATTCACGTCAATTTTCTGCATGTGTCCTAGCATTTCATATTCCTGCATGAACTTGATGTATTGCATGGGGATATCATCCTTTTGAAGAAGCCGACGTTCCAGACTCATGAACCGGTTATACGTCATCGCATGAGATTTTCACAATGTTGTTGGAGATTCTTGGAAAGGAAGACTAACAATGAATCGACCGTTCTGATCCGTCTGGACATGCTGATTATAATGAGACTCGCAGCGGGTTTCCAGCGGAGACATTACCCTTTCTGTTGAGGCTACTTCTTCGAGTTTCCATAACTTCTCAATTGCTTGTGCCAGTGAAGTTTCACTATCAAAAATTGCACATGTTAGCGCTGCTGATGTGACGTTCGCTGATGATTGTTTTATTAAGCCGCCTACAATCCAGCCAAGCGCAGTATTCTGCAGAATTGGTTGATTATTATTCAGTTTTATTGTACCCGGTTGCATTAGGCTGAAGTAAAACTCCGCCAGAGTAGGATTTCAACTTTTCCTTGAATATTGAAATTCGGATCCGCCAATTTAATGTTCGTTGGAATCTGCCAGTTAGATATGTCCAAATCGTGACTCGGTTGTGCAGGTATAATCGTTGGTAAAACAAATGCTTCCAAATAAGATGAAAATCCAGAATTGTTAGACAACATTTGCATGTTCACACGATGATAAGCCTTCTTCTGGATTTTTCCAACTCCGTCAATAGACAAAGAGGTCTCTGTTGTTGCAATTGATAACCTTTTAATCAGTCGTTCTGTAACAATATTTACTTGTGAACCGGAATCAAGCACAGCTCTGAACTCGCCTGACATACCATTTGCAGCTTTTATGGTGACTCTCGCAGTGGCAAGTAGCACGTCAATCCTGGTTGTTTGATTTCTGAGATTGGCTATGATGTAATGTCGATGTCAGTGCTTGGTTGCGGTGGCACTATATTTGGTAACACAAAAGCGACTGAAGTTCCACGTTGATTCTGTGCTTTTGCGGTTCTTGATCTTCAGCCAACTCCTTCGATACAAAGAGATGATTGAATGGGTTTGATTCCTAATCTCTGAACAAGTCGTTCTGACACAAGTTTAATCTGTGAGCCGGTTGCAGGGAGGCCGTATGATTTGGCTTTTGTTGACACTTTCTGCACATTACATTTGTACACGTTTTTGCCCGATGATCATCCTTAAATCAATTCAAACATATCTTGTTTCTAGAAACCCATTTCTGTTTATCGGGCGCTGTTATTGCCAAAAATAACTTGTAGTAATATAGGGGGTAATCACCGTTGCACATTTGACATCTACGGTTCGTTGTGGAAGAAACTTTCGCTGCTGGTTTACTTTTCAGAATATCGTTGACTCCTTCTAATGATTCCATCGTTTGGAGGTCTTTGGTATCCACAATCGACTGTTCATACAACATATATGAGGTTGGACAACATCCTCTTTGTTAGGATGTGGATTAAGGGTGAATCCCATTCTTTCGGTTTTACTCCAAGACCCTTCAGTGCCAACAACGATTCATGAAGACTGTCATGAAAGTTCTTCACTGATCTGCAATCGCTAGACATGTTGTGCAGGATTAATTTCCTCTCAAGTATAGTTGATACCTGAACAGGGAACGTTCAATAAACTGTCTGGTCAATGACGCAGTCAGTAGCCATGGTATGGGTGTTGGACCTAAGTTTTTGGAAGTTTTGTAGTGGCGAAACTTGACTGAGACTTATATGGCTACACAAATTATAACTCAAAGAGCTAGATAGCTTATGGTATGATGGCGAATGGCTGTCGATTTTATTAGTTGTGGAAGGCTTCCGATTTCAATGGTTTTTAACTGCTAGTGTTAGGTAATGAGCTCAACTGCGCGTGTGTCATAGGTGCTGTTTTAAGTTGTGCTGAGCAAAACGAGCTTACTAGATTATGGAATACAGAGGCTTAAATCTCAGATATGACGTGTCCATTATTGTATTATTTACGTAATGACCGTATATAGCAAATGTTAATATAAATCGCACCTAGTGGGATTCAGTTCAAACACATAAATTTAAACTGACACTTACAGTCCTTTAAATTCTCCTTACAAGCACATAAACTTGAAGGAAAGACGATGTTTATTAAATAAATCCAAATTGGTTGTGGTTGCTTCATAAAAGACAACTGACTAACTCTTTATTATTTTCATTCTTTTATACAAATAATTTCTTAGCATAATTGATGACTTGAATAAAGTAGAACTAGGTCAAATATTATTAATTCAAAGTGAATAAATGAAATTGTTAAGTCAATAAACCTAAATAAACGTTAATAAATGGCTTACATGAAAATGCTGAATAAACAAACTAGAATAAAGCTGTAAATACGTCACAACTAAAATACAACTTCTCCGCCGCGTTGACAGTGTTCAAGCAGAAACGGAGCCATTTGTCGCTGATTGGTGAGTTCTTACAGCTGGAGTAGGTGTAAATTGAGCTGGTTTGTTGAACCTTAAATGCATTCTCCAACTCAGCAGACCAAGCAGAATAATAATGCAGCAACATAACGAGGTGTAGCTAACTGCATGATGGTGAAGACTGGTGGAGTGGATAAGTTGTGGCAAATGCTTAAGAGTTGATTCATTTAACTGCCGTTGTATATTATCCAATACTTCCAGATAAACCTTGTAAGAAGTAGTGTTCGTGAGTGTTAAAATCTCTTCTATTTCCTGTGGTGGACTTATAGAATGGATGTCTTTTAATCTCACATATGAAGTGTGTATGCTGTTTGAGGGTTCAAAATGTCCATGTATGGTAACAAAATGATCCTTCATGACACAGTTGGAACACCTTGAACAATTCAAAAAACTGTTGATTGACTAAGGCCTCGAAGATGACTTCATGCCTTGTCACTGCACCCTTGACGCTCATAAGCTTATAGAGCTCAATCAAGTTCTCATCGTTCGTTGGTAAAGCATGCGAAATTGGAATATTAGCCTTGATTACATTAATTTCTTCCCTCAATTGATGAGGAGACAGTAAAAGTGGACGTTGACAAGAGTCCGACAAGCTGTGAGTTTTTTAACTGGGAAGACTCTTTAGCCACATCATGATTTATTTTCTCAACCATTTCTGAGATCTCTTGTATCTTTTGTTGATTGCCGATCTCATCCTTTTTTATGACATTAATGGTAGAGTCAACTATTGAAGTTTGGGCTTTCAACAGACTTGTCATGTGCTCGTGCTCGATTCTTGCCTTGCTAATGGTTTTAGACATTTCTTCCGCATAATCAGCATCAAGGACACCAAAAAGTGAACGCGCAATATTGCCGACTATATTTAATGGAGATCTTTTAACCCGTCTGTTGGTAAATAACTCTTTTTCCTGTAGTAGTTCATTTTTTATGTGTTTGAGATTGCTCACGAACATGTCATACATCTCGTGTTGCTGAATTACAGGATACATCTGCTGCAGCGATTGTAAACCGGTTGAAAGCGACTTTATTTCTGATGCAAAAGGCGTTAAATCGTGATACACCAACATTTTCCATTCTGCCGTGTTAAGTTTCATGGGAACGCCTTCAAAAAATAATCCCGGATTATTGTGAAATTGCGTTATTTTCAGTATTTCGGATAGACCACAGGCATTAGAAGCAAGGATAATATTTCTTATAGCATTATGGGGCTATTTGCGATCTTCATTCTTTTCCTCGGGTATCTTTCCCATCTTCCTCTTGCCTAGAAGAGCCGATGTCACCCTGCGTTGTCTGGTCTGTGGAAAATTCACTATGCTCCTCTGGAAACAGTGGAGCCAGCCTCTGAATGGCCCGTTTGTATACTCCAATTGATGTTTTCACATCAGCAACCCGTACAGCTCCATCGTCACCAGCGAACACATTGAGAATTCTTCCCAATGGCCACTTCATCGGCGGTAAATTATCTTCCTTGATGATGACCATATCACCTTTCCGAAGATTGTTCATCTTTCTCCTCCATTTGTTCCGTTGTTGCAGTTCGTGGAGGTATTCATCCGACCATCTTCTCCAGAACTGCTGCTTGATATGTGAGAGAAGCTTCCAATGAGATGTGCTGGAGGTCTTAACAGATTCTGCTCTGCTGTCTACTTGTGTAGTTAAAGCCCCCCGATTAAAAAGTGTCCTGATGTCAATGCTTCAAGACAATGAGGATCGTTTGACAAGGCGTGAGAGCCGGGAATTTAGGATTGCTTCTAACTCGATTATGATCGTTTCCAATTCCTCATGTGTTAGGTTTTCCGTTGACACGCTACGTACCAAAAGGCGTTTCGCGGACTTCACTGCTGCTTCCCATAAACCTCCGAAATGCGGTGCTCTTGGTGGGATGAAACGAAAGTGAATGCCTTTAGCGCTTGAGGTTGAAATAATTGATTATTGCGCTTTTTCCGAATATATATTTTCAGATAGAAATTATTCTTGGTTCCAACGAAGTTCGTAGCATTGTCACAATATATGTTTTGGCAGTGTCCACGCCGCGCAATGAAGCGTTTAAGTGCGCCAATAAAAGCTTCTGTGGATAAATCAGACACAAGTTCTAGGTGAACTGCCTTTGTCGCAAAGCAGCAGAAGACAGCTACATAAGCCTTGTTTGGTCGCTTACCTTGCACTTTGTAATGTATCCAAAATGGCCTACAATAGTCAACTCCAGAGTTTATAAATGGCCGTGCGGGAGTTACTCTTGTTGCTGGCAGCTGTCCCATTATTTGTTGATACAGCTGGGGTCTTCATGAATCGTCGTAAAAAACAATTTTACTAATGGACCGTTATATGGCAATATTATTGGATGTTTTGCCTCCGGTTGAAGCATAGAATGTTCCAATCTTCCACCTACGCGAAGGACACCTTCTTCATCCAAGTACGGCGACAGGCTGCATAGAGAGCTGTGTTTGCTAGTTTGCTTCTCAGCTTTCAACTCTTTTATTTCAGTTGCGAATTCTGCCGATTGTATAGCATGAGTAATTAACCAGAGGGAGTCATCTAACTCCTCAGGGTTAAGGGCCTTACTTCTGGGCCGCTGAGACCTTTGCATCCGCGCATTTCTTATGAATCTGAGGACGTATGACACAATTCTTTGTAGTCTCCTGGAATTTTAAATGAATTTTTGTGATCGATTCCATCTATAAAGTGGATGTCAGAGGTTACTATAGTAGTCGTAGCGGCAACCTTTAGCTCCATGTTATTTGTAAGAGCATTTTGAGGAAGACATTTAGCAGGCCACGACTCCTCCTTTCCGTGAAGAAAAACTGGACCATGAAATCATAATTGGCTCTTATATAAATCTACTGGTTGCAGGCCTCGAGAAAGCATGTCGGCAGGATTCACCTTTGACGGAACGTGCTTCCATTGCTCTGGTAATGACAATGTTTGAATGACTGACACCCTATTTGCCACAAATGTCTTATATAAGGTTGATTGGGACAATTTCCGAGTCGGTCCATAGAAATATGGGATGACTTTGAAGCTTTAAGTCAATCCTTACTCTATTACCCAGTTCAGCTGCTACCACTGCGGCGCATAGCTCTAGTCGAGGAAGTGTTTGCTGTTTCAACGGAGCAATTCTGGATTTAGCGCAGATCAGGCGAATGTATACAGCAGCGCCAAACGCTTTGCCGGAATCTGCCCACCGAATACATGTCGTAGTATTTTGAAATTGTTGAGACCTTCCAACTCGCTTTGCTTTTACAACAATTGGTGCAAGCAGACCAAGTGGATCAAAGAGTTTCGCTAGCGCTGACCGTTTCGTTATTACTTGACAATGATCAATATTTGCCTTCACACAAAAATGGTCGGCCTGAGGCATCCAAAATAGTCCCAAAGTCTTTATCGTTTTGTTTCATCAAAATCTAGATTGACTTCCCGATCATTATAAGGTATATCCTTTTGCAATCTTGGACTGTTTGACGACCATTTTCTTAAGTTGAAGCCGTGCTTTTTCCAGCGATCCAAATTGTCGTCTGCGATTTTCTTTCACTTTGTGGCAAGGTACGGTGCTACACGAGTTCCATATGTAACAGTATTGAGCTTGTAAGAGCTAACTGGGTACGATGGGCCTTCCCTCCAAATAATCAGTTCATATTTCTGATCATGGGGGTGAATTAAGATTTGTCTATACATTTTTTCAATGTCAGTTGTGAAGACAAACTTTGGTAATCGGAACCGTAGCAGGATAGAGAACAGTTCGCTTTGCACAGTTGGTCCTGTATACATTAAGTCATTTAACGAATGACCCGATGACGTTTTCGCGGATGCATCAAAGGGTGGTACCCTTAATTTTGTCGTGGTACTATCTGGTTTAAGCACACAGTGATGCGGAATGAAATATTTAGGGTTCGACACTATATTCACGTCAATTTTCTGCATGTGTCCTAGCATTTCATATTCCTGCATGAACTTGATGTATTGCATGGGGATATCATCCTTTTGAAGAAGCCGACGTTCCAGACTCATGAACCGGTTATACGTCATCGCATGAGATTTTCACAATGTTGTTGGAGATTCTTGGAAAGGAAGACTAACAATGAATCGACCGTTCTGATCCGTCGGGACATGCTGATTATAATGAGACTCGCAGCGGGTTTCCAGCGGAGACATTACCCTTTCTGTTGATGCTACTTCTTCGAGTTTCCATAACTTCTCAATTGCTTGTGCCAGTGAGGTTTCACTATCAAAAATTGCACATGTTAGCGCTGCTGATGTGACGTTCGCTGATGATTGTTTTATTAAGCCGCCTACAATCCAGCCAAGCGCAGTATTCTGCAGAATTGGTTGATTATTATTCAGTTTTATTGTACCCGGTTGCATTAGGCTGAAGTAAAACTCCGCCCCGAGTAGGATGTCAACTTTTCCTTGAATATTGAAATTCGGATCCGCCAATTTAATGTTCGTTGGAATCTGCCAGTTAGATATGTCCAAATCGTGACTCGGTTGTGCAGGTATAATCGTTGGTAAAACAAATGCTTCCAAATAAGATGAAACTGGAAACAGTGGAGCCAGCCTCTGAATGGCCCGTTTGTATACTCCAATTGATGTTTTCACATCAGCAACCCGTACAGCTCCATCGTCACCAGCGAACACATTGAGAATTCTTCCCAATGGCCACTTCATCGGCGGTAAATTATCTTCCTTGATGATGACCATATCACCTTTCCGAAGATTGTTCATCTTTCTCCTCCATTTGTTCCGTTGTTGCAGTTCGTGGAGGTATTCATCCGACCATCTTCTCCAGAACTGCTGCTTGATATGTGAGAGAAGCTTCCAATGAGATGTGCTGGAGGTCTTAACAGATTCTGCTCTGCTGTCTACTTGTGTAGTTAAAGCCCCCCGATTAAAAAGTGTCCTGATGTCAATGCTTCAAGACAATGAGGATCGTTTGACAAGGCGTGAGAGCCGGGAATTTAGGATTGCTTCTAACTCGATTATGATCGTTTCCAATTCCTCATGTGTTAGGTTTTCCGTTGACACGCTACGTACCAAAAGGCGTTTCGCGGACTTCACTGCTGCTTCCCATAAACCTCCGAAATGCGGTGCTCTTGGTGGGATGAAATGAAAGTGAATGCCTTTAGCGCTTGAGGTTGAAATAATTGATTATTGCGCTTTTTCCGAATATATATTTTCAGATAGAAATTATTCTTGGTTCCAACGAAGTTCGTAGCATTGTCACAATATATGTTTTGGCAGTGTCCACGCCGCGCAATGAAGCGTTTAAGTGCGCCAATAAAAGCTTCTGTGGATAAATCAGACACAAGTTCTAGGTGAACTGCCTTTGTCGCAAAGCAGCAGAAGACAGCTACATAAGCCTTGTTTGGTCGCTTACCCTTCACTTTGTAATGTATCCAAAATGGCCTACAATAGTCAACTCCAGAGTTTATAAATGGCCGTGCGGGAGTTACTCTTGTTGCTGGCAGCTGTCCCATTATTTGTTGATACAGCTGGGGTCTTCATGAATCGTCGTAAAAAACAATTTTACTAATGGACCGTTATATGGCAATATTATTGGATGTTTTGCCTCCGGTTGAAGCATAGAATGTTCCAATCTTCCACCTACGCGAAGGACACCTTCTTCATCCAAGTACGGCGACAGGATGCATAGAGAGCTGTGTTTGCTAGTTTGCTTCTCAGCTTTCAACTCTTTTATTTCAGTTGCGAATTCTGCCGATTGTATAGCATGAGTAATTAACCAGAGGGAGTCATCTAACTCCTCAGGGTTAAGGGCCTTACTTCTGGGCCGCTGAGACCTTTGCATCCGCGCATTTCTTATGAATCTGAGGACGTATGACACAATTCTTTGTAGTCTCCTGGAATTTTAAATGAATTTTTGTGATCGATTCCATCTATAAAGTGGATGTCAGAGGTTACTATAGTAGTCGTAGCGGCAACCTTTAGCTCCATGTTATTTGTAAGAGCATTTTGAGGAAGACATTTAGCAGGCCACGACTCCTCCTTTCCGTGAAGAAAAACTGGACCATGAAATCATAATTGGCTCTTATATAAATCTACTGGTTGCAGGCCTCGAGAAAGCATGTCGGCAGGATTCACCTTTGACGGAACGTGCTTCCATTGCTCTGGTAATGACAATGTTTGAATGACTGACACCCTATTTGCCACAAATGTCTTATATAAGGTTGATTGGGACAATTTCCGAGTCGGTCCATAGAAACATGGGATGACTTTGAAGCTTTAAGTCAATCCTTACTCTATTACCCAGTTCAGCTGCTACCACTGCGGCGCATAGCTCTAGTCGAGGAAGTGTTTGCTGTTTCAACGGAGCAATTCTGGATTTAGCGCAGATCAGGCGAATGTATACAGCAGCGCCAAACGCTTTGCCGGAATCTGCCCACCGAATACATGTCGTAGTATTTTGAAATTGTTGAGACCTTCCAACTCGCTTTGCTTTTACAACAATTGGTGCAAGCAGACCAAGTGGATCAAAGAGTTTCGCTAGCGCTGACCGTTTCGTTATTACTTGACAATGATCAATATTTGCCTTCACACAAAAATGGTCGGCCTGAGGCATCCAAAATAGTCCCAAAGTCTTTATCGTTTTGTTTCATCAAAATCTAGATTAACTTCCCGATCATTATAAGGTATATCCTTTTGCAATCTTGGACTGTTTGACGACCATTTTCTTAAGTTGAAGCCGTGCTTTTTCCAAATTGTCGTCTGCGATTTTCTTTCACTTTGTGGCAAGGTACGGTGCTACACGAGTTCCATATGTAACAGTATTGAGCTTGTAATAGCTAACTGGGTACGATGGGCCTTCCCTCCAAATAATCAGTTCATATTTCTGATCATGGGGGTGAATTAAGATTTGTCTATACATTTTTTCAATGTCAGTTGTGAAGACAAACTTTGGTAATCGGAACCGTAGCAGGATAGAGAACAGTTCGCTTTGCACAGTTGGTCCTGTATACATTAAGTCATTTAACGAATGACCCGATGACGTTTTCGCGGATGCATCAAAGGGTGGTACCCTTAATTTTGTCGTGGTACTATCTGGTTTAAGCACACAGTGATGCGGAATGAAATATTTAGGGTTCGACACTATATTCACGTCAATTTTCTGCATGTGTCCTAGCATTTCATATTCCTGCATGAACTTGATGTATTGCATGGGGATATCATCCTTTTGAAGAAGCCGACGTTCCAGACTCATGAACCGGTTATACGTCATCGCATGAGATTTTCACAATGTTGTTGGAGATTCTTGGAAAGGAAGACTAACAATGAATCGACCGTTCTGATCCGTCGGGACATGCTGATTATAATGAGACTCGCAGCGGGTTTCCAGCGGAGACATTACCCTTTCTGTTGATGCTACTTCTTCGAGTTTCCATAACTTCTCAATTGCTTGTGCCAGTGAGGTTTCACTATCAAAAATTGCACATGTTAGCGCTGCTGATGTGACGTTCGCTGATGATTGTTTTATTAAGCCGCCTACAATCCAGCCAAGCGCAGTATTCTGCAGAATTGGTTGATTATTATTCAGTTTTATTGTACCCGGTTGCATTAGGCTGAAGTAAAACTCCGCCCCGAGTAGGATGTCAACTTTTCCTTGAATATTGAAATTCGGATCCGCCAATTTAATGTTCGTTGGAATCTGCCAGTTAGATATGTCCAAATCGTGACTCGGTTGTGCAGGTATAATCGTTGGTAAAACAAATGCTTCCAAATAAGATGAAAATCCAGAATTGTTAGACAACATTTGCATGTTCACACGATGATAAGCCTTCTTCTGGATTTTTCCAACTCCGTCAATAGACAAAGAGGTCTCTGTTGTTGCAATTGATAACCTTTTAATCAGTCGTTCTGTAACAATATTTACTTGTGAACCGGAATCAAGCACAGCTCTGAACTCGCCTGACATACCATTTGCAGCTTTTATGGTGACTCTCGCAGTGGCAAGTAGCACGTCAATCCTGGTTGTTTGATTTCTGAGATTGGCTATGATGTAATGTCGATGTCAGTGCTTGGTTGCGGTGGCACTATATTTGGTAACACAAAAGCGACTGAAGTTCCACGTTGATTCTGTGCTTTTGCGGTTCTTGATCTTCAGCCAACTCCTTCGATACAAAGAGATGATTGAATGGGTTTGATTCCTAATCTCTGAACAAGTCGTTCTGACACAAGTTTAATCTGTGAGCCGGTTGCAGGGAGGCCGTATGATTTGGCTTTTGTTGACACTTTCTGCACATTACATTTGTACACGTTTTTGCCCGACGATCATCCTTAAATCAATTCAAACATATCTTGTTTCTAGAAACCCATTTCTGTTTATCGGGCGCTGTTATTGCCAAAAATAACTTGTAGTAATATAGGGGGTAATCACCGTTGCACATTTGACATCTACGGTTCGTTGTGGAAGAAACTTTCGCTGCTGGTTTACTTTTCAGAATATCGTTGACTCCTTCTAATGATTCCATCGTTTGGAGGTCTTTGGTATCCACAATCGACTGTTCATACAACATATATGAGGTTGGACAACATCCTCTTTGTTAGGATGTGGATTAAGGGTGAATCCCATTCTTTCGGTTTTACTCCAAGACCCTTCAGTGCCAACAACGATTCATGAAGACTGTCATGAAAGTTCTTCACTGATCTGCAATCGCTAGACATGTTGTGCAGGATTAATTTCCTCTCAAGTATAGTTGATACCTGAACAGGGAACGTTCAATAAACTGTCTGGTCAATGACGCAGTCAGTAGCCATGGTATGGGTGTTGGACCTAAGTTTTTGGAAGTTTTGTAGTGGCGAAACTTGACTGAGACTTATATGGCTACACCAATTATAACACAAAGAGCTAGATAGCTTATGGTATGATGGCGAATGGCTGTTGATTTTGTTAGTTGTGGAAGGCTTCCGATTTCAATGGTTTTTAACTGCTAGTGTTAGGTAATGAGCTCAACTGCGCGTGTGTCATAGGTGCTGTTTTAAGTTGTGCTGAGCAAAACGAGCTTACTAGATTATGGAATACAGAGGCTTAAATCTCAGATATGACGTGTCCATTATTGTATTATTTACGTAATGACCGTATATAGCAAATGTTAATATAAATCGCACCTAGTGGGATTCAGTTCAAACACATAAATTTAAACTGACACTTACAGTCCTTTAAATTCTCCTTACAAGCACATAAACTTGAAGGAAAGACGATGTTTATTAAATAAATCCAAATTGGTTGTGGTTGCTTCATAAAAGACAACTGACTAACTCTTTATTATTTTCATTCTTTTATACAAATAATTTCTTAGCATAATTGATGACTTGAATAAAGTAGAACTAGGTCAAATATTATTAATTCAAAGTGAATAAATGAAATTGTTAAGTCAATAAACCTAAATAAACGTTAATAAATGGCTTACATGAAAATGCTGAATAAACAAACTAGAATAAAGCTGTTAATACGTCACAACTAAAATACAACTTCTCCGCCGCGTTGACAGTGTTCAAGCAGAAACGGAGCCATTTGTCGCTGATTGGTGAGTTCTTACAGCTGGAGTAGGTGTAAATTGAGCTGGTTTGTTGAACCTTAAATGCATTCTCCAACTCAGCAGACCAAGCAGAATAATAATGCAGCAACATAACGAGGTGTAGCTAACTGCATGATGGTGAAGACTGGTGGAGTGGATAAGTTGTGGCAAATGCTTAAGAGTTGATTCATTTAACTGCCGTTGTATATTATCCAATACTTCCAGATAAACCTTGTAAGAAGTAGTGTTCGTGAGTGTTAAAATCTCTTCTATTTCCTGTGGTGGACTTATAGAATGGATGTCTTTTAATCTCACATATGAAGTGTGTATGCTGTTTGAGGGTTCAAAATGTCCATGTATGGTAACAAAATGATCCTTCATGACACAGTTGGAACACCTTGAATAATTCAAAAAACTGTTGATTGACTAAGGCCTCGAAGATGACTTCATGCCTTGTCACTGCACCCTTGACGCTCATAAGCTTATAGAGCTCAATCAAGTTCTCATCGTTCGTTGGTAAAGCATGCGAAATTAGAATATTAGCCTTGATTACAATAATTTCTTCCCTCAATTGATGAGGAGACAGTAAAAGTGGACTTATTTTGCGATTATGTGTATCGGTAAGTACACTAATGATTTCCGACTCTACTCTCTGCAGGTTCATTGTGGAGAATACCAGGTACGTTGACAAGAGTCCGACAAGCTGTGAGTTTTTTAACTGGGAAGACTCTTTAGCCACATCATGATTTATTTTCTCAACCATTTCTGAGATCTCTTGTATCTTTTGTAGATTGCCGATCTCATCCTTTTTTATGACATTAATGGTAGAGTCAACTATTGAAGTTTGGGCTTTCAACAGACTTGTCATGTGCTCGTGCTCGATTCTTGCCTTGCTAATGGTTTTAGACATTTCTTCCGCATAATCAGTATCAAGGACACCAAAAAGTGAACGCGCAATATTGCCGACTATATTGAATGGAGATCTTTTTACCCGTCCGTTGGTAAATAACTCTTTTTCCTGTAGTAGTTCATTTTTTATGTGTTTGAGATTGCTCACGAACATGTCATACATCTCGTGTTGCTGAATTACAGGATACATCTGCTGCAGCGATTGTAAACCGGTTGAAAGCGACTTTATTTCTGATGCAAAAGGCGTTAAATCGTGATACACCAACATTTTCCATTCTGCCGTGTTAAGTTTCATGGGAACGCCCTCAAAAAATAATCCCGGATCATTGTGAAATTGCGTTATTTTCAGCATTTCGGATAGGACCACAGGCATTAGAAGCAAGGCTAATATTTCTTATAGCATTATGGGGCTATTTGCGATCTTCATTCTTTTCCTCGGGATGGTATCTTTCCCATCTTCCTCTTGCCTAGAAGAGCCGATGTCACCCTGCGTTGTCTGGTCTGTGGAAAATTCACTATGCTCCTCTGGAAACAGTGGAGCCAGCCTCTGAATGGCCCGTTTGTATACTCCAGTTGATGTTTTCACATCAGCAACCCGTACAGCTCCATCGTCACCAGCGAACACATTGAGAATTCTTCCCAATGGCCACTTCATCGGCGGTAAATTATCTTCCTTGATGATGACCATATCACCTTTCCGAAGATTGTTCATCTTTCTCCTCCATTTGTTCCGTTGTTGCAGTTCGTGGAGGTATTCATCCGACCATCTTCTCCAGAACTGCTGCTTGATATGTGAGAGAAGCTTCCAATGAGATGTGCTGGAGGTCTTAACAGATTCTGCTCTGCTGTCTACTTGTGTAGTTAAAGCCCCCCGATTAAAAAGTGTCCTGATGTCAATGCTTCAAGACAATGAGGATCGTTTGACAAGGCGTGAGAGCCGGGAATTTAGGATTGCTTCTAACTCGATTATGATCGTTTCCAATTCCTCATGTGTTAGGTTTTCCGTTGACACGCTACGTACCAAAAGGCGTTTCGCGGACTTCACTGCTGCTTCCCATAAACCTCCGAAATGCGGTGCTCTTGGTGGGATGAAACGAAAGTGAATGCCTTTAGCGCTTGAGGTTGAAATAATTGATTATTGCGCTTTTTCCGAATATATATTTTCAGATAGAAATTATTCTTGGTTCCAACGAAGTTCGTAGCATTGTCACAATATATGTTTTGGCAGTGTCCACGCCGCGCAATGAAGCGTTTAAGTGCGCCAATAAAAGCTTCTGTGGATAAATCAGACACAAGTTCTAGGTGAACTGCCTTTGTCGCAAAGCAGCAGAAGACAGCTACATAAGCCTTGTTTGGTCGCTTACCTTGCACTTTGTAATGTATCCAAAATGGCCTACAATAGTCAACTCCAGAGTTTATAAATGGCCGTGCGGGAGTTACTCTTGTTGCTGGCAGCTGTCCCATTATTTGTTGATACAGCTGGGGTCTTCATGAATCGTCGTAAAAAACAATTTTACTAATGGACCGTTATATGGCAATATTATTGGATGTTTTGCCTCCGGTTGAAGCATAGAATGTTCCAATCTTCCACCTACGCGAAGGACACCTTCTTCATCCAAGTACGGCGACAGGCTGCATAGAGAGCTGTGTTTGCTAGTTTGCTTCTCAGCTTTCAACTCTTTTATTTCAGTTGCGAATTCTGCCGATTGTATAGCATGAGTAATTAACCAGAGGGAGTCATCTAACTCCTCAGGGTTAAGGGCCTTACTTCTGGGCCGCTGAGACCTTTGCATCCGCGCATTTCTTATGAATCTGAGGACGTATGACACAATTCTTTGTAGTCTCCTGGAATTTTAAATGAATTTTTGTGATCGATTCCATCTATAAAGTGGATGTCAGAGGTTACTATAGTAGTCGTAGCGGCAACCTTTAGCTCCATGTTATTTGTAAGAGCATTTTGAGGAAGACATTTAGCAGGCCACGACTCCTCCTTTCCGTGAAGAAAAACTGGACCATGAAATCATAATTGGCTCTTATATAAATCTACTGGTTGCAGGCCTCGAGAAAGCATGTCGGCAGGATTCACCTTTGACGGAACGTGCTTCCATTGCTCTGGTAATGACAATGTTTGAATGACTGACACCCTATTTGCCACAAATGTCTTATATAAGGTTGATTGGGACAATTTCCGAGTCGGTCCATAGAAATATGGGATGACTTTGAAGCTTTAAGTCAATCTTTACTCTATTACCCAGTTCAGCTGCTACCACTGCGGCGCATAGCTCTAGTCGAGGAAGTGTTTGCTGTTTCAACGGAGCAATTCTGGATTTAGCGCAGATCAGGCGAATGTATACAGCAGCGCCAAACGCTTTGCCGGAATCTGCCCACCGAATACATGTCGTAGTATTTTGAAATTGTTGAGACCTTCCAACTCGCTTTGCTTTTACAACAATTGGTGCAAGCAGACCAAGTGGATCAAAGAGTTTCGCTAGCGCTGACCGTTTCGTTATTACTTGACAATGATCAATATTTGCCTTCACACAAAAATGGTCGGCCTGAGGCATCCAAAATAGTCCCAAAGTCTTTATCGTTTTGTTTCATCAAAATCTAGATTGACTTCCCGATCATTATAAGGTATATCCTTTTGCAATCTTGGACTGTTTGACGACCATTTTCTTAAGTTGAAGCCGTGCTTTTTCCAGCGATCCAAATTGTCGTCTGCGATTTTCTTTCACTTTGTGGCAAGGTACGGTGCTACACGAGTTCCATATGTAACAGTATTGAGCTTGTAAGAGCTAACTGGGTACGATGGGCCTTCCCTCCAAATAATCAGTTCATATTTCTGATCATGGGGGTGAATTAAGATTTGTCTATACATTTTTTCAATGTCAGTTGTGAAGACAAACTTTGGTAATCGGAACCGTAGCAGGATAGAGAACAGTTCGCTTTGCACAGTTGGTCCTGTATACATTAAGTCATTTAACGAATGACCCGATGACGTTTTCGCGGATGCATCAAAGGGTGGTACCCTTAATTTTGTCGTGGTACTATCTGGTTTAAGCACACAGTGATGCGGAATGAAATATTTAGGGTTCGACACTATATTCACGTCAATTTTCTGCATGTGTCCTAGCATTTCATATTCCTGCATGAACTTGATGTATTGCATGGGGATATCATCCTTTTGAAGAAGCCGACGTTCCAGACTCATGAACCGGTTATACGTCATCGCATGAGATTTTCACAATGTTGTTGGAGATTCTTGGAAAGGAAGACTAACAATGAATCGACCGTTCTGATCCGTCGGGACATGCTGATTATAATGAGACTCGCAGCGGGTTTCCAGCGGAGACATTACCCTTTCTGTTGATGCTACTTCTTCGAGTTTCCATAACTTCTCAATTGCTTGTGCCAGTGAGGTTTCACTATCAAAAATTGCACATGTTAGCGCTGCTGATGTGACGTTCGCTGATGATTGTTTTATTAAGCCGCCTACAATCCAGCCAAGCGCAGTATTCTGCAGAATTGGTTGATTATTATTCAGTTTTATTGTACCCGGTTGCATTAGGCTGAAGTAAAACTCCGCCCCGAGTTGGATGTCAACTTTTCCTTGAATATTGAAATTCGGATCCGCCAATTTAATGTTCGTTGGAATCTGCCAGTTAGATATGTCCAAATCGTGACTCGGTTGTGCAGGTATAATCGTTGGTAAAACAAATGCTTCCAAATAAGATGAAACTGGAAACAGTGGAGCCAGCCTCTGAATGGCCCGTTTGTATACTCCAATTGATGTTTTCACATCAGCAACCCGTACAGCTCCATCGTCACCAGCGAACACATTGAGAATTCTTCCCAATGGCCACTTCATCGGCGGTAAATTATCTTCCTTGATGATGACCATATCACCTTTCCGAAGATTGTTCATCTTTCTCCTCCATTTGTTCCGTTGTTGCAGTTCGTGGAGGTATTCATCCGACCATCTTCTCCAGAACTGCTGCTTGATATGTGAGAGAAGCTTCCAATGAGATGTGCTGGAGGTCTTAACAGATTCTGCTCTGCTGTCTACTTGTGTAGTTAAAGCCCCCCGATTAAAAAGTGTCCTGATGTCAATGCTTCAAGACAATGAGGATCGTTTGACAAGGCGTGAGAGCCGGGAATTTAGGATTGCTTCTAACTCGATTATGATCGTTTCCAATTCCTCATGTGTTAGGTTTTCCGTTGACACGCTACGTACCAAAAGGCGTTTCGCGGACTTCACTGCTGCTTCCCATAAACCTCCGAAATGCGGTGCTCTTGGTGGGATGAAATGAAAGTGAATGCCTTTAGCGCTTGAGGTTGAAATAATTGATTATTGCGCTTTTTCCGAATATATATTTTCAGATAGAAATTATTCTTGGTTCCAACGAAGTTCGTAGCATTGTCACAATATATGTTTTGGCAGTGTCCACGCCGCGCAATGAAGCGTTTAAGTGCGCCAATAAAAGCTTCTGTGGATAAATCAGACACAAGTTCTAGGTGAACTGCCTTTGTCGCAAAGCAGCAGAAGACAGCTACATAAGCCTTGTTTGGTCGCTTACCCTTCACTTTGTAATGTATCCAAAATGGCCTACAATAGTCAACTCCAGAGTTTATAAATGGCCGTGCGGGAGTTACTCTTGTTGCTGGCAGCTGTCCCATTATTTGTTGATACAGCTGGGGTCTTCATGAATCGTCGTAAAAAACAATTTTACTAATGGACCGTTATATGGCAATATTATTGGATGTTTTGCCTCCGGTTGAAGCATAGAATGTTCCAATCTTCCACCTACGCGAAGGACACCTTCTTCATCCAAGTACGGCGACAGGATGCATAGAGAGCTGTGTTTGCTAGTTTGCTTCTCAGCTTTCAACTCTTTTATTTCAGTTGCGAATTCTGCCGATTGTATAGCATGAGTAATTAACCAGAGGGAGTCATCTAACTCCTCAGGGTTAAGGGCCTTACTTCTGGGCCGCTGAGACCTTTGCATCCGCGCATTTCTTATGAATCTGAGGACGTATGACACAATTCTTTGTAGTCTCCTGGAATTTTAAATGAATTTTTGTGATCGATTCCATCTATAAAGTGGATGTCAGAGGTTACTATAGTAGTCGTAGCGGCAACCTTTAGCTCCATGTTATTTGTAAGAGCATTTTGAGGAAGACATTTAGCAGGCCACGACTCCTCCTTTCCGTGAAGAAAAACTGGACCATGAAATCATAATTGGCTCTTATATAAATCTACTGGTTGCAGGCCTCGAGAAAGCATGTCGGCAGGATTCACCTTTGACGGAACGTGCTTCCATTGCTCTGGTAATGACAATGTTTGAATGACTGACACCCTATTTGCCACAAATGTCTTATATAAGGTTGATTGGGACAATTTCCGAGTCGGTCCATAGAAACATGGGATGACTTTGAAGCTTTAAGTCAATCCTTACTCTATTACCCAGTTCAGCTGCTACCACTGCGGCGCATAGCTCTAGTCGAGGAAGTGTTTGCTGTTTCAACGGAGCAATTCTGGATTTAGCGCAGATCAGGCGAATGTATACAGCAGCGCCAAACGCTTTGCCGGAATCTGCCCACCGAATACATGTCGTAGTATTTTGAAATTGTTGAGACCTTCCAACTCGCTTTGCTTTTACAACAATTGGTGCAAGCAGACCAAGTGGATGAAAGAGTTTCGCTAGCGCTGACCGTTTCGTTATTACTTGACAATGATCAATATTTGCCTTCACACAAAAATGGTCGGCCTGAGGCATCCAAAATAGTCCCAAAGTCTTTATCGTTTTGTTTCATCAAAATCTAGATTAACTTCCCGATCATTATAAGGTATATCCTTTTGCAATCTTGGACTGTTTGACGACCATTTTCTTAAGTTGAAGCCGTGCTTTTTCCAGCGATCCAAATTGTCGTCTGCGATTTTCTTTCACTTTGTGGCAAGGTACGGTGCTACACGAGTTCCATATGTAACAGTATTGAGCTTGTAATAGCTAACTGGGTACGATGGGCCTTCCCTCCAAATAATCAGTTCATATTTCTGATCATGGGGGTGAATTAAGATTTGTCTATACATTTTTTCAATGTCAGTTGTGAAGACAAACTTTGGTAATCGGAACCGTAGCAGGATAGAGAACAGTTCGCTTTGCACAGTTGGTCCTGTATACATTAAGTCATTTAACGAATGACCCGATGACGTTTTCGCGGATGCATCAAAGGGTGGTACCCTTAATTTTGTCGTGGTACTATCTGGTTTAAGCACACAGTGATGCGGAATGAAATATTTAGGGTTCGACACTATATTCACGTCAATTTTCTGCATGTGTCCTAGCATTTCATATTCCTGCATGAACTTGATGTATTGCATGGGGATATCATCCTTTTGAAGAAGCCGACGTTCCAGACTCATGAACCGGATATACGTCATCGCATGAGATTTTCACAATGTTGTTGGAGATTCTTGGAAAGGAAGACTAACAATGAATCGACCGTTCTGATCCGTCGGGACATGCTGATTATAATGAGACTCGCAGCGGGTTTCCAGCGGAGACATTACCCTTTCTGTTGATGCTACTTCTTCGAGTTTCCATAACTTCTCAATTGCTTGTGCCAGTGAGGTTTCACTATCAAAAATTGCACATGTTAGCGCTGCTGATGTGACGTTCGCTGATGATTGTTTTATTAAGCCGCCTACAATCCAGCCAAGCGCAGTATTCTGCAGAATTGGTTGATTATTATTCAGTTTTATTGTACCCGGTTGCATTAGGCTGAAGTAAAACTCCGCCCCGAGTAGGATGTCAACTTTTCCTTGAATATTGAAATTCGGATCCGCCAATTTAATGTTCGTTGGAATCTGCCAGTTAGATATGTCCAAATCGTGACTCGGTTGTGCAGGTATAATCGTTGGTAAAACAAATGCTTCCAAATAAGATGAAAATCCAGAATTGTTAGACAACATTTGCATGTTCACACGATGATAAGCCTTCTTCTGGATTTTTCCAACTCCGTCAATAGACAAAGAGGTCTCTGTTGTTGCAATTGATAACCTTTTAATCAGTCGTTCTGTAACAATATTTACTTGTGAACCGGAATCAAGCACAGCTCTGAACTCGCCTGACATACCATTTGCAGCTTTTATGGTGACTCTCGCAGTGGCAAGTAGCACGTCAATCCTGGTTGTTTGATTTCTGAGATTGGCTATGATGTAATGTCGATGTCAGTGCTTGGTTGCGGTGGCACTATATTTGGTAACACAAAAGCGACTGAAGTTCCACGTTGATTCTGTGCTTTTGCGGTTCTTGATCTTCAGCCAACTCCTTCGATACAAAGAGATGATTGAATGGGTTTGATTCCTAATCTCTGAACAAGTCGTTCTGACACAAGTTTAATCTGTGAGCCGGTTGCAGGGAGGCCGTATGATTTGGCTTTTGTTGACACTTTCTGCACATTACATTTGTACACGTTTTTGCCCGACGATCATCCTTAAATCAATTCAAACATATCTTGTTTCTAGAAACCCATTTCTGTTTATCGGGCGCTGTTATTGCCAAAAATAACTTGTAGTAATATAGGGGGTAATCACCGTTGCACATTTGACATCTACGGTTCGTTGTGGAAGAAACTTTCGCTGCTGGTTTACTTTTCAGAATATCGTTGACTCCTTCTAATGATTCCATCGTTTGGAGGTCTTTGGTATCCACAATCGACTGTTCATACAACATATATGAGGTTGGACAACATCCTCTTTGTTAGGATGTGGATTAAGGGTGAATCCCATTCTTTCGGTTTTACTCCAAGACCCTTCAGTGCCAACAACGATTCATGAAGACTGTCATGAAAGTTCTTCACTGATCTGCAATCGCTAGACATGTTGTGCAGGATTAATTTCCTCTCAAGTATAGTTGATACCTGAACAGGGAACGTTCAATAAACTGTCTGGTCAATGACGCAGTCAGTAGCCATGGTATGGGTGTTGGACCTAAGTTTTTGGAAGTTTTGTAGTGGCGAAACTTGACTGAGACTTATATGGCTACACCAATTATAACACAAAGAGCTAGATAGCTTATGGTATGATGGCGAATGGCTGTTGATTTTGTTAGTTGTGGAAGGCTTCCGATTTCAATGGTTTTTAACTGTGGTGTTAGGTAATGAGCTCAACTGCGCGTGTGTCATAGGTGCTGTTTTAAGTTGTGCTGAGCAAAACGAGCTTACTAGATTATGGAATACAGAGGCTTAAATCTCAGATATGACGTGTCCATTATTGTATTATTTACGTAATGACCGTATATAGCAAATGTTAATATAAATCGCACCTAGTGGGATTCAGTTCAAACACATAAATTTAAACTGACACTTACAGTCCTTTAAATTCTCCTTACAAGCACATAAACTTGAAGGAAAGACGATGTTTATTAAATAAATCCAAATTGGTTGTGGTTGCTTCATAAAAGACAACTGACTAACTCTTTATTATTTTCATTCTTTTATACAAATAATTTCTTAGCATAATTGATGACTTGAATAAAGTAGAACTAGGTCAAATATTATTAATTCAAAGTGAATAAATGAAATTGTTAAGTCAATAAACCTAAATAAACGTTAATAAATGGCTTACATGAAAATGCTGAATAAACAAACTAGAATAAAGCTGTAAATACGTCACAACTAAAATACAACTTCTCCGCCGCGTTGACAGTGTTCAAGCAGAAACGGAGCCATTTGTCGCTGATTGGTGAGTTCTTACAGCTGGAGTAGGTGTAAATTGAGCTGGTTTGTTGAACCTTAAATGCATTCTCCAACTCAGCAGACCAAGCAGAATAATAATGCAGCAACATAACGAGGTGTAGCTAACTGCATGATGGTGAAGACTGGTGGAGTGGATAAGTTGTGGCAAATGCTTAAGAGTTGATTCATTTAACTGCCGTTGTATATTATCCAATACTTCCAGATAAACCTTGTAAGAAGTAGTGTTCGTGAGTGTTAAAATCTCTTCTATTTCCTGTGGTGGACTTATAGAATGGATCTCACATATGAAGTGTGTATGCTGTTTGAGGGTTCAAAATGTCCATGTATGGTAACAAAATGATCCTTCATGACACAGTTGGAACACCTTGAATAATTCAAAAAACTGTTGATTGACTAAGGCCTCGAAGATGACTTCATGCCTTGTCACTGCACCCTTGACGCTCATAAGCTTATAGAGCTCAATCAAGTTCTCATCGTTCGTTGGTAAAGCATGCGAAATTAGAATATTAGCCTTGATTACAATAATTTCTTCCCTCAATTGATGAGGAGACAGTAAAAGTGGACTTATTTTGCGATTATGTGTATCGGTAAGTACACTAATGATTTCCGACTCTACTCTCTGCAGGTTCATTGTGGAGAATACCAGGTACGTTGACAAGAGTCCGACAAGCTGTGAGTTTTTTAACTGGGAAGACTCTTTAGCCACATCATGATTTATTTTCTCAACCATTTCTGAGATCTCTTGTATCTTTTGTAGATTGCCGATCTCATCCTTTTTTATGACATTAATGGTAGAGTCAACTATTGAAGTTTGGGCTTTCAACAGACTTGTCATGTGCTCGTGCTCGATTCTTGCCTTGCTAATGGTTTTAGACATTTCTTCCGCATAATCAGTATCAAGGACACCAAAAAGTGAACGCGCAATATTGCCGACTATATTGAATGGAGATCTTTTTACCCGTCCGTTGGTAAATAACTCTTTTTCCTGTAGTAGTTCATTTTTTATGTGTTTGAGATTGCTCACGAACATGTCATACATCTCGTGTTGCTGAATTACAGGATACATCTGCTGCAGCGATTGTAAACCGGTTGAAAGCGACTTTATTTCTGATGCAAAAGGCGTTAAATCGTGATACACCAACATTTTCCATTCTGCCGTGTTAAGTTTCATGGGAACGCCCTCAAAAAATAATCCCGGATCATTGTGAAATTGCGTTATTTTCAGCATTTCGGATAGGACCACAGGCATTAGAAGCAAGGCTAATATTTCTTATAGCATTATGGGGCTATTTGCGATCTTCATTCTTTTCCTCGGGATGGTATCTTTCCCATCTTCCTCTTGCCTAGAAGAGCCGATGTCACCCTGCGTTGTCTGGTCTGTGGAAAATTCACTATGCTCCTCTGGAAACAGTGGAGCCAGCCTCTGAATGGCCCGTTTGTATACTCCAGTTGATGTTTTCACATCAGCAACCCGTACAGCTCCATCGTCACCAGCGAACACATTGAGAATTCTTCCCAATGGCCACTTCATCGGCGGTAAATTATCTTCCTTGATGATGACCATATCACCTTTCCGAAGATTGTTCATCTTTCTCCTCCATTTGTTCCGTTGTTGCAGTTCGTGGAGGTATTCATCCGACCATCTTCTCCAGAACTGCTGCTTGATATGTGAGAGAAGCTTCCAATGAGATGTGCTGGAGGTCTTAACAGATTCTGCTCTGCTGTCTACTTGTGTAGTTAAAGCCCCCCGATTAAAAAGTGTCCTGATGTCAATGCTTCAAGAAAATGAGGATCGTTTGACAAGGCGTGAGCGGCCGGGAATTTAGGATTGCTTCTAACTCGATTATGATCGTTTCCAATTCCTCATGTGTTAGGTTTTCCGTTGACACGCTACGTACCAAAAGGCGTTTCGCGGACTTCACTGCTGCTTCCCATAAACCTCCGAAATGGGGTGCTCTTGGTGGGATGAAATGAAAGTGAATGCCTTTAGTGCTAGAGGTTGAAATAATTGATTATTGCGCTTTTTCCGAATATATATTTTCAGATAGAAATTATTCTTGGTTCCAACGAAGTTCGTAGCATTGTCACAATATATGTTTTGGCAGTGTCCACGCCGCGCAATGAAGCGTTTAAGTGCGCCAATAAAAGCTTCTGTGGATAAATCAGACACAAGTTCTAGGTGAACTGCCTTTGTCGCAAAGCAGCAGAAGACAGCTACATAAGCCTTGTTTGGTCGCTTACCCTTCACTTTGTAATGTATCCAAAATGGCCTACAATAGTCAACTCCAGAGTTTATAAATGGCCGTGCGGGAGTTACTCTTGTTGCTGAAAGCTGTCCCATTATTTGTTGATACAGCTGGGGTCGTGCTCTGGTGCACCTTATACATTTTTGAATCGTTGATTTGGCAGTTATTTTCCCTCTGATTGGCCAAAATCGTTGTCTTATTGGGTTTAACAGCGCTTGAGGTCCACAATGTTTGTTTTCTTCATGAATCGTCGTAAAAAACAATTTTACTAATGGACCGTTATATGGCAATATTATTGAATGTTTTGCCTCCGGTTGAAGCATAGAATGTTCCAATCTTCCACCTACGCGAAGGACACCTTCTTCATCCAAGTACGGCGACAGGCTGCAAAGAGAGCTGTGTTTGCTAGTTTGCTTCTCAGCTTTCAACTCTTTTATTTCAGTTGCGAATTCTGAATTCTTACTTCTGGGCCGCTGAGACCTTTGCATCCGCGCATTTCTTATGAATCTGAGGACGTATGACACAATTCTTTGTAGTCTCCTGGAATTTTAAATGAATTTTTGTGATCGATTCCATCTATAAAGTGGATGTCAGAGGTTACTATAGTAGTCATAGCGGCAACCTTTAGCTCCATGTTATTTGTAAGAGCATTTTGAGGAAGACATTTAGCAGGCCACAACTCCTCCTTTCCGTGAAGAAAAACTGGACTATGAAATCATAATCGGCTCTTATATAGATCTACTGGTTGCAGGCCTCGAGAAAGCATGTCGGCAGGATTCACCTTTGACGGAACGTGCTTCCATTGCTCTGGTAATGACAATGTTTAAATGACTGACACCCCATTTGCCACAAATGTCTTATATAAGGTTGACTGGGATTTTATCCAGGCAAGGACAATTTCCGAGTCGGTCCATAGAAACATGGGATGACTTTGAAGCTTTAAGTCAATCCTTACTCTATTACCCAGTTCAGCTGCTACCACTGCGGCACATAGCTCTAGTCGAGGAAGTGTTTGCTGTTTCAACGGAGCAATTCTGGATGTAGCGCAGATCAGGCGTACAGCTACGAGACCATCCTTTGTAACAAAGCGAATGTATACAGCAGCGCCAAACGCTTTGCCGGAATCTGCCCACCGAATACATGTCGTGGTATTTTGAAATTATTGAGACCTTCCAACTCGCTTCGAAATGTTTTCCAAGTAGCACAAAGTTTTGCGGGTAATGGTTCATCCCATCCTAATGCAAGTTGCCACAGCTGCTGGATAAACATCTTTGCTTTTACAACAATTGGTGCAAGCAGTCCAAGTGGATCAAAGAGTTTCGCTAGCGCAGACGTAACTGATCGTTTCGTTATCACTTGACAATGATCAATATTTGCCTTCACGCAAAAATGGTCGAACTGAGGCATCCAAAATAGTCCCAAAGTCTTAATCGTTTTGCTTTCATCAAAATCTAGATTAACTTCCCGATCATTATAAGGTATATCCTTTAGCAATCTTGGACTGTTTGACGTCCATTTTCTTAAGTTGAAGCCGTGCTTTTTCCAGCGATCCAAGTTGTCGTCTGCGATTTTCTGTAGACACTTTGTGGCAAGGTACGGTGCTGCACGAGTTCCATATGTAACAGTATTGAGCTTGTAATAGCTA
The DNA here is from genome assembly GCF_030504385.1 of Musca domestica. NCBI lineage: Eukaryota > Metazoa > Arthropoda > Insecta > Diptera > Muscidae > Musca > Musca domestica. Next base: position 19,871,561 of record NW_026712115.1, read on the forward strand.
ACTGGGTGCGATGGGTCTTCCCTCCAAATAATCAGTTCATATTTCTGATCATGGAGGTGAATAAGGATTTGTCTATACATTTTTTCAATGTCAGTTGTGAAGACAAACTTTGGTAATCGGAACCGTAGCAGGATAGAGAACAGTTCGCTTTGCACAGTTGGTCCTGTATACATTACGTCATTTAACGAATGACCCGATGACGTTTTCGCAGATGCATCAAAGGGTGGTACCCTTAATTTTGTTGTGGTACTATCTGGTTTAAGCACACAGTGATACGGAATGAAATATTTAGGGTTCGATACTATATTCACGTCAATTTTCTGCATGTGTCCTAGCATTTCATATTCCTGCATGAACTTGATGTATTGCATGCGGATATCATCCTTTTGAAGAAGCCGACGTTCCAGACTCATGAACCGGTTATACGCCATCGCATGAGATTTTCCCAATGTTGTTGGAGATTCTTGGAAAGGAAGACTAACAATGAATCGACCGTTCTGATCCGTCTGGACATGCTGATTATAATGAGACTCGCAGCGGGTTTCCAGCGGAGACAATACCCTTTCTGTTGATGCTACTTCTTCGAGTTTCCATAACTTCTCAATTGCTTGTGCCAGTGAAGTTTCACTATCGAAAATTGCACATGTTAGCGCTGCTGATGTGACGTTTGTTGATGATTGTTTTCTTAAGCTGCCTACAATCCAGCCAAGCGCAGTATTCTGCAGAATTGGTTGATTATTATTCAGTTTTATTGTACCCGGTTGCATTAGGCTGAAGTAAAACTCCGCCAGAGTAGGATGTCAACTTTTCCTTGAATATTGAAATTCGGATCCTCCAATTTAATGTTCGTTGGAATCTGCCAGTTAGATATGTCCAAATCGTGACTCGGTTGTGCAGGTATAATCGTTGGTAAAACAAATGCTTCCAAATAAGATGAAAATCCAGAATTGTTAGACAACATTTGCATGTTCACACGATGATAAGCCTTCTTCTGGATTTTTCCAACTCCGTCAATAGGCAAAGAGGTCTCTGTTGTTGCAATTGATAACCTTTTAATCAGTCGTTCTGTAACAATATTTACTTGTGAACCGGAATCAAGCACAGCTCTGAACTCGTCTGACATACCATTTGCAGCTTTTATGGTGACTCTCGCAGTGGCAAGAATTACGTTCTTCTGATCTTCTGCTGATGCCGAAGAAATTACAGCAGTATTGACTGGTGTATGATTGCTACTTGTGGTTGACGTTTGATTTAAGCCCGTTGATGATGCTTGAGATCTCCTTGATAAATGTAACAACGTATTGTGTTTATTATTACATTTCTTGCAGTTACCAGATGTGCAGTTTTTCGCTATATGATAAGCCTTAAAACAGTTCACGCACATTTTATGTTGTTGTACCCATTGGAATCTTTCAGATTCCGACATCGCCAAGAATTGCTTACACTGATAAAGATGATGTTGACCATTTTTGCATAGTTTGCAATTACTGTGATTCTCCATTGTCGTTATGGACGGAACAGCTTTGCTTGAACCTTTGTGAGCGTATAACGACCAAAATCCTTTACCACTTGTGGGGTAAAAGGATGTGTGTAAACGAACGCGTATTACGATTCAAATCCTTTACCACTTGTGGGGTAAAAGGAGGTGTGTTAACGAACGCGTATTACGATCAAAATGCTTTACCATTTGTGGGGCAAAAGGATGTGTGTAAACGATCACGTCGGGGTCACCAAAAAATTTTAATATAAATCGGACCTAGTGGGATTCAGTTCAAACACATAAATTTGAACTGACACAGTCCTTAAAATTCTTCTTACAAGCACATAAACTTGAAGGAAATAAATTCAAATTGGTTGTGGTTGCTTCATAAAAGACAACTGACTAACTCTTTATTATTTTCATTCTTTTATACAAATAATTTCTTAGCATAATTGATGACTTAAATAAAGTAGAACTAGGTCAAATATTATTAATACAAAATGAATAAATGAAATTGTTAAGTCAATGAACCTAAATAAACGTTAATAAATGGCTTACATGAAAATGCTGAATTAACAAACTAGAATAAATTGTAAATACGTCACAACTAAAATACAACTTAAATATAAATATGTATGTAGCTACGTATGTGTTAACAGCAAATGTGTTTTCCTTTAAGATACAATCTGGCCTAATTTCTAAAGTTTCAGCCCCTTGCACCTCCAGCTGTGCCATTTTTGTACCAAAAACAAATGACAATTCCTTTAAATTGGCTAGAGTAAAGATCCGTTGATTCTTTTGTGCCATTTGTCTCCAAGTTTGATGATGGAGTGTTGACTCCAAGTCGCAAGCTTCTAACGATTTATTCAATAGGAAGTTCACTTCGCATTCATGTGATCGATCGCCCTTGCTAAACTTCGCGTGGCCATCGCAAATGAAAACGTCATTTGTGGTATATATGCATTTGTGCATTTCTTCTGCCGTTAGCATGGGTACGGGAGTCATGTTGAATAAATCATGCTGCTGAAGATCCACTAATGGAAGGCGAATCCCAAATATGATACGGGTTTTCATAACCCCTTCCTTACTCCTCATTATTTTGAAGAAATCCGTCACATTATCTTCACAAATGGGTAGAGCACGCATTATGAGCCTTAATGGTTTGGAGCTTGATCTGTAATTGATGTGGGGTAAGTAGTGATGGACTTATACGATTCTGATGAGCATCAGTTAATCATCGATGATGTTGTCTTCTACTTGCATGTTGCAATGCGTCCGTTGTCAGGTCTGTAACTATTTCCAGATGTACTGTCTTAGCTGTGAAGCAAACAAACACAGCGATGTAAACCTTGTGTGGTCTCTTCCATTGTATTTTGTAGTGGACCTATAACGGCCCGCAATTGTCAACGCCGGACACAATAAATGGCCTTGCAGGCGTGACTCTGTTAGGTATGAGATTTCCCATAATTTGATTATATACATCGATTTTGTCCGGGTGCACCTTACGCAATTTTGCACATTGTTGCGTGCCATAGCTTTCCCCTTTGATTATTCAATATTTCTCTCTTGAGGTTGCGAGTAGCAATTGTGAGTCACAGTGTTTATTTTCTAAATGAGTCTTGCAATTGGGTCGTTGTATTTAACAAAATTGGGTGTTTTGTGTCTTCTAATCTGCCACCGACTCTAAGCATTCCTCTGTAACTAAGAAACGGATTTAAACTGTATATGGAGAATGATTTGTCTAATGCTTCATGTTTCCTCAACTGCTTTATTTCTTTCGCGAAATCCGATACCTGAACGGTCTTGACTATTAGCTGTGTTGCTTTGGACAAATGAGCACAACTATATGCCTTCCATCTGGCAGTATAGCCCGAAGATACATCACAGCTCCGTATGCCTTTTCTGAGGCGTTCACCAATGTATGTGTGAACATGTGTCTGGGTACCTTAAATTCATTCAAAATTTTCAGGTTTCCTCGGAACGATAACCAATATGATGCCTTTTCTGCAGGCAGTTCCTCGTCCCAGCTAACTTTATTCTTCCTCAGCTGCTGAATAAAGATCTTCGCTGCTGACACCACAGGACCTGCAATTCCTAAGGGGTCGAAGAATCTTGCCAAATCAGATGTGACCTTCCGCTTGGCGATGATAGTACATTCATTTACATCAAAGAAAATCAGTCTGCATGAGGAATCCACGTTAATCCAAAACTTTGGCCAATGACTTATCAAAATTGAGATCTACTTCTCTATCTTCTGGAGGAACTCTATGCAGCAGTTTCGAGTGGTTAGCACGCCATTTTCGTAGTCTAAGTCCTGCTTCCAATAGTAATGTATTAAGCCTTTTTTTTAAACTCAGTTTCCGTTGCTAAACTGACAGATCCGCACATGCAATCGCAACCACCCAGATGATGACTTGCAAGATGCGTCGAACACAACCCTGAGCCACGCTCCAATGCAAAGAATCTGGAGGCTGCAATATTTAAGGTTTCGGATATCTTCTCAGGACCGTGTGACTGTTGTATTTTGGTAGAAGTGATTTTCACAATGTTATTCAGCTATTGTAAACTTCGTATCTTCTCAAAATTCGTCTTGTTCCCAGAACTTTTTTAATAAATCTTCCATGGCACGTTCGTCTTCTCCAAAAACTGCACATATCGCAGTTTCTGACTCTGCCTGAATTCTCTCGAATTCTTCAATATAGGAAGCCCCTTCGACATTCGAATTTCTTGTGATAAAATAAGATTGTGATAATGTCGATGACAGTGCTTTGTTGCGGTGGCACTATATTTGGTAACACAAAAGCGACTGAAGTTCCACGTTGATTCTGCGCTTTGCGATTCTTGATCTTCCGCCAACTCCTTCGATACAGAGAGATGATTGAATGGGTTTAATTCCTAATCTCTGAACAAGTCGTTCTGACACATGTTTAATCTGTGAGCCGGAATCTAGAATTGCCTTAAATTCATAGTTTCTTCCATTATTGGCCTTGATAGCAACCCGTGCAAGGTTGCAAGGAGAAGGTATGATTTGGCTTTTGTTGACACTTTCTGCACATTACATTTGTAAATGTTTTTACCCGATGATCATCCTTAAATCAATTTAAACATATCATGTTTCAAGAAACTCATTTTTTGCCAAAAATGTTATTGCCAAAAATAGCTTGTAGTAATATAGGGGGTGATCACCGTTGCACATTTGACATCTACGGTTCGTTGTGGAATTAACTGTCGCTGCTGGTTTACTCTTCAGAATACCGTCGACTCCTCCTAATCATTCGGAGCGGCTCCTCAAAAATTTCATGAAATGCTCCATCGTTTGGAGGTCTTTGGTATCCACAATCGTCTGCGCATACAACATATGAGGTTGGACAACATCCTCTTTGTTAGGATGTGGATTAAGGGTGAATCCCATTCTTTCGATTTCACTCCAAGACCCTCCAGTGCCAACAACGATTCATGAAGACTGTCATGAAAGTTGTTCACTGATGTGCTATCGCCAGACATGTTGTGCATGATAAATTTCCTCTTAAGTATAGTTGATACCTGAGCTCGTTGTTGTTGTATCTGTCTTGGAGTGTTCTCCAAACAATATCATAGTTCCCCTCAGTTACCTCGAGGTGCCTTATGAGCATCTCGGCTTTCCAAGTCACGTTGTCCTTGAGATACCACATTTTTTGCGAGCAAGGCCTGCTCGTTGATCATTTTTTCAAAAATGTCAACAAACGTTTGCCACTTCGAATAATCTCCATTGAATTGAGGGATTGTAATTTTTGGCAGATTAACTTGAGTTGCCAAGTTCCCGCCTGATCTCTGCTGAGATGATGTACAATCGACTTGTGTTAGCGTCGATTTTTTTTCTATGAATTTTAACGTCTCTTCTATTAAGAGAACATATGTTGATGCATCGTACCCCACCAACGTTGGGTCATCAAAATTCTCGAACATATTGAAGTGGATATCTTCCACGTTTGATCTCAATTTCTCAATTACAGCCACTGCCTGACAGGCGTGATCCGAACTGTCCTTTTTTAAAGTCTGAATCGACTGTATTAGAGCCGTCTGACATCTCGCTAATGCAGCAACACAGCAGTTTGTACTCTGTTTCAATGACTTGGTACTCGTTACTGATGATATGGGGATGTGACTCTGATGCAGGATCCGCTCGAAATTTGTTTTCATTGCGATCGGTATCAGCACAGAGTGTGTAATGGCGCTTGTAACTTTTTAACATATTCTAACTAAACTTAAATCTCATATTTACAACAGCCTCAATGGGCGACCTCTACATGTTAGTTAATGGAAGAGTTAGTAAATATATCTATCAACCTTTTCACATTTTTCTGCGATACATGCTAGCCATTTTCTTAAGTTTTTGGAAACAATCATTAGCTTGGAAGGCTTTAGGAGGTTTCTTTCTACCAGAAATTACAAGAATCGTCCATTTTGCGTTTCACAGTCCAGCGATCAACATTTTCAGAGCAAATAAACAAAAAAATTGAGTGGTTTTAATTTCTCTGGTAATTATCATTGGAGAAATTTATTAATTGCTGTGTTTTTTATTGGAATAAAAGAAAATTATACTCTATATTATTATATATTTGATATTTTTGACTTTTGTGTTACTGCATTTTTCCCAACGTTTCGTCACTTTTTGGGTGACTTATTCGGGGGATTTCGTTTACTTAAATAAAATAAATATAACTGTTTACATTATGGTCAAAATTGCAATAATTGTAAACATATTTAATATAATAATATTCAAGACGTGCTTACATAGATTTTACATTTAAATTAACATAAAAAGAGAATAAACAACGACTTAAAATCTAGTATCACAAATATGTATTGCCACTCCATAGCTTGCACTAATAGTATCGGTGTCTTCTTTTAAGTTCATCGTTGCTTCAATTTGTTTTTGTATTCTCCGACTTTCAATCCGCAATCTCTTTTTCTCATTTTTCTCTTTGTCTAATATTATTGTTTTGTCAAAATCACGTGAGTTGCCTGTGTGTATCATATGTAGTGCTAATGCCGTCATTTCTTTCCCTTTCTGTATATCGTGTTTGGGTTCCCATTCGTATTTTTGTTGTTTCTATTTATATTTTGTTACATTTTTCATTTTCTTTGCCGTTGCACGGTATTTGGTAAACAACATTGCTTTGTTTGTGAATATGAAGCTTAGCGTCGTGTTTGGCTTATAAGCAAAGTTTATATTTTTGTTCCTTATTATCCTCCATAGTTCTTGATCGTCAGAAAGGAATGCATTTTACAGCGTAAAAAATAGTCTTTGTTTGCGTAGTTTTTGTGATATTCGAAACTATCTTGTTTTTTTCTTATAATTTCTTCTTTGTTCCATCTATTAATGTGATTATAGTCCTATGGAAAAAGCTGTTATTTTTCAAGATGTTTGTTGTTATTTGAATGTTTTTATTGTGAAATTATCGTCACTGATGTTTAGAATTCTGTATATCAAGATACGTGCCGTGTTTAGGATTTGAGATCTAGGTTGTGTGCGTTGTAATTTATAATTCTGCCGGATGACGTTTCCTAAGTGTGCCATTCAAACATAATTTTGTCTTTATAGCGTTGCAGCTTCATATCCAAATATGGTATTACGCCTTCCTTTTTTTTTCTTCTATCGTGAATTGTATTTTGTTATGGTATTTGTTAAGTGTGAGTAAGATTTCATCCGCATCGTCCTTATTTATAATGGCTAAAATGTCATCTACATATTTAGTTATGTATTTGATATTTGTGTCTTTAGTTGTAGTTCGACGCTATGGTGGTCGAGGGTGGGTTTCCCATTGGCATTCCAAATATTTGCTTATAAATATTGTCCTTGTATGTGAAATAGTTATTGTCCATGAGGCAAAATTGCAAAATTTTCAGGAATGTACATCTTGAAATCTTAGTGTAATTTTGTATTTCATCCCATTTATCCATAATAATTTTTATTGCAGTATGTACTGGAATGTTTCTGAATAAGTATATAACGTCAAATAATACTAAGATTTCTGAGCCAACGAGCTATACACTTTGAGAGTTTCTTTTATTTCTGTTGAATTATTTATATTGTACTTCTCAGATACAATATTCTTCAAAATGTGACCTACGTATTTAGAGAGTTGGTAACACGGAACATTAATGGATGAGACAATAGGACGTAACGGTACATTGGGTTTGTGTACTTTGAGGAGTCCATATATCCCGGGTGCGTTGGTGGATGTTCATTGTATTTTTTTCTTTTCAAAATTGTCGATAATGTTGTTTTTAAATAATTCCATTACAATATTATTATTTGCCTTTTGTAATTTATTTATAGGGTCATTTCTTAACATCTTGTAGGTATTTTTGTCTTCTAGGAGATCTTCCATCATCATCTTTGTACATAGCCACTGTTTTGTTTCCCTCGTCAGCTTACAGTATTATTATGTCTTAATGTCTTTTCAGGGATTTCTTTGTATTTTCGTATATTGTTGTAATAAATCTATCTTGTTGACTATGTTTACTTTTTCTTTTGTGATTATTTATTCTGTTTGCTATTTTTGTTCTACAAATTTCCTTTTTATTTTCATTCAGGTCTACTATACACTGTTCTATACGGCTATTGCTTGGAGAGGCGAGAAATTACATTTTGTAACGGGCAGTGCAAATTTCTTTCCTAATGATAATAACCATTTACTTTCAAATGGGAATTCGATAGTTGTTTTATTGTCAAACCATTGTGAATTGTATTTAAATCCAAAATTTTTGAAATTGTTTTCATTCAGTGTATTAAGTTTTTGGTCTTTTGTTTCTATCAATTCCTTTTTAATGGCATTGGTTCCGTTGATTTTTTTGCTTAAAATTAGTATAGTCTTCTTGATTCAAAACTGATCTTACGTGTATTTTATTTGATCTTATTTGTATATTTCTTGTAGAAATTTAACTCTATTGGAGTGTATTGGTTTTGTATTGTGTTGTTGTAGAACAATTGTTTTACCTTAGTCGTCAAGTGCTTTGTATGGTTCGGAATAATTTCGTAATTAAATTTATTTTGGAATGGTCTCTATTCTTGCCTTTACTAGATTGAGTATTCTAAATGAAATTGGGACAACTGTGCTGCATTCACATATGCTTAATCGCCACTCTTATTTTATAATCAATACTCTTGTTCTAGAGCAGAAGTTGTCACATCGAACATTGTCTTGATTATTGATTCTGCCTACCGACGATCAATTGTGAGTCAATAAGCTAAGCAAGAGTTTTCAAAAATTTAAAAAAAAGACGGATCAGATCGGATTGTTATGTAAAATCGGTTATTAACACCGTAAATTTCTCAAAACGAAGAAAAAAAAAAAAACGAATTTAAGGTTGAAATATACATATATATATTTTAGAGTTTTTGTATATGAGTGAATTAAAAAAACCAAATGGAAGATTAGGTCTAACTTGGTCACGTAATATTAAGAAATTAAAGTGATATTTATTTATTATTTTTAGAAGTTTTGTTGCTTTTGGTTCTGAACATTAGCTACTACACACTCGAATTACATATGTATCACCTAATTACAAATGTAATAATGATCATTAAAATTCTCTATAAAATTTTACATCAGTTAAATACTACAGAATTATAAATGGCGCCAGAACATTATTTTTTTAATATTAATTTTTTCCCATCTGACTTATTGTCACAAATGTTCGGCTTCACATGAGTTATACTTAAATCTCATAATGACGTCTTTTAACTTCCTTTTTTTTGGTTTTACCGATTTACTCTTTACTATAAAGGATTTGAAACTGGTTGGAACTTACATATGACAAGAATATCCTGTAATAACCACTGTATTCTCATACTCTTCTAAGTTAGCTTATACTCAGTTCTAAGAGACTTGATGGCCAATATTTTGTACTTTTTCATTCTTATGAATTTTGTGAATGTTATTGCTTCAACTATGTCTTTTATATTGTCATCGCCAAATGTTATTATTAATGGAAATTAATTATTATAATTAATTAATTTGTATACGAATTTGGTAATCCTATATTCTTATATTGTGTACTTTTCGAATACATTCTATATTTTAGTATTGGTTATTAGAATTTTCTCAAACGTATTTCGATATATTATACATTTATAAATACTTATTATAGCATCGATGTTTTTTTCGAATTGATTTTTTATTGTTTTCACATTATAACAATCATTGTTAATTATAGATTTTGAATCATCTATTCGAAGTGAATGGTTATGAGAGAATAGTTTCGTTGTTGAGGATATATAAAAATTTTTTATATAATTCATTCTCGATTTCACATTATCCTTGAAGTCATTTTGAGATACTTGAAAGAAAATAGCGAAAATTTAGAAAGAAAATAGCAAAAATATTGTAAACCAGATATTTAAGTTTTGCAGTTGTACGTCTTATATGATTGTGATTATTTATTCATTCATTCAAAGTTAGCTAAACTTTCTTTTACAAATTTTATTTTCTCATCCTGGATATAATTGTTGGTCTACTTGGTGGTGGGATTTTGTCTTAATTATAAATTATTTATACACAATGTCAGTCGATCTAGGCACAGAAGGTGTGGTTTAGGAAGTTTCTGGGCAAACCAATCCAACATGTGGAGCATGTTCTTCGTTAATTAATGTGAAAAATACAAATTGTAGCCATACTTTTATAAAAAACGTCTATCAAAATGTGAGAAAGTGAGACATGGCACATCCGGAATCAGTACTAGATCCCAATCAATATCCACATCAGTGCAGTCGATAAGTACTAAACCTAGTGTTGAGCAGCCTGGTGCTGCAGCAATTGTGCGTCCAGGTGACGATGTTGTTTAGGCGATCAACTTTTGCCAATTGTCCAAAATTGTACTGAATCTAAATGTGATGGACTCAATCTTCATGGTACGTGTAATTCTGTAGGTGCTGTTCCACAGTGGAATGCTCATGACACTCCAACGAGTCAAATGCATACTTTACCTGCAGTTGAGGATCAAACTTTTCGTGATATGTTAAGATTATGCCACAATTAGTCTCAGAGTAATGAAAATTTAAACATTAGCGTTGCTAGACCTTCTACTTCAAACCACTCGTTGTCGTCGGTTTTGTCATCAAGTCCTGATAAGGTCTTAAATATTATGTCCAATTGGAGAATAACATTTTCTGAGAACCCGAATGGGTTAAGTGTAGAGAATTTCATATGTAGGGTCAAGGCGCTTACAGTACAAACACTACAAGGGGACTTTGATTTACTCTGTCGGAATGCTAGTTCCCTTTTTGAAGTCAATGCTGTTGACTGGTTTTGCCGATGGCACGGATCAGTTTCTAGGGGTTCACGGACTGATTTGTGTATAATATTGAATTCTTGCTTCAGGACATCCGCCGCAAACATGCCGGTGGCAATTAAAAATTTTAAAGGAATGGAAGGGCATATTTCCATTGTTATTATTCTAAGTTTAGAGAGAGAGAGAGAATTACATATGTATCACCTAATTACAAATGTAATAATGATCATTAAAATTCTCTATAAAATTTTACATCAGTTAAATACTACAGAATTATAAATGGCGCCAGAACATTATTTTTTTAATATTAATTTTTTCCCATCTGACTTATTGTCACAAATGTTCGGCTTCACATGAGTTATACTTAAATCTCATAATGACGTCTTTTAACTTCCTTTTTTTTTTGGTTTTACCGATTTACTCTTTACTATAAAGGATTTGAAACTGGTTGGAACTTACATATGACAAGAATATCCTGTAATAACCACTGTATTCTCATACTCTTCTAAGTTAGCTTATACTCAGTTCTAAGAGACTTGATGGCCAATATTTTGTACTTTTTCATTCTTATGAATTTTGTGAATGTTATTGCTTCAACTATGTCTTTTATATTGTCATCGCCAAATGTTATTATTAATGGAAATTAATTATTATAATTAATTAATTTGTATACGAATTTGGTAATCCTATATTCTTATATTGTGTACTTTTCGAATACATTCTATATTTTAGTATTGGTTATTAGAATTTTCTCAAACGTATTTCGATATATTATACATTTATAAATACTTATTATAGCATCGATGTTTTTTTCGAATTGATTTTTTATTGTTTTCACATTATAACAATCATTGTTAATTATAGATTTTGAATCATCTATTCGAAGTGAATGGTTATGAAAGAATAGTTTCGTTGTTGAGGATATATAAAAATGTTTTATATAATTCATTCTCGATTTCACATTATCCTTGAAGTCATTTTGAGATACTTGAAAGAAAATAGCGAAAATTTAGAAAGAAAATAGCAAAAATATTGTAAACCAGATATTTAAGTTTTGCAGTTGTACGTCTTATATGATTGTGATTATTTATTCATTCATTCAAAGTTAGCTAAACTTTCTTTTACAAATTTTATTTTCTCATCCTGGATATAATTGTTGGTCTACTTGGTGGTGGGATTTTGTCTTAATTATAAATTATTTATACACAATGTCAGTCGATCTAGGCACAGAAGGTGTGGTTTAGGAAGTTTCTGGGCAAACCAATCCAACATGTGGAGCATGTTCTTCGTTAATTAATGTGAAAAATACAAATTGTAGCCATACTTTTATAAAAAACGTCTATCAAAATGTGAGAAAGTGAGACCTAGCACATCCGGAATCAGTACTAGATCCCAATCAATATCCACATCAGTGCAGTCGATAAGTACTAAACCTAGTGTTGAGCAGCCTGGTGCTGCAGCAATTGTGCGTCCAGGTGACGATGTTGTTTAGGCGATCAACTTTTGCCAATTGTCCAAAATTGTACTGAATCTAAATGTGATGGACTCAATCTTCATGGTACGTGTAATTCTGTAGGTGCTGTTCCACAGTGGAATGCTCATGACACTCCAACGAGTCAAATGCATACTTTACCTGCAGTTGTGGATCAAACTTTTCGTGATATGTTAAGATTATGCCACAATTAGTCTCAGAGTAATGAAAATTTAAACATTAGCGTTGCTAGACCTTCTACTTCAAACCACTCGTTGTCGTCGGTTTTGTCATCAAGTCCTGATAAGGTCTTAAATATTATGTCCAATTGGAGAATAACATTTTCTGAGAACCCGAATGGGTTAAGTGTAGAGAATTTCATATGTAGGGTCAAGGCGCTTACAGTACAAACACTACAAGGGGACTTTGATTTACTCTGTCGGAATGCTAGTTCCCTTTTTGAAGTCAATGCTGTTGACTGGTTTTGCCGATGGCACGGATCAGTTTCTAGGGGTTCACGGACTGATTTGTGTATAATATTGAATTCTTGCTTCAGGACATCCGCCGCAAACATGCCGGTGGCAATTAAAATTTTTAAAGGAATGGAAGGGCATATTTCCATTGTTATTATTCTAAGTTTAGAGAGAGAGAGAGAAAGGGTGTTTTTGGGCGTAGAATTTAGGAATCTTTTTAATCTTCTTCCTCGTGGGTTGGCCCTTAATGACTATATGTCAGACAATTCTTCCTTTATTGCTGAAATAGCTCCGAAAGTTCGGATGTCAGATGAACAAAGGCAGCAGTTAGATAGAGTTGCTAGTTTGTTCCCGGCAATCACTATGCAAGGCTTCGGTTATTCGCAGAACTACACAGAATGCTTGGGCTCAGTGTAATTGAGGAATCCAGTAGCCCGTGGTCGTCACAGGTAGTTCTTCATAGAAAACCGGGGAAAAAACATGCAGTGCCTTGACCGCCGGAAATTAAATTCACTGCTACATATTGACGGCATTTTAAAAGCCTTGGAAAAATGTCTTTTGGCAGATTCCGTTGGATCAACAATCGAGAGAGAAAACTGGATTTGCTGTTCCTAGGAGGCAGTTGTATCATTACACGGTGATGCCTTTTGGCCTTTGTAATGAGCCACAGACAATGTCACATCTGATGGACAAGGTCATATCACAGATCTGTTTGTTTACCTCGACGTATTCTTTATTGTTTCGGATTCTTTTCAAATGCATCTGGGCGTCCTAAGGCTCGTTGCAAGCAAAATCAAGAGGTCTTAACCATAAATGTGGAAAAAAGCAACTTCTGTGCCTCAGAAGTTAGGTATCTGGGTCACTTGGTTGGTGGTGGGGTAATTAGAACAGATCCCGATAAAGTGTCCGCTATACTCGATTTTCCAAAATCACAGTCTGTCAAACAAGTGAGACAGTTTCTAGTAATGATGGGTTGGTATAGGAAATTCATCAGGGACAACGCGGCAATAGCTACGCCTCTTACCGAATTGACTAAAACCAAAAGAAAGTTTATTTGGAATGATGAAGCTCAAAGGTCCTTTGAAGCTTCAAAAGTTTGTCTGAGCATCCCTTCAGTTTTACATAGCCCAGATTTCTCAAAGCCGTTTTTCATACACTGTGATGCTAGTAGAACTGGAATATGAGGTGAATTGGACCAGCAGGATTCGGAGCCTGAAGAGTTTCATATCGCATTTATGTAATTGAAACTCAATCAAGCCCAACGAAACTATTCGGTGACCGAACAGAGCGTATGTGGAAGGACATGAGTTTACTGTAATCTCTCACCATGCGTCATTGAATCTCTCACCATGCGTCATGTCCCTAAAAGACCTCAGTGACGGCGATGGGCCGTCAAGGGTATAAATTCAACATAGGCGTGGTCTCCGATGCACTTTCTAGAACAAACACTGAAGATATGTCAGAGCTAGGTGAAATTCTCAGTTATATAGTGGTTGTCTTATAAGCATCTTTTGCCCTGAGAAAATTTTAATTTTGGCCAATTATGTTAGTTGAAGTAAAAAATTACGTTAATAACTGGGAAATTTGTAAGACATCCAAAAACCCCAACCAACCTACGAGGACACCAATGGGTAAGACGTCGACGCCACCGATTTTTCTAGAAGGTATATATTGATTTTTAGGCCCATTTCCAAGGTATAGCGGATAATATAGGTATATTTGTAGTATTGGACCACTTTACGAAATTTCCATTTTTGAAGCCAGTAAAGAGATAGTAGTAGACTATTTGGAAAAGAAGTAATTTTATACATACGGCGTAACAGAGATGATTGCATCGGAAAATGGATCCCAATTTAGATAAAATCAGTTCAGTAACTTCCTTCGGCGCTACCGCATTGTTCACTCATTTACTGCAACTACTGAGGCTAACGCCTCGGAACGCGTAAACCGATCTGTCCTTGCAGCAATAAAATTTTATATAACTCCAGATCAGAAAACTTGGGACCAAATGTTAAGTAATATATGCTGTGCCCTCAGATCATCAATTCTCTCTTCGATAGGAACATCCGCCTATTATTTAGTTTAGGCTCGACATATCCGCTTTTGAGGCAACTAAATATGTTAGAAGATCGAACCATAAGATTCTTAGCCATAATGGGAAACAGAGTTAGGAACCTTATTCAGAAACAATTTCAGAAAAATTTTAAAGCCTATAATCGACTATCAAAAGAGGTGTCCTATGTTGTAGGTCATGAAGTGTTCCGCGGGAATTTTAAGCAAGGTAATTTTGCACAGGGATATAATTCTAAGTTGGATCCGAATTTTCTAAAGGGCCGTCGGAAATTTGGCAACTCCACTTATGAACTAGAGGACTTGCGGGGTAATCTCGTGGGTGTATATCAAGGATATACGACAATAGTTCTTTAGGCAAGCGTTTTCAGCTTCGTTTGTAAATATCATTACCCCTAAGTCTGATTCTGGTTGGGGGGAATTGTAATGCCGCTTGCAACTTGTTAACATATTTTAACTAAACCTTTTGGTTTTTTCTTTATTCGAATCTCATATTTATTCGAATCTCTTATTATATTCAGTAAGTACTCCATCTGTGATTGACTAGAATTTAGTTTAAAGATTGCGAACATATAATTTTGTTTTAAATTTTAGTATTCCCATAAAATTAGTCTCGCTATCGAACTTTCATTAAATCATCAGCAATTTTGTTTGGCGCCCTATTGTTTTCATTGGCCTATTAGCAAGGTAATTAAATTTGTTTTTTATGGTCTCTATTCTTGCCTTTACTAGACTGAGTATTCTAAAAAAATTAATGCCCAATATCATTTGGTTTGTTTGGTCTTTCCGTAGCTTCGTTCGGAAGGATAGTGCTTAAATTGGCATAATCGTCCTGCATTCACATATGCTTAATCGCTACTCTTATTTTATGATCAATATTCTTGTTCTAGAGCAGAAGTTGTCACATCGAACATTGTCTTGATTATTGATTCTGCCTACCGATGGTCATTTGTGAGTGAATAAGCTAAACAATAGTATATTATACAATAGTATATTTTAGAGGTTATGCTTATGTGAGTGAATTAAAAAAAAAACAAATGGAAGATTATGTCTACTTATAATAGGTCTGATTTGGTCACGTAATATTAAGAAAATGAAAATAATTATTAAAATTATTGCGAGTTATAAATTGTCGCTTTAAAAGTGATATTTATTTTTATTTTTTTTTTTTAATTTTGGTTTAAATTTATTTGGTGTAGTTTTTACTTGCAAAAGAATATTAGAAAAGAAACAAGTAAAAATTAAGAAATTTCATTGCTTTTGTTTCTGAACATTAACTAATACACACTCGAATTACATATTATCACCTAATTACAAACGTAATAATGATTATTAAAATTCTCATTTAAATTTGCAGTGTGTGTGTGTGAAGTTATGTTCATTTCAAACGTAACGGTATTGGCATAAAAATCTCCACTTAAATTTATTGCATTTAACTACAATATGTATGACGCAACGTGTTCAATCATCAATCTCTTACATCTGGACTATTATCATCTCTTATTTGATTATTTACACCATTAAGCAGTTGTTGTTGTAACTTCTTCTCTGAGAAATTACTTTCAACGAGGGAGAATATCAACAAAGCACGTCATTTACCAGTCATTTATCTCTAATTTTAATATTTAGCGGATACGATAGAAAATAAAATAACAAAAGAAACGAAAATAACAAAAGAAAGTAAAATCGAACTTTGGAACCCTGTATGCTCGAAGTCTTTGGAAGATAAAACAAGTCTTTGGACGTGAAGTGATGGGAAGTCTTCCACAGAGAGGAGAAGGAGAACAAAGACTAAGGGCATTGTTTCCTATGTCTCGAACGCGGTCAGATTCAGAAATAATAAAATGAGCATCGGCCTAGACGTGGAAGCCAAAAGTGACAACTAGGGGGAGAAAGAGGAGCCCCAAGCAACACAAAACAGGGAGTCGAAACAGAAATCAGCGACTCTTAACAAGGCCGTCTACTGGAGGATTAATGATTAGGGTCATTCAGATCAACCTTCATCGGAGCGAGACGGCAACTATAGCTCTTATGGAACAATTGAAGCAGGTAAGATACACATTGGATTAATTCAGGAACCTTGAACTGTTATGATTGTTAAAGCCATGGTACAATGAAGAGAAGGTAGGTCAACTTTGAAAAAATTTCAAGTATAGAGGTCTACCTGTTTGGCTTGTAATATCAGAATTGCTATCAAAACAATAAAAAAGCAAACAACTTGTTGCATTGATTTTGAATAAATAATTTAAAACCGCGAAACCTGAATGAATGGTCAAAATTTATTTTCAATATCATGTTCTATATATCTCTTATGGTTTATTTCGCGACAAA
This sequence comes from Musca domestica, assembly GCF_030504385.1. Taxonomy (NCBI): domain Eukaryota; kingdom Metazoa; phylum Arthropoda; class Insecta; order Diptera; family Muscidae; genus Musca; species Musca domestica. The sequence continues at coordinate 19,888,662 of NW_026712115.1, forward strand.
AACTGTAGATTTTGTCGATGCATTCGTTGCAATAAGCATTTTGAAAACACCCGAATTTGAATATTTTCTGAACAATTTTTTATTATTGAAAAGAAGACACACATAAGCAAATGAAGTTGACATATTAAGCCAGAAAAATAAAAAAATTGAAATCATATGGTAGTCCTGCCCTACCTTGAATTCATTGTACCATGGTTAAAGCTACCTTTGTAAATAAATTCCGAAAGGAGGTTTTAGGCATTACCTTTTGTTCGGAAAATCTTATAAATGAGATTCTTATGAGATCTTATAAATGAGATTTAGAACTGGATGGTTTCGGATGATCAATCTTTTTCGGAGCATCGGTATATCAGTACTAGATCCCAATCAATATCCACATCAGTGCAGTCGATAAGTACTAAACCTAGTGTTGAGCAGCCTGGTGCTGCAGCAATTGTGCGTCCAGGTGACGATGTTGTTTAGGCGATCAACTTTTGCCAATTGTCCAAAATTGTACTGAATCTAAATGTGATGGACTCAATCTTCATGGTACGTGTAATTCTGTAGGTGCTGTTCCACAGTGGAATGCTCATGACACTCCAACGAGTCAAATGCATACTTTACCTGCAGTTGAGGATCAAACTTTTCGTGATATGTTAAGATTATGCCACAATTAGTCTCAGAGTAATGAAAATTTAAACATTAGCGTTGCTAGACCTTCTACTTCAAACCACTCGTTGTCGTCGGTTTTGTCATCAAGTCCTGATAAGGTCTTAAATATTATGTCCAATTGGAGAATAACATTTTCTGAGAACCCGAATGGGTTAAGTGTAGAGAATTTCATATGTAGGGTCAAGGCGCTTACAGTACAAACACTACAAGGGGACTTTGATTTACTCTGTCGGAATGCTAGTTCCCTTTTTGAAGTCAATGCTGTTGACTGGTTTTGCCGATGGCACGGATCAGTTTCTAGGGGTTCACGGACTGATTTGTGTATAATATTGAATTCTTGCTTCAGGACATCCGCCGCAAACATGCCGGTGGCAATTAAAAATTTTAAAGGAATGGAAGGGCATATTTCCATTGTTATTATTCTAAGTTTAGAGAGAGAGAGAGAATTACATATGTATCACCTAATTACAAATGTAATAATGATCATTAAAATTCTCTATAAAATTTTACATCAGTTAAATACTACAGAATTATAAATGGCGCCAGAACATTATTTTTTTAATATTAATTTTTTCCCATCTGACTTATTGTCACAAATGTTCGGCTTCACATGAGTTATACTTAAATCTCATAATGACGTCTTTTAACTTCCTTTTTTTGGTTTTACCGATTTACTCTTTACTATAAAGGATTTGAAACTGGTTGGAACTTACATATGACAAGAATATCCTGTAATAACCACTGTATTCTCATACTCTTCTAAGTTAGCTTATACTCAGTTCTAAGAGACTTGATGGCCAATATTTTGTACTTTTTCATTCTTATGAATTTTGTGAATGTTATTGCTTCAACTATGTCTTTTATATTGTCATCGCCAAATGTTATTATTAATGGAAATTAATTATTATAATTAATTAATTTGTATACGAATTTGGTAATCCTATATTCTTATATTGTGTACTTTTCGAATACATTCTATATTTTAGTATTGGTTATTAGAATTTTCTCAAACGTATTTCGATATATTATACATTTATAAATACTTATTATAGCATCGATGTTTTTTTCGAATTGATTTTTTATTGTTTTCACATTATAACAATCATTGTTAATTATAGATTTTGAATCATCTATTCGAAGTGAATGGTTATGAAAGAATAGTTTCGTTGTTGAGGATATATAAAAATGTTTTATATAATTCATTCTCGATTTCACATTATCCTTGAAGTCATTTTGAGATACTTGAAAGAAAATAGCGAAAATTTAGAAAGAAAATAGCAAAAATATTGTAAACCAGATATTTAAGTTTTGCAGTTGTACGTCTTATATGATTGTGATTATTTATTCATTCATTCAAAGTTAGCTAAACTTTCTTTTACAAATTTTATTTTCTCATCCTGGATATAATTGTTGGTCTACTTGGTGGTGGGATTTTGTCTTAATTATAAATTATTTATACACAATGTCAGTCGATCTAGGCACAGAAGGTGTGGTTTAGGAAGTTTCTGGGCAAACCAATCCAACATGTGGAGCATGTTCTTCGTTAATTAATGTGAAAAATACAAATTGTAGCCATACTTTTATAAAAAACGTCTATCAAAATGTGAGAAAGTGAGACCTAGCACATCCGGAATCAGTACTAGATCCCAATCAATATCCACATCAGTGCAGTCGATAAGTACTAAACCTAGTGTTGAGCAGCCTGGTGCTGCAGCAATTGTGCGTCCAGGTGACGATGTTGTTTAGGCGATCAACTTTTGCCAATTGTCCAAAATTGTACTGAATCTAAATGTGATGGACTCTATCTTCATGGTACGTGTAATTCTGTAGGTGCTGTTCCACAGTGGAATGCTCATGACACTCCAACGAGTCAAATGCATACTTTACCTGCAGTTGTGGATCAAACTTTTCGTGATATGTTAAGATTATGCCACAATTAGTCTCAGAGTAATGAAAATTTAAACATTAGCGTTGCTAGACCTTCTACTTCAAACCACTCGTTGTCGTCGGTTTTGTCATCAAGTCCTGATAAGGTCTTAAATATTATGTCCAATTGGAGAATAACATTTTCTGAGAACCCGAATGGGTTAAGTGTAGAGAATTTCATATGTAGGGTCAAGGCGCTTACAGTACAAACACTACAAGGGGACTTTGATTTACTCTGTCGGAATGCTAGTTCCCTTTTTGAAGTCAATGCTGTTGACTGGTTTTGCCGATGGCACGGATCAGTTTCTAGGGGTTCACGGACTGATTTGTGTATAATATTGAATTCTTGCTTCAGGACATCCGCCGCAAACATGCCGGTGGCAATTAAAATTTTTAAAGGAATGGAAGGGCATATTTCCATTGTTATTATTCTAAGTTTAGAGAGAGAGAGAGAAAGGGTGTTTTTGGGCGTAGAATTTAGGAATCTTTTTAATCTTCTTCCTCGTGGGTTGGCCCTTAATGACTATATGTCAGACAATTCTTCCTTTATTGCTGAAATAGCTCCGAAAGTTCGGATGTCAGATGAACAAAGGCAGCAGTTAGATAGAGTTGCTAGTTTGTTCCCGGCAATCACTATGCAAGGCTTCGGTTATTCGCAGAACTACACAGAATGCTTGGGCTCAGTGTAATTGAGGAATCCAGTAGCCCGTGGTCGTCACAGGTAGTTCTTCATAGAAAACCGGGGAAAAAACATGCAGTGCCTTGACCGCCGGAAATTAAATTCACTGCTACATATTGACGGCATTTTAACAGCCTTGGAAAAATGTCTTTTGGCAGATTCCGTTGGATCAACAATCGAGAGAGAAAACTGGATTTGCTGTTCCTAGGAGGCAGTTGTATCATTACACGGTGATGCCTTTTGGCCTTTGTAATGAGCCACAGACAATGTCACATCTGATGGACAAGGTCATATCACAGATCTGTTTGTTTACCTCGACGTATTCTTTATTGTTTCGGATTCTTTTCAAATGCATCTGGGCGTCCTAAGGCTCGTTGCAAGCAAAATCAAGAGGTCTGGCTTAACCATAAATGTGGAAAAAAGCAACTTCTGTGCCTCAGAAGTTAGGTATCTGGGTCACTTGGTTGGTGGTGGGGTAATTAGAACAGATCCCGATAAAGTGTCCGCTATACTCGATTTTCCAAAATCACAGTCTGTCAAACAAGTGAGACAGTTTCTAGTAATGATGGGTTGGTATAGGAAATTCATCAGGGACAACGCGGCAATAGCTACGCCTCTTACCGAATTGACTAAAACCAAAAGAAAGTTTATTTGGAATGATGAAGCTCAAAGGTCCTTTGAAGCTTCAAAAGTTTGTCTGAGCATCCCTTCAGTTTTACATAGCCCAGATTTCTCAAAGCCGTTTTTCATACACTGTGATGCTAGTAGAACTGGAATATGAGGTGAATTGGACCAGCAGGATTCGGAGCCTGAAGAGTTTCATATCGCATTTATGTAATTGAAACTCAATCAAGCCCAACGAAACTATTCGGTGACCGAACAGAGCGTATGTGGAAGGACATGAGTTTACTGTAATCTCTCACCATGCGTCATTGAATCTCTCACCATGCGTCATGTCCCTAAAAGACCTCAGTGACGGCGATGGGCCGTCAAGGGTATAAATTCAACATAGGCGTGGTCTCCGATGCACTTTCTAGAACAAACACTGAAGATATGTCAGAGCTAGGTGAAATTCTCAGTTATATAGTGGTTGTCTTATAAGCATCTTTTGCCCTGAGAAAATTTTAATTTTGGCCAATTATGTTAGTTGAAGTAAAAAATTACGTTAATAACTGGGAAATTTGTAAGACATCCAAAAACCCCAACCAACCTACGAGGACACCAATGGGTAAGACGTCGACGCCACCGATTTTTCTAGAAGGTATATATTGATTTTTAGGCCCATTTCCAAGGTATAGCGGATAATATAGGTATATTTGTAGTATTGGACCACTTTACGAAATTTCCATTTTTGAAGCCAGTAAAGAGATAGTAGTAGACTATTTGGAAAAGAAGTAATTTTATACATACGGCGTAACAGAGATGATTGCATCGGAAAATGGATCCCAATTTAGATAAAATCAGTTCAGTAACTTCCTTCGGCGCTACCGCATTGTTCACTCATTTACTGCAACTACTGAGGCTAACGCCTCGGAACGCGTAAACCGATCTGTCCTTGCAGCAATAAAATTTTATATAACTCCAGATCAGAAAACTTGGGACCAAATGTTAAGTAATATATGCTGTGCCCTCAGATCATCAATTCTCTCTTCGATAGGAACATCCGCCTATTATTTAGTTTAGGCTCGACATATCCGCTTTTGAGGCAACTAAATATGTTAGAAGATCGAACCATAAGATTCTTAGCCATAATGGGAAACAGAGTTAGGAACCTTATTCAGAAACAATTTCAGAAAAATTTTAAAGCCTATAATCGACTATCAAAAGAGGTGTCCTATGTTGTAGGTCATGAAGTGTTCCGCGGGAATTTTAAGCAAGGTAATTTTGCACAGGGATATAATTCTAAGTTGGATCCGAATTTTCTAAAGGGCCGTCGGAAATTTGGCAACTCCACTTATGAACTAGAGGACTTGCGGGGTAATCTCGTGGGTGTATATCAAGGATATACGACAATAGTTCTTTAGGCAAGCGTTTTCAGCTTCGTTTGTAAATATCATTACCCCTAAGTCTGATTCTGGTTGGGGGGAATTGTAATGCCGCTTGCAACTTGTTAACATATTTTAACTAAACCTTTTGGTTTTTTCTTTATTCGAATCTCATATTTATTCGAATCTCTTATTATATTCTGTAAGTACTCCATCTGTGATTGACTAGAATTTAGTTTAAAGATTGCGAACATATAATTTTGTTTTAAATTTTAGTATTCCCATAAAATTAGTCTCGCTATCGAACTTTCATTAAATCATCAGCAATTTTGTTTGGCGCCCTATTGTTTTCATTGGCCTATTAGCAAGGTAATTAAATTTGTTTTTTATGGTCTCTATTCTTGCCTTTACTAGACTGAGTATTCTAAAAAAATTAATGCCCAATATCATTTGGTTTGTTTGGTCTTTCCGTAGCTTCGTTCGGAAGGATAGCGCTTAAATTGGCATAATCGTCCTGCATTCACATATGCTTAATCGCTACTCTTATTTTATGATCAATATTCTTGTTCTAGAGCAGAAGTTGTCACATCGAACATTGTCTTGATTATTGATTCTGCCTACCGATGGTCATTTGTGAGTGAATAAGCTAAACAATAGTATATTATACAATAGTATATTTTAGAGGTTATGCTTATGTGAGTGAATTAAAAAAAAAAACAAATGGAAGATTATGTCTACTTATAATAGGTCTGATTTGGTCACGTAATATTAAGAAAATGAAAATAATTATTAAAATTATTGCGAGTTATAAATTGTCGCTTTAAAAGTGATATTTATTTTTATTTTTTTTTTTTTTAATTTTGGTTTAAATTTATTTGGTGTAGTTTTTACTTGCAAAAGAATATTAGAAAAGAAACAAGTAAAAATTAAGAAATTTCATTGCTTTTGTTTCTGAACATTAACTAATACACACTCGAATTACATATTATCACCTAATTACAAACGTAATAATGATTATTAAAATTCTCATTTAAATTTGCAGTGTGTGTGTGTGAAGTTATGTTCATTTCAAACGTAACGGTATTGGCATAAAAATCTCCACTTAAATTTATTGCATTTAACTACAATATGTATGACGCAACGTGTTCAATCATCAATCTCTTACATCTGGACTATTATCATCTCTTATTTGATTATTTACACCATTAAGCAGTTGTTGTTGTAACTTCTTCTCTGAGAAATTACTTTCAACGAGGGAGAATATCAACAAAGCACGTCATTTACCAGTCATTTATCTCTAATTTTAATATTTAGCGGATACGATAGAAAATAAAATAACAAAAGAAACGAAAATAACAAAAGAAAGTAAAATCGAACTTTGGAACCCTGTATGCTCGAAGTCTTTGGAAGATAAAACAAGTCTTTGGACGTGAAGTGATGGGAAGTCTTCCACAGAGAGGAGAAGGAGAACAAAGACTAAGGGCATTGTTTCCTATGTCTCGAACGCGGTCAGATTCAGAAATAATAAAATGAGCATCGGCCTAGACGTGGAAGCCAAAAGTGACAACTAGGGGGAGAAAGAGGAGCCCCAAGCAACACAAAACAGGGAGTCGAAACAGAAATCAGCGACTCTTAACAAGGCCGTCTACTGGAGGATTAATGATTAGGGTCATTCAGATCAACCTTCATCGGAGCGAGACGGCAACTATAGCTCTTATGGAACAATTGAAGCAGGTAAGATACACATTGGATTAATTCAGGAACCTTGAACTGTTATGATTGTTAAAGCCATGGTACAATGAAGAGAAGGTAGGTCAACTTTGAAAAAATTTCAAGTATAGAGGTCTACCTGTTTGGCTTGTAATATCAGAATTGCTATCAAAACAATAAAAAAGCAAACAACTTGTTGCATTGATTTTGAATAAATAATTTAAAACCGCGAAACCTGAATGAATGGTCAAAATTTATTTTCAATATCATGTTCTATATATCTCTTATGGTTTATTTCGCGACAAAAACTGTAGATTTTGTCGATGCATTCGTTGCAATAAGCATTTTGAAAACACCCGAATTTGAATATTTTCTGAACAATTTTTTATTATTGAAAAGAAGACACACATAAGCAAATGAAGTTGACATATTAAGCCAGAAAAATAAAAAAATTGAAATCATATGGTAGTCCTGCCCTACCTTGAATTCATTGTACCATGGTTAAAGCTACCTTTGTAAATAAATTCCGAAAGGAGGTTTTAGGCATTACCTTTTGTTCGGAAAATCTTATAAATGAGATTCTTATGAGATCTTATAAATGAGATTTAGAACTGGAGGGTTTCGGATGATCACTCTTTTTCGGAGCATCGGTATATCAGGTTTTAACAAACACGGCCGCCAAATACGTTTCCGGAACAAATCCAAGACTGACTGGATGATGTTTGGGAGACCAGTAAAAGAAAGGCTAGGGCAAAAAAAAAAAAAAAATAAATAAATGTGATTCAACATAAATAAATGTGATAGACATAAATGTCAATAGGTTAACGGACAACTTAGTAAAGTCATTCGAAGAATGCTGTCCCCTTCGCGAGAAAAACCCTGGATGACAGGGGAAATCCGTAACAAAGGAAAATAGGTCCGAAGGATTTACAATAGAGCTCGACGTAAAAAACTAGCCGTATTCTGGGATAGCTACCATAATAAACTTAACGAATACAACAAAATAGTAAGAACAGCAAAACTCAAATCCTGGAAGCTTTTCTGCAAACATGTTGACAGCGTAAATGATACATCAGACAATCGTAGATGATATGTTTAGATATATCGAAAGTTAGAGGGAATGGGACTGATTGATGAAGCACCAATATCTAAGTCTTATCGATGGATAAGTCTAACATCGTTCTTACTCAAACTTATGGCAAAACAATTAAGGCAAATTCAAGCAAGGTAATTAAATTTGTTTTTTATGGTCTCTATTCTTGCCTTTACTAGACTGAGTATTCTAAAAAAATTAATGCCCAATATCATTTGGTTTGTTTGGTCTTTCCGTAGCTTCGTTCGGAAGGATAGTGCTTAAATTGGCATAATCGTCCTGCATTCACATATGCTTAATCGCTACTCTTATTTTATGATCAATATTCTTGTTCTAGAGCAGAAGTTGTCACATCGAACATTGTCTTGATTATTGATTCTGCCTACCGATGGTAATTTGTGAGTGAATAAGCTAACCAATAGTATATTCTACAATAGTATATTTTAGAGGTTATGCTTATGTGAGTGAATTAAAAAAAAAAACAAATGGAAGATTATGTCTACTTATAATAGGTCTGATTTGGTCACGTAATATTAAGAAAATGAAAATAATTATTAAAATTATTGCGAGTTATAAATTGTCGCTTTAAAAGTGATATTTATTTTTTTAATTTTGGTTTAAATTTATTTGGTGTAGTTTTTACTTGCAAAAGAATATTAGAAAAGAAACAAGTAAAAATTAAGAAATTTCATTGCTTTTGTTTCTGAACATTAACTAATACACACTCGAATTACATATTATCACCTAATTACAAACGTAATAATGATTATTAAAATTCTCATTTAAATTTGCAGTGTGTGTGTGTGAAGTTATGTTCATTTCAAACGTAACGGTATTGGCATAAAAATCTCCACTTAAATTTATTGCATTTAACTACAATATGTATGACGCAACGTGTTCAATCATCAATCTCTTACATCTGGACTATTATCATCTCTTATTTGATTATTTACACCATTAAGCAGTTGTTGTTGTAACTTCTTCTCTGAGAAATTACTTTCAACGAGGGAGAATATCAACAAAGCACGTCATTTACCAGTCATTTATCTCTAATTTTAATATTTGGCGGATACGATAGAAAATAAAATAACAAAAGAAACGAAAATAACAAAAGAAAGTAAAATCGAACTTTGGAACCCTGTATGCTCGAAGTCTTTGGAAGATAAAACAAGTCTTTGGACGTGAAGTGATGGGAAGTCTTCCACAGAGAGGAGAAGGAGAACAAAGACTAAGGGCATTGTTTCCTATGTCTCGAACGCGGTCAGATTCAGAAATAATAAAATGAGCATCGGCCTAGACGTGGAAGCCAAAAGTGACAACTAGGGGGAGAAAGAGGAGCCCCAAGCAACACAAAACAGGGAGTCGAAACAGAAATCAGCGACTCTTAACAAGGCCGTCTACTGGAGGATTAATGATTAGGGTCATTCAGATCAACCTTCATCGGAGCGAGACGGCAACTATAGCTCTGATGGAACAATTGAAGCAGGTAAGATACACATTGGATTAATTCAGGAACCTTGAACTGTTATGATTGTTAAAGCCATGGTACAATGAAGAGAAGGTAGGTCAACTTTGAAAAAGTTTCAAGTATAGAGGTCTACCTGTTTGGCTTGTAATATCAGAATTGCTATCAAAACAATAAAAAAGCAAACAACTTGTTGCATTGATTTTGAATAAATAATTTAAAACCGCGAAACCTGAATGAATGGTCAAAATTTATTTTCAATATCATGTTCTATATATCTCTTATGGTTTATTTCGCGACAAAAACTGTAGATTTTGTCGATGCATTCGTTGCAATAAGCATTTTGAAAACACCCGAATTTGAATATTTTCTGAACAATTTTTTATTATTGAAAAGAAGACACACATAAGCAAATGAAGTTGACATATTAAGCCAGAAAAATAAAAAAATTGAAATCATATGGTAGTCCTGCCCTACCTTGAATTCATTGTACCATGGTTAAAGCTACCTTTGTAAATAAATTCCGAAAGGAGGTTTTAGGCATTACCTTTTGTTCGGAAAATCTTATAAATGAGATTCTTATGAGATCTTATAAATGAGATTTAGAACTGGAGGGTTTCGGATGATCACTCTTTTTCGGAGCATAGGTATATCAGGTTTTAACAAACACGGCCGCCAAATACGTTTCCGGAACAAATCCAAGACTAACTGGATGATGTTTGGGAGACCAGTAAAAGAAAGGCTAGGGCAAAAAAAAAAAAAATAAATGTGATTCAACATAAATAAATGTGATAGACATAAATGTCAATAGGTTAACGGACAACTTAGTAAAGTCATTCGAAGAATGCTGTCCCCTTCGCGAGAAAAACCCTGGATGACAGGGGAAATCCGTAACAAAGGAAAATAGGTCCGAAGGATTTACAATAGAGCTCGACGTAAAAAACTAGCCGTATTCTGGGATAGCTACCATAATAAACTTAACGAATACAACAAAATAGTAAGAACAGCAAAACTCAAATCCTGGAAGCTTTTCTGCAAACATGTTGACAGCGTAAATGATACATCAGACAATCGTAGATGATATGTTTAGATATATCGGAAGTTAGAGGGAATGGGACTGATTGATGAAGCACCAATATCTAAGTCTTATCGATGGATAAGTCTAACATCGTTCTTACTCAAACTTATGGCAAAACAATTAAGGCAAATTCATTTGCTAAATTGTAATAATAATAAATGTTCTTTTATTTTCGGCGTTCCTTGACATGTTAAAACAGTTTTACATTCCATATCTTAGGAATACAAAATTCAATTTCCCGTTCTTTGACTTAAATATCATTTCTCCTATTGATCTCTACTATAACCAACGAAGGATCCTAGGGGAAATAACCCTAACTTGTTGTACAGAAGGCCGAGTCGGCTCTGAATATTGCATACAACTTGGCCAGATCAAGAGGTCTTAACGTTAAGATGACACAATGGCTACTTCAAAAGGTAATTAGACCTGTTCTAATATACGCATCAGCAGTCTGGTGGACAGCAATGAATAAAAAATGTAATATATTACAGAAAGTTAAAAGAATGTGCTGCTTAAACATTTGCCGTGCAATGAGGACAACATCAAACTAGGACCTTAAAGACAGTTTTTAAGCGTGAATATCACTCAATGCATTTTACATCAGTTATATGCTACAGAATTATAAATGGCGTCCAAAGAAAATTATAAAGGACATTTTTTTAAGCGCGATAGAACTTGAAATTGTAAAAAATAACACAAAAAAAAATAAATTTTAATCAAAATTTTTTTTATTCGAAATTATAGTTGGAATTTATATATGGCTAGAATATTCTGTAATAACCACTATATTTCCATGCTTTTCTAAGTTAGTTTATAGTCAGTTCTAAGAGACTTGATGGAATACAGTTTTCTGGGTTGTTATACTAGATCCAATATTTTGGACTTTCAAAATCAAAATCTTTTTCATTCTTCGAAATTTCGGGGATGTTATTTCTTCAACTATGTCTTTTATATTTTCACCGCCAAATGTTATTATTAATGGAAACTAATTATTATAATTAATTAATTTGTATACGAATTTGGTAAGCCTATATTCTTATGTTGTGTACATTTCGAATACATTCTATATTTTAGTATTGGTTATTAGAATCTTCTCAAACGTATTTCGATATATTATACATTTATATATATATATATATATATATATATATATATATATATATATATATATATATATATATATATATATATATATATATATATATCGGAAGTTAGAGGGAATGGGACTGATTGATGAAGCACCAATATCTAAGTCTTATCGATGGATAAGTCTAACATCGTTCTTACTCAAACTTATGGCAAAACAATTAAGGTAAATTCATTTGCTAAATTGTAATAATAATAAATATTCTTTTATTTTCGGCGTTCCTTGACTTGTTAAAACAGTTTTACATTCCATATCTTAGGAATACAAAATTCAATTTTCCGTTCTTTGATTTAAATATCATTTCTCCTATTGATCTCTACTATAACCAACGAAGGATCCTAGGGGAAATAACCCTAACTTGTTGTACAGAAGGCCGAGTCGGCTCTGAATATTGCATACAACTTGGCCAGATCAAGAGGTCTTAACGTTAAGATGACACAATGGCTACTTCAAAAGGTAATTAGACCTGTTCTAATATACGCATCAGTAGTCTGGTGGACAGCAATGAATAAAAGATGTAATATATTACAAAAAGTTAAAAGAATGTGCTGCTTAAACATTTGCCGTGCAATGAGGACAACATCAAACTAGGACTTTAAAGACAGTTTTTAAGCGTGAATATCACTCAATGCATTTTACATCAGTTATATGCCAAAGAATTATAAATTGCGTCCAAAGAAAATTATAAAGGACATTTTTTTAAGCGCGATAGAACTTGAAATTGTAAAAAATAACACAAAAAAATTAAATTTTAATCAAAAATTTTTTTATTCGAAATTATAGTTGGAATTTATATATGGCTAGAATATTCTGTAATAACCACTATATTTCCATGCTTTTCTAAGTTAGTTTATAGTCAGTTCTAAGAGACTTGATGGAATACAGTTTTCTGGGTTGTTATACTAGATCCAATATTTTGGACTTTCAAAATCAAAATCTTTTTCATTCTTCGAAATTTCGGGAATGTTATTTCTTCAACTATGTCTTTTATATTTTCACCGCCAAATGTTATTATTAATGGAAACTAATTATTATAATTAATTAATTTGTATACGAATTTGGTAAGCCTATATTCTTATGTTGTGTACATTTCGAATACATTCTATATTTTAGTATTGGTTATTAGAATTTTCTCAAACGTATTTCGATATATTATGCATTTATAAATACTTATTATAGCATCGATGTTTCTTTCGAATTGATTTTTTATTGTTTTCACGTTATTACAATCATTGTTAATTATAGTTTTTGAATCATCTATTCGAATTGGATGGTTATGAAAGATTATTTTCGTTGTTTTCTTTAGTTCTGAGATATACTTCATTCTCGTTTTCAAATTATCCTTGAAGTCGTTTTGAAATACTTGAATATTTTGGGAGCTTTCTTTATCACCAAAAAACTTGTGCGAGGAGTTGAGAAAGCGAAAATATTAAAAACCAGATATTTAAGTTTTGCACTTGTACTTTTATTATTTTTCTCAAAATTTCTTGGATGTCTTATAGGATTGTGATTATATATTCATTCGTTCGAAGTTAGCTAAACTTTCTTTTACAAATTTTATTTTCTCATCCTGGATATAATCGTTGGTCTACTTGGTGGTGGGATTTTGTATTAGTTATAAATTATTTATATACAATGTCAGTCAATCAAGGCACTGAAGGTGTGGTTTAGGAAGTTTCTGGGCAAACCAACCCAACATGTGGAGCATGTTCTTCGTTAGTTAATGTGAAAAACACAAATTGTAGCCATACTTTTATAAAAAACGTCTATCAAAATGTGAGAAAGTGAGACCCAGCACATCCGGAATTAGTACTAGATCCCAATCAATATCCACATCAGTGCAGTCGATAAGTACTAAACCTAGTGTTGAGCAGCCTGGTGCTGCAGCAATTGTGCCTCCAGGTGGCGATGTTGTTTAGGAGATCAACTTTCGCCAATTGTCCAAAATTGTACTGAATCTAAATGTGATGGACTCAATCTTCATGGTACGTGTAATTCTGTAGGTGCTGTTCCACAGTGGAATGCTCATGACACTCCAACGAGTCAAATGCATACTTTACCTGCAGTTGAGGATCAAACTTTTCGTGATATGTTAAGATTATGCCACAATTAGTCTCAGAGTAATGAAAATTTAAACATTAGCGTTGGTAGACCTTCTACTTCAAACCACTCGTTGTCGTCGGTTTTGTCATCAAGTCCTGATAAGGTCTTAAATATTATGTCCAATTGGAGAATAACATTTTCTGAGAACCCGAATGGATTAAGTGTAGAGAATTTCATATGTAGGGTCAAGGCGTTTACAGTACAAACACTACAAGGGGACTTTGATTTACTCTGTCGGAATGTTAGTTCCCTTTTTGAAGCCAAGGCTGCTGACTGGTTTTGCCGATGGTACGGATCAGTTTCTAGGGGTTCATGGACTGATTTGTGTATAACATTGAATTCTTGCTTCAGGACATCCGCCGCAAACATGCCGGTGGCTTATCGAAACCATCTCTTGTGGGGAAGAAAGTTTTTGGATTGGAAGAAGTTCTGGTTGAAGATGACGTGGGGTAATCACTATTACGGACTATTTTCATTTAAAATTTCATATTTCCATTGTTATTATTCTAAGTTTAGAGAGAGAGGGCTTTTTTGGGCGTAGTCTTTTGGAATCTTTTTAATTTTCTTCCTCGTGGGTTGGCCCTTAATGACTATATGTCAGACAATTCTTCCTTTATTGGTGAAATGGTTCCGAAAGTTCGGATGTCAGATGAAAAAAGGCAGCAGTTAGATAGAGTTGCTAGTTTGTTCCCGGCAATCACTATGCAAGGCTTCGGTTATTCGCAGAACTAGACAGAATGCTTGGGCTCTGTGTAATTGAGGAATCCAGTAGCCCGTGGTCGTCACAGGTAGTTCTTCATAGAAAACCGGGGAAAAAACATGCAGTGCCTTGACCGTCGGAAATTAAATTCACTGCTACATATTGATGGCATTTTAACGGCCTTAGATCTGAAAAATGTCTTTTGGCAGATTCCGTTGAATCAACAATCGAGAGAGAAAACTGGATTTGCTGTTCCTAGGAGGCAGTTGTATCATTACACGGTGATGTCTTTTGGCCTTTGTAATGAGCCACAGACAATGTCACATCTGATGTACAAGGTCATATCACCGGCTCTCAGGACAGAGCTGTTTGTTTACCTCGACGTATTCTTTATTGTTTCGGATTCTTTTCAAAGGCATCTGGGCGTCCTAAGGCTCGTTGCAAGCAAAATCAAGAAGTCTGGCTTAACCATAAATGTGGAAAAAAGCAACTTCTGTGCCTCAGAAGTTAGGTATCTGGGTCACTTGGTTGGTGGTGGGGTAATTAGAACAGATCCCGATAAAGTGTCCGCTATATTCGATTTTCCAAAACCACAGTCTGTCAAACAAGTGAGACGATTCCTAGTAATGGTGGGTTGGTATAGGAAATTTATCAGGGACAACGCGGAAATAGCTACGCCTCTTACCGAATTGACTAAAACCAAAAGAAAGTTTATTTGGAATGATGAAGCTCAAAGGTCCTTTGAAGCTTCAAAAGTCTGTCTGAGCATCCCTTCAGTTTTACATAGCCCAGATTTCTCAAAGCCGTTTTTCATACACTGTGATGCTAGTAGAACTGGAATATGAGGTGAATTGGTCCAGCAGGATTCGGAGCCTGAAGAGTTTCATATCGCATTTATGTAATTAAAACTCAATCAAGCCCAACGAAACTATTCGGTGACCGAACAGGAATGCTTGGCAGCAATACTGAGAATTAAAAAATTCAGAGCGTATGTGGAAGGACATGAGTTTACTGTAATCTCTCACCATGCGTCATTGAAGTGGCTCATGTCCCAAAAAGACCTCAGTGACGGCGATGGACCGTCAAGGGTATAAATTATCAATTCAACATAGGCGTGGTCTCCGATGCACTTTCTAGAACAAACACTGAAGATATGTCAGAGCTAGGTGAAATTCTCAGTTATATAGTGGTTGTCTTATAAGCATCTTTTGCCCTGAGAAAATTTTAATTTTGGCCAATTATGTTAGTTGATGTAAAAAATTACGTTAATAACTGGGAAATTTATAAGACATCCAAAAACCCCAACCAACCTACGAGGACACCAATGGGTAAGACGTCGGAGACCCACCGATTTTTCTAGAAGGTATATATTGATTTTTAGGCCCATTTCCAAGGTACAACGGATAATATAGGTATATTTGTAGTATTGGACCACTTTACGAAATTTCCATTTTTGAAGCCAGTAAAGAGATAGTAGTAGACTATTGGAAAAGAAGTAATTTTATATATACGGCCTACCAGAGATGATTGCATCGGACAATGGATCCCAATTTAGATAAAATCAGTTCAGTAACTTCCTTCGGCGCTACCGCATTGTTCACTCATTTACTGCAACTACTGAGGCTAACGCCTCGGAACGCGTAAACCGATCTGTCCTTGCAGCAATAAAATTTTATATAACTCCAGATCAGAAAACTTGGGACCAAATGTTAAGTAATATATGCTGTGCCCTCAGATCATCAATTCTC
Source organism: Musca domestica (assembly GCF_030504385.1). Lineage (NCBI taxonomy): Eukaryota > Metazoa > Arthropoda > Insecta > Diptera > Muscidae > Musca > Musca domestica. The sequence goes on from NW_026712115.1 coordinate 19,904,947, forward strand.
TCTTCGATAGGAACATCCCCCTATTATTTAGTTTAGGCTCGACATATCCGCTTTTGAGGTAACTAAATATGTTAGAAGATCGAACCATAAGATTCTTAGCCATAATGGGAAACAGAGTTAGGAACCTTATTCAGAAACAATTTCAGAAAAATTTTAAAGCCTATAATCGACTATCAAAAGAGGTGTCCTATGTTGTAGGTCATGAAGTGTTCCGCGGGAATTTTAAGCAAAGTAATTTTGCACAGGGATATAATTCTAAGTTGGATCCGAATTTTCTAAAGGGCCGTCGGAAATTTGGCAACTCCACTTATGAACTAGAGGACTTGCGGGGTAATCTCGTGGGTGTATATCAAGGATATACGACAATAGTTCTTTAGGCAAGCGTTTTCAGCTTCGTTTGTAAATATCATTACCCCTAAGTCTGATTCTGGTTGGGGGGAATTGTAATGCCGCTTGCAACTTGTTAACTTATTTTAACTAAACCTTTTGGTTTTTTCTTTATTCGAATCTCATATTTATTCGAATCTCTTATTATATTCAGTAAGTACTCCATTTGTGATTGACTAGAATTTAGTTTAAAGATTGCGAACATATAATTTTGTTTTAAATTTTAGTATTCCCATAAAATTAGTCTCGCTATCGTACTTTCATTAAATCATCAGCAATTTTGTTTGGCGCCCTATTGTTTTCATTGGCCTATTAGCAAGGTAATTAAATTTGTTTTTTATGGTCTCTATTCTTGCCTTTACTAGACTGAGTATTCTAAAAAAATTAATGCCCAATATCATTTGGTTTGTTTGGTCTTTCCGTAGCTTCGTTCGGATTGGCATAATCGTCCTGCATTCACATATGCTTAATCGCCACTCTTATTTTATGATCAATATTCTTGTTCTAGAGCAGAAGTTGTCACATCGAACATTGTCTTGATTATTGATTCTGCCTACCGATGGTCATTTGTGAGTGAATAAGCTAAACAATAGTATATTATACAATAGTATATTTTAGAGGTTATGCTTATGTGAGTGAATTAAAAAAAAACAAATGGAAGATTATGTCTACTTATAATAGGTCTGATTTGGTCACGTAATATTAAGAAAATGAAAATAATTATTAAAATTATTGCGAGTTATAAATTGTCGCTTTAAAAGTGATATTTATTTTTATTTTTTTTTTAATTTTGGTTTAAATTTATTTGGTGTAGTTTTTACTTGCAAAAGAATATTAGAAAAGAAACAAGTAAAAATTAAGAAATTTCATTGCTTTTGTTTCTGAACATTAACTAATACACACTCGAATTACATATTATCACCTAATTACAAACGTAATAATGATTATTAAAATTCTCATTTAAACTTGCAGTGTGTGTGTGTGAAGTTATGTTCATTTCAAACGTAACGGTATTGGCATAAAAATCTCCACTTAAATTTATTGCATTTAACTACAATATGTATGACGCAACGTGTTCAATCATCAATCTCTTACATCTGGACTATTATCATCTCTTATTTGATTATTTACACCATTAAGCAGTTGTTGTTGTAACTTCTTCTCTGAGAAATTACTTTCAACGAGGGAGAATATCAACAAAGCACGTCATTTACCAGTCATTTACCTCTAATTTTAATATTTGGCGGATACGATAGAAAATAAAATAACAAAAGAAACGAAAATAACAAAAGAAAGTAAAATCGAACTTTGGAACCCTGTATGCTCGAAGTCTTTGGAAGATAAAACAAGTCTTTGGACGTGAAGTGATGGGAAGTCTTCCACAGGGAGGAGAAGGAGAACAAAGACTAAGGGCATTGTTTCCTATGTCTCGAACGCGGTCAGATTCAGAAATAATAAAATGAGCATCGGCCTAGACGTGGAAGCCAAAAGTGACAAATAGGGGGAGAAAGAGGAGCCCCAAGCAACACAAAACAGGGAGTCGAAACAGAAATCAGCGACTCTTAACAAGGCCGTCTACTGGAGGATTAATGATTAGGGTCATTCAGATCAACCTTCATCGGAGCGAGACGGCAACTATAGCTCTGATGGAACAATTGAAGCAGGTAAGATAAACATTGGATTAATTCAGGAACCTTGAACTGTTATGATTGTTAAATCTACCTTTGTAAATAAATTCCGAAAGGAGGTTTTAGGCATTACCTTTTGTTCGGAAAATCTTATAAATGAGATTCTTATGAGATCTTATAAATGAGATTTAGAACTGGAGGGTTTCGGATGATCACTCTTTTTCGGAGCATCGGTATATCAGGTTTTAACAAACACGGCCGCCAAATACGTTTCCGGAACAAATCCAAGACTGACTGGATGATGTTTGGGAGACCAGTAAAAGAAAGGCTAGGGCAAAAAAAAAAAAATAAATGTGATTCAACATAAATAAATGTGATAGACATAAATGTCAATAGGTTAACGGACAACTTAGTAAAGTCATTCGAAGAATGCTGTCCCCTTCGCGAGAAAAACCCTGGATGACAGGGGAAATCCGTAACAAAGGAAAATAGGTCCGAAGGATTTACAATAGAGCTCGACGTAAAAAACTAGTAAGAACAGCAAAACTCAAATCCTGGAAGCTTTTCTGCAAACATGTTGACAGCGTAAATAATACATCAGACAATCGTAGATGATATGTTTAGATATATCGGAAGTTAGAGGGAATGGGACTGATTGATGAAGCACCAATATCTAAGTCTTATCGATGGATAAGTCTAACATCGTTCTTACTCAAACTTATGGCAAAACAATTAAGGCAAATTCATTTGCTAAATTGTAATAATAATAAATGTTCTTTTATTTTCGGCGTTCCTTGACTTGTTAAAACAGTTTTACATTCCATATCTTAGGAATACAAAATTCAATTTTCCGTTCTTTGATTTAAATATCATTTCTCCTATTGATCTCTACTATAACCAACGAAGGATCCTAGGGGAAATAACCCTAACTTGTTGTACAGAAGGCCGAGTCGGCTCTGAATATTGCATACAACTTGGCCAGATCAAGAGGTCTTAACGTTAAGATGACACAATGGCTACTTCAAAAGGTAATTAGACCTGTTCTAATATACGCATCAGTAGTCTGGTGGACAGCAATGAATAAAAAATGTAATATATTACAGAAAGTTAAAAGAATGTGCTGCTTAAACATTTGCCGTGCAATGAGGACAACATCAAACTAGGACTTTAAAGACAGTTTTTAAGCGTGAATATCACTCAATGCATTTTACATCAGTTATATGCTACAGAATTATAAATGGCGTCCAAAGAAAATTATAAAGGACATTTTTTTAAGCGCGATAGAACTTGAAATTGTAAAAAATAACACAAAAAAAATAAATTTTAATCAACATTTTTTTTATTCGAAATTATAGTTGGAATTTATATATGGCTAGAATATTCTGTAATAACCACTATATTTCCATGCTTTTCTAAGTTAGTTTATAGTCAGTTCTAAGAGACTTGATGGAATACAGTTTTCTGGGTTGTTGTACTAGATCCAATATTTTGGACTTTCAAAATCAAAATCTTTTTCATTCTTCGAAATTTCGGGAATGTTATTTCTTCAACTATGTCTTTTATATTTTCACCGCCAAATGTTATTATTAATGGAAACTAATTATTATAATTAATTAATTTGTATACGAATTTGGTAAGCCTATATTCTTATGTTGTGCACATTTCGAATACATTCTATATTTTAGTATTGGTTATTAGAATTTTCTCAAACGTATTTCGATATATTATACATTTATATATATATATATATATATATATATATATATCGGAAGTTAGAGGGAATGGGACTGATTGATGAAGTACCAATATCTAAGTCTTATCGATGGATAAGTCTAACATCGTTCTTACTCAAACTTATGGCAAAACAATTAAGGTAAATTCATTTGCTAAATTGTAATAATAATAAATATTCTTTTATTTTCGGCGTTCCTTGACATGTTAAAACAGTTTTACATTCCATATCTTAGGAATACAAAATTTAATTTTCCGTTCTTTGACTTAAATATCATTTCTCCTATTGATCTCTACTATAACCAACGAGGGATCCTAGGGGAAATAACCCTAACTTTTTGTACAGAAGGCCGAGTCGGCTCTGAATCTTGCATACAACTTGGCCAGATCAAGAGGTCTTAACGTTAAGATGACACAATGGCTACTTCAAAAGGTAATTAGACCTGTTCTAATACACGCATCAGTAGTCTGGTGGACAGCAATGAATAAAAAATGTAATATATTACAGAAAGTTAGAAGAATGTGCTGCTTAAACATTTGCCGTGCAATGAGGACAACATCAAACTAGGACTTTAAAGACAGTTTTTAAGCGTGAATATCACTCAATGCATTTTACATCAGTTATATGCTACAGAATTATAAATGGCGTCCAAAGAAAATTATAAAGGACATTTTTTTAAGCGCGATAGAACTTGAAATTGTAAAAAATAACACCAAAAAATTAAATTTTAATCAAAAATTTTTTTATTCGAAATTATAGTTGGAATTTATATATGGCTAGAATATTCTATAATAACCACTATATTTCCATGCTTTTCTAAGTTAGTTTATAGTCAGTTCTAAGAGACTTGATGGAATACAGTTTTCTGGGTTGTTATACTAGATCCAATATTTTGGACTTTCAAAATCAAAATCTTTTTCATTCTTCGAAATTTCGGGAATGTTATTTCTTCAATTATGTCTTTTATATTTTCACCGCCAAATGTTATTATTAATGGAAACTAATTATTATAATTAATTAATTTGTATACGAAGTTGGTAAGCCTATATTCTTATGTTGTGTACATTTCGAATACATTCTATATTTTAGTATTGGTTATTAGAATTTTCTCAAACGTATTTCGATATATTATGCATTTATAAATACTTATTATAGCATCGATGTTTCTTTCGAATTCATTTTTTATTGTTTTCACGTTATTACAATCATTGTTAATTATAGTTTTTGAATCATCTATTCGAATTGGATGGTTATGAAAGATTATTTTCGTTGTTTTCTTTAGTTCTGAGATATACTTCATTCTCGTTTTCAAATTATCCTTGTAGTCGTTTTGAAATACTTGAATATTTTGGGAGCTTTCTTTATCACCAAAAAACTTGTGCGAGGAGTTGAGAAAGCGAAAATATTAAAAACCAGATATTTAAGTTTTGCACTTGTACTTTTATTATTTTTCTCAAAATTTCTTGGATGTCTTATAGGATTGTGATTATATATTCATTCGTTCGAAGTTAGCTAAACTTTCTTTTACAAATTTTATTTTCTTATCCTGGATATAGTCGTTGGTCTACTTGGTGGTGGGATTTTGTATTAGTTATAAATTATTTATATACAATGTCAGTCAATCAAGGCACTGAAGGTGTGGTTTAGGAAGTTTCTGGGCAAACCAACCCAACATGTGGAGCATGTTCTTCGTTAGTTAATGTGAAAAACACAAATTGTAGCCATACTTTTATAAAAAACGTCTATCAAAATGTGAGAAAGTGAGACCCAGCACATCCGGAATTAGTACTAGATCCCAATTAATATCCACATCAGTGCAGACGATAAGTACTAAACCTAGTGTTGAGCAGCCTGGTGCTGCAGCAATTGTGCCTCCATGTGGCGATGTTGTTTAGGAGATCAACTTTCGCCAATTGTCCAAAATTGTACTGAATCTAAATGTGATGGACTCAATCTTCATGGTACGTGTAATTCTGTAGGTGCTGTTCCACAGTGGAATGCTCATGACACTCCAACGAGTCAAATGCATACTTTACCTGCAGTTGAGGATCAAACTTTTCGTGATATGTTAAGATTATGCCACAATTAGTCTCAGAGTAATGAAAATTTAAACATTAGCGTTGGTAGACCTTCTACTTCAAACCACTCGTTGTCGTCGGTTTTGTCATCAAGTCCTGATAAGGTCTTAAATATTATGTCCAATTGGAGAATAACATTTTCTGAGAACCCGAATGGATTAAGTGTAGAGAATTTCATATGTAGGGTCAAGGCGTTTACAGTACAAACACTACAAGGGGACTTTGATTTACTCTGTCGGAATGTTAGTTCCCTTTTTGAAGCCAAGGCTGCTGACTGGTTTTGCCGATGGCACGGATCAGTTTCTAGGGGTTCATGGACTGATTTGTGTATAACATTGAATTCTTGCTTCAGGACATCCGCCGCAAACATGCCGGTGGCTTATCGAAACCATCTCTTGTGGGGAAGAAAGTTTTTGGATTGGAAGAAGTTCTGGTTGAAGATGACGTGGGGTAATCACTATTACGGACTATTTTCATTTAAAATTTCATATTTCCATTGTTATTATTCTAAGTTTAGAGAGAGAGGGCTTTTTTGGGCGTAGTCTTTTGGAATCTTTTTAATTTTCTTCCTCGTGGGTTGGCCCTTAATGACTATATGTCAGACAATTCTTCCTTTATTGGTGAAATGGCTCCGAAAGTTCGGATGTCAGATGAAAAAAGGCAGCAGTTAGATAGAGTTGCTAGTTTGTTCCCGGCAATCACTATGCAAGGCTTCGGTTATTCGCAGAACTAGACAGAATGCTTTTTCATTCTTCGAAATTTCGGGAATGTTATTTCTTCAACTATGTCTTTTATATTTTCACCGCCAAATGTTATTATTAATGGAAACTAATTATTATAATTAATTAATTTGTATACGAATTTGGTAAGCCTATATTCTTATGTTGTGCACATTTCGAATACATTCTATATTTTAGTATTGGTTATTAGAATTTTCTCAAACGTATTTCGATATATATATATATATATATATATATATATATATATATATATATATATATTTATATATATATATATATATATATATATATATATATATATATATATATATATATATATATATATATATATATATATATATATATATATATATATATATATATATATATATATATATATCGGAAGTTAGAGGGAGTGGGACTGATTGATGAAGTACCAATATCTAAGTCTTATCGATGGATAAGTCTAACATCGTTCTTACTCAAACTTATGGCAAAACAATTAAGGTAAATTCATTTGCTAAATTGTAATAATAATAAATATTCTTTTATTTCCGGCGTTCCTTGACATGTTAAAACAGTTTTACATTCCATATCTTAGGAATACAAAATTTAATTTTCCGTTCTTTGACTTAAATATCATTTCTCCTATTGATCTCTACTATAACCAACGAGGGATCCTAGGGGAAATAACCCTAACTTGTTGTACAGAAGGCCGAGTCGGCTCTGAATCTTGCATACAACTTGGCCAGATCAAGAGGTCTTAACGTTAAGATGACACAATGGCTACTTCAAAAGGTAATTAGACCTGTTCTAATATACGCATCAGTAGTCTGGTGGACAGCAATGAATAAAAAATGTAATATATTACAGAAAGTTAGAAGAATGTGCTGCTTAAACATTTGCCGTGCAATGAGGACAACATCAAACTAGGACTTTAAAGACAGTTTTTAAGCGTGAATATCACTCAATGCATTTTACATCAGTTATATGCTACAGAATTATAAATGGCGTCCAAAGAAAATTATAAAGGACATTTTTTAAGCGCGATAGAACTTGAAATTGTAAAAAATAACACCAAAAAATTAAATTTTAATCAAAAATTTTTTTATTCGAAATTATAGTTGGAATTTATATATGGCTAGAATATTCTATAATAACCACTATATTTCCATGCTTTTCTAAGTTAGTTTATAGTCAGTTCTAAGAGACTTGATGGAATACAGTTTTCTGGGTTGTTATACTAGATCCAATATTTTGGACTTTCAAAATCAAAATCTTTTTCATTCTTCGAAATTTCGGGAATGTTATTTCTTCAATTATGTCTTTTATATTTTCACCGCCAAATGTTATTATTAATGGAAACTAATTATTATAATTAATTAATTTGTATACGAAGTTGGTAAGCCTATATTCTTATGTTGTGTACATTTCGAATACATTCTATATTTTAGTATTGGTTATTAGAATTTTCTCAAACGTATTTCGATATATTATGCATTTATAAATACTTATTATAGCATCGATGTTTCTTTCGAATTGATTTTTTATTGTTTTCACGTTATTACAATCATTGTTAATTATAGTTTTTGAATCATCTATTCGAATTGGATGGTTATGAAAGATTATTTTCGTTGTTTTCTTTAGTTCTGAGATATACTTCATTCTCGTTTTCAAATTATCCTTGTAGTCGTTTTGAAATACTTGAATATTTTGGGAGCTTTCTTTATCACCAAAAAACTTGTGCGAGGAGTTGAGAAAGCGAAAATATTAAAAACCAGATATTTAAGTTTTGCACTTGTACTTTTATTATTTTTCTCAAAATTTCTTGGATGTCTTATAGGATTGTGATTATATATTCATTCGTTCGAAGTTAGCTAAACTTTCTTTTACAAATTTTATTTTCTTATCCTGGATATAGTCGTTGGTCTACTTGGTGGTGGGATTTTGTATTAGTTATAAATTATTTATATACAATGTCCGTCAATCAAGGCACTGAAGGTGTGGTTTAGGAAGTTTCTGGGCAAACCAACCCAACATGTGGAGCATGTTCTTCGTTAGTTAATGTGAAAAACACAAATTGTAGCCATACTTTTATAAAAAACGTCTATCAAAATGTGAGAAAGTGAGACCCAGCACATCCGGAATTAGTACTAGATCCCAATCAATATCCACATCAGTGCAGTCGATAAGTACTAAACCTAGTGTTGAGCAGCCTGGTGCTGCAGCAATTGTGCCTCCAGGTGGCGATGTTGTTTAGGAGATCAACTTTCGCCAATTGTCCAAAATTGTACTGAATCTAAATGTGATGGACTCAATCTTCATGGTACGTGTAATTCTGTAGGTGCTGTTCCACAGTGGAATGCTCATGACACTCCAACGAGTCAAATGCATACTTTACCTGCAGTTGAGGATCAAACTTTTCGTGATATGTTAAGATTATGCCACAATTAGTCTCAGAGTAATGAAAATTTAAACATTAGCGTTGCTAGACCTTCTACTTCAAACCACTCGTTGTCGTCGGTTTTGTCATCAAGTCCTGATAAGGTCTTAAATATTATGTCCAATTGGAGAATAACATTTTCTGAGAACCCGAATGGATTAAGTGTAGAGAATTTCATATGTAGGGTCAAGGCGTTTACAGTACAAACACTACAAGGGGACTTTGATTTACTCTGTCGGAATGTTAGTTCCCTTTTTGAAGCCAAGGCTGCTGACTGGTTTTGCCGATGGCACGGATCAGTTTCTAGGGGTTCATGGACTGATTTGTGTATAACATTGAATTCTTGCTTCAGGACATCCGCCGCAAACATGCCGGTGGCTTATCGAAACCATCTCTTGTGGGGAAGAAAGTTTTTGGATTGGAAGAAGTTCTGGTTGAAGATGACGTGGGGTAATCACTATTACGGACTATTTTCATTTAAAATTTCATATTTCCATTGTTATTATTCTAAGTTTAGAGAGAGAGGGCTTTTTTGGGCGTAGTCTTTTGGAATCTTTTTAATTTTCTTCCTCGTGGGTTGGCCCTTAATGACTATATGTCAGACAATTCTTCCTTTATTGGTGAAATGGCTCCGAAAGTTCGGATGTCAGATGAAAAAAGGCAGCAGTTAGATAGAGTTGCTAGTTTGTTCCCGGCAATCACTATGCAAGGCTTCGGTTATTCGCAGAACTAGACAGAATGCTTGGGCTCTGTGTAATTGAGGAATCCAGTAGCCCGTGGTCGTCACAGGTAGTTCTTCATAGAAAACCGGGGAAAAAACATGCAGTGCCTTGACCGTCGGAAATTAAATTCACTGCTACATATTGATGGCATTTTAACGGCCTTAGATCTGAAAAATGTCTTTTGGCAGATTCCGTTGAATCAACAATCGAGAGAGAAAACTGGATTTGCTGTTCCTAGGAGGCAGTTGTATCATTACACGGTGATGTCTTTTGGCCTTTGTAATGAGCCACAGACAATGTCACATCTGATGTACAAGGTCATATCACCGGCTCTCAGGACAGAGCTGTTTGTTTACCTCGACGTATTCTTTATTGTTTCGGATTCTTTTCAAAGGCATGGGCGTCCTAAGGCTCGTTGCAAGCAAAATCAAGAAGTCTGGCTTAACCATAAATGTGGAAAAAAGCAACTTCTGTGCCTCAGAAGTTAGGTATCTGGGTCACTTGGTTGGTGGTGGGGTAATTAGAACAGATCCCGATAAAGTGTCCGCTATATTCGATTTTCCAAAACCACAGTCTGTCAAACAAGTGAGACGATTCCTAGTAATGGTGGGTTGGTATAGGAAATTTATCAGGGACAACGCGGAAATAGCTACGCCTCTTACCGAATTGACTAAAACCAAAAGAAAGTTTATTTGAAATGATGAAGCTCAAAGGTCCTTTGAAGCTTCAAAAGTCTGTCTGAGCATCCCTTCAGTTTTACATAGCCCAGATTTCTCAAAGCCGTTTTTCATACACTGTGATGCTAGTAGAACTGGAATATGAGGTGAATTGGTCCAGCAGGATTCGGAGCCTGAAGAGTTTCATATCGCATTTATGTAATTGAAACTCAATCAAGCCCAACGAAACTATTCGGTGACCGAACAGGAATGCTTGGCAGCAATACTGAGAATTAAAAAATTCAGAGCGTATGTGGAAGGACATGAGTTTACTGTAATCTCTCACCATGCGTCATTGAAGTGGCTCATGTCCCAAAAAGACCTCAGTGACGGCGATGGACCGTCAAGGGTATAAATTATCAATTCAACATAGGCGTGGTCTCCGATGCACTTTCTAGAACAAACACTGAAGATATGTCAGAGCTAGGTGAAATTCTCAGTTATATAGTGGTTGTCTTATAAGCATCTTTTGCCCTGAGAAAATTTTAATTTTGGCCAATTATGTTAGTTGATGTAAAAAATTACGTTAATAACTGGGAAATTTATAAGACATCCAAAAACCCCAACCAACCTACGAGGACACCAATGGGTAAGACGTCGGAGACCCACCGATTTTTCTAGAAGGTATATATTGATTTTTAGGCCCATTTCCAAGGTACAACGGATAATATAGGTATATTTGTAGTATTGGACCACTTTACGGAATTTCCATTTTTGAAGCCAGTAAAGAGATAGTAGTAGACTATTGGAAAAGAAGTAATTTTATATATACGGCCTACCAGAGATGATTGCATCGGACAATGGATCCCAATTTAGATAAAATCAGTTCAGTAACTTCCTTCGGCGCTACCGCATTGTTCACTCATTTACTGCAACTACTGAGGCTAACGCCTCGGAACGCGTAAACCGATCTGTCCTTGCAGCAATAAAATTTTATATAACTCCAGATCAGAAAACTTGGGACCAAATGTTAAGTAATATATGCTGTGCCCTCAGATCATCAATTCTCTCTTCGATAGGAACATCCCCCTATTATTTAGTTTAGGCTCGACATATCCGCTTTTGAGGCAACTAAATATGTTAGAAGATCGAACCATAAGATTCTTAGCCATAATGGGAAACAGAGTTAGGAACCTTATTCAGAAACAATTTCAGAAAAATTTTAAAGCCTATAATCGACTATCGAAAGAGGTGTCCTATGTTGTAGGTCATGAAGTGTTCCGCGGGAATTTTAAGCAAAGTAATTTTGCACCGGGATATAATTCTAAGTTGGATCCGAATTTTCTAAAGGGCCGTCGGAAATTTGGCAACTCCACTTATGAACTAGAGGACTTGCGGGGTAATCTCGTGGGTGTATATCAAGGATATACGACAATATTTCTTTAGGCAAGCGTTTTCAGCTTCGTTTGTAAATATCATTACCCCTAAGTCTGATTCTGGTTGGGGGGAATTGTAATGCCGCTTGCAACTTGTTAACATATTTTAACTAAACCTTTTGGTTTTTTCTTTATTCGAATCTCATATTTATTCGAATCTCTTATTAGATTCTGTAAGTACTCCATCTGTGATTGACTAGAATTTAGTTTAAAGATTGCGAACATATAATTTTGTTTTAAATTTTAGTATTCCCATAAAATTAGTCTCGCTATCGTACTTTCATTAAATCATCAGCAATTTTGTTTGGCGCCCTATTGTTTTCATTGGCCTATTAGCAAGGTAATTAAATTTGTTTTTTATGGTCTCTATTCTCGCCTTTACTAGACTGAGTATTCTAAAAAAATTAATGCCCAATATCATTTGGTTTGTTTGGTCTTTCCGTAGCTTCGTTCGGAAGGATAGTGCTGAAATTGGCATAATCGTCCTGCATTCACATATGCTTAATCGCCACTCTTATTTTATGATCAATATTCTTGTTCTAGAGCAGAAGTTGTCACATCGAACATTGTCTTGATTACTGATTCTGCCTACCGATGGTCATTTGTGAGTGAATAAGCTAAACAATAGTATATTATACAATAGTATATTTTAGAGGTTATGCTTATGTGAGTGAATTAAAAAAAACAAATGGAAGATTATGTCTACTTATAATAGGTCTGATTTGGTCACGTAATATTAAGAAAATGAAAATAATTATTAAAATTATTGCGAGTTATAAATTGTCGCTTTAAAAGTGATATTTATTTTTTTTTATTTTTGTACCCTCCACCTACTATGGAGGGTATATTAACTTTGTCATTCCGTTTGTAACTCCTCGAAATACTCATGTCAGACCCAACAAAGTATATATATTCTTGATCAGCGTAAAACTCTAAGGCGATTTAGCGATGTCCGTCTGTCTGTCTGTCTGTCCGTCTGTATGTCTGTCTGTTGTAATCACGCTATCTTTCGAATGAATTGAGATAGATGGCTAAAATTTTGCACACATGTTTATTTTTCCAGTAGGCAGGTTAAGTTCGTAAATGGGCCATGTAGGTCCACGTTTTCATATAGCCCCCATATAACGGTACCTCCCTATATTCGGTATTTTGATGATTTTAGGGACATTTTTCACTGGCATTGTTTCAAATTTGGTATTTGAAGTTCAAAATGGATACTACACCCTAAGACAGAAAATTATCTGTGCAGGTCCACGTCTTCGTATAGCCCCCATATAACGGTACCTCCCGATATTCGGTATTTTGATGATTTTAGCGACATTATTCACGGGAATTGTTTCACATTTGGTATTTGAAGTTCAAAATGAATACTACACCCTAATATAGAAAATTGTCTGTGCAGGTCCACGTCTTCGTATAGCTCCCATATAACGGTACCTCCCTATATTCGGTATTTTGATGATTTTAGCGACATTACTCACCGGAATTGTTTCAAAATTGGTATTTGAAGTTCGTAATGCATACTACAGTCTAAAATAGAAAATTGTCTGTGTAAGTCCATGTCTTCGTATAGCCCCCATATAACGGTACCTCCCTATATTCGGTATTTTGATGATTTTAACGACATTATTCACGGGAATTGTTTGAAAATTGGTATTTGAAGTTCGTATTGAATACTACAGTCTAAGATAGAAAATTGTCTGTGCAAGTCCATGTCTTCGTATAGCCCTCATATAACGTTACCTCCTGATATTCGGTATTTTGGTGATTTTAAAAACATTATTCACGGGAATTGTTTCAAATTTGGTACTTGAAGCTTAAAATGGATACTACACACTAAGACAGAAAATTGTCTATGCAGGTCCACGTCTTCGTATAGCCCCCATATAACGGTACCTCCCTATATTCGGTATTTTGATGATTTTAGCGACATTATTCACCGGAATTGTTTCAAAATTGGTATTTGAAGTTCATAATGAATACTACAGTCTGTGACAGAAAATTGTATGTGCGGGTCCAGGTCTTTGCACAGCTCCAATTTAACGGCACCAACTATTTGATGATTTTAGCTACATTATTCACCGTTTATTTGAAGTTTCGAATTTAAATATGGTAATGGCTTATGACAAACAATGCCTAGGTATGTCCACGTCGTATAGACCCCAATATAACGGCTATATTCGGTATTTTTAAAATTTTAACAGAATTTTTTAAGGATTGTATTTTTTTAAATTTTCCAAATTCGTTTCAAATAGTGGAGGGAATTAAAAGTTCGGCCCGGCCGAACTTTGTGCTTTTTAACTTGTTTTTTTTTTTAATTTTGGTTTAAATTTATTTGGTGTAGTTTTTACTTGCAAAAGAATATTAGAAAAGAAACAAGTAAAAATTAAGAAATTTCATTGCTTTTGTTTCTGAACATTAACTAATACACACTCGAATTACATATTATCACCTAATTACAAACGTAATAATGATTATTAAAATTCTCATTTAAACTTGCAGTGTGTGTGTGTGAAGTTATGTTCATTTCAAACGTAACGGTATTGGCATAAAAATCTCCACTTAAATTTATTGCATTTAACTACAATATGTATGACGCAACGTGTTCAATCATCAATCTCTTACATCTGGACTATTATCATCTCTTATTTGGTTATTTACACCATTAAGCAGTTGTTGTTGTAACTTCTTCTCTGAGAAATTACTTTCAACGAGGGAGAATATCAACAAAGCACGTCATTTACCAGTCATTTACCTCTAATTTTAATATTTGGCGGATACGATAGAAAATAAAATAACAAAAGAAACGAAAATAACAAAAGAAAGTAAAATCGAACTTTGGAACCCTGTATGCTCGAAGTCTTTGGAAGATAAAACAAGTCTTTGGACGTGAAGTGATGGGAAGTCTTCCACAGGGAGGAGAAGGAGAACAAAGACTAAGGGCATTGTTTCCTATGTCTCGAACGCGGTCAGATTCAGAAATAATAAAATGAGCATCGGCCTAGACGTGGAAGCCAAAAGTGACAACTAGGGGGAGAAAGAGGAGCCCCAAGCAACACAAAACAGGGAGTCGAAACAGAAATCAGCGACTCTTAACAAGGCCGTCTACTGGAGGATTAATGATTAGGGTCATTCAGATCAACCTTCATCGGAGCGAGACGGCAACTATAGCTCTGATGGAACAATTGAAACAGGTAAGATAAACATTGGATTAATTCAGGAACCTTGAACTGTTAAGATTGTTAAAGCTACCTGTTTTTAGGCTTACCTTTTTTGCCTGTTTAAATTATAAGATATATTTTTTGTTTCAGTTTTAGTTCAGTCTTTTATTTAGATTTTTTGGAGTAGTGCAATTTAGTTTAAGTAATATTATTTTGTATAATTTATATTTGGGTTTTAATTCACTAATTTGTAAGTTTTATTTTAATAGATTTTAAGTTTTAAATTAAATAGTTTTAATGCATTAGTTTGTAAGTTTTAGCATATAAGTTATATAGTTTCACAATTTATTTGTTCACTTTTTAATATTAACAATGTTCTTGGTTTTTTTGTAGTGTTGATGATTAAATGTTCACTGTTTTTTTGTAAAATTACAAGATTAGTAGGTTTTGTTTTGCTCACTAACACTTGTCACACGGGGGGGGGGGGGACTTGTCTTCGCGACGGTAATTACATGAGAACTGATTATTCTCCAATTTGCATCGTCACATCAAACCTGTTTTGGCTGTTGACGATGCTTATTTATTGGAGCATTGGATTTTACCGGTGGCTGCATAAATGTATGTGTGTATGTGTAAGTGTTTACATTATTTACATCATTTTGTTATGATGCCATTTATGCGGCCGCCGGTAAATATCCAACCAACAGTGTTGGGCAAATTAATAGCAATATTATGAACATTTTCTGGGCCCCGAATGACAAGTGTAAGTATTCATTTCTAATATACGACGAGTAAAATTACAAGATTAGTAGGTTTTGTTTTGCTCACTAACACTTGTCACACGGGGGGGGGGGGGGGGGGAACTTGTCTTCGCGACGGTAATTACATGAGAACTGATTATTCTCCAATTTGCATCGTCACATCAAACCTGTTTTGGCTGTTGACGATGCTTATTTATTGGAATTCAGCATTGGAATTTACCGGTGGCTGCATAAATGTATGTGTGTATGTGTAAGTGTTTACATTATTTACATCATTTTGTTATGATGCCATTTATGCGGCCGCCGGTAAATATCCAAACAACAGTGTTGGGCAAATTAATAGCAATATTATGAACATTTTCTGGTCCCCGAATGACAAGTGTAAGTATTCATTTCTAATATACCATAAGGATCTTCGGTCTTCAGTTCCTCGGCATGTTCTTGATTGGCCCAGCAAACACGTAGCCCAGTTGAGTGTTGTAGGCCAGGACATCTCCAATACCAGCTGCTGTACACCCATCTTTCCTTATGGCGGAGTACGTGTCCGCCCCCAGTTCCACATCGATTGGACTATTTCCTCGGGGATCAGGGTCAGCAAGGGCGTAATTTGTAAAGCATCTTGTGGGGTCTTCTAGTATTGGGTCTGAGTAAATGCGTCTTGGGAGATCTTCGATAATTACCACATTTACCTTCAGACTCCAAGTACTGTTCGTGCGGCGGGTCGAAACGGTGAAGGTTGTGAATCGCTCCCCTTTGTAGCTCCGCGATTGCAGACCCAGGCGACGAAACGCGGCGTACGAAATCTTAGACATCGTCGCAGATTGGCTTATAATGGCTCGCAGCATACTAAAACCCTCCATGCCCTCGGCCGTTATGCGTACCATAGCCGTCGGTACAAAAACCAAATCCCATGCGAAGGCTGGGATGGTGACGGCTTCTATGTTGAGGGATACCTCGTCCAATTGAGACGCCCCGTGCAAAAGGGTATGGTGCCGGTCGTTGCATCTCCGGCAACCAGTTAAAGACGGGCAGTCGGGGGCCAAATGAATTCTCGCCAGGCAATTTCGGCAATACCCCCGACGCTCCACGGTCTCATACCGCTGGAAGGGCGTCTGTCTGCGGAACCTCTCACAGGCACTGAGGGCATGGTCATCTTGGCAGAGTCCACATGAATATTGCCAGTAGCTTGGTCTGTCTTGGCGCTGGCGGGGTCTTACGTCGGATCGACTTCTCTGTCGCCTTTCAGGGGATGTGGAACTGGGTCGATGGATGGGCCGTATGGGTCGATTGGTGCTTCTTGCTGTGGGACGGGCAGGTGAGTCTGGGCTACGGTTGCGATCGTCCAGACGGCAGTCCTGGTTGGGCAAGTAAGCGGCCATATCTGAAAAGAAATTAAGGCGAGTACTAAATTCTTTTTTGAGTGGGAATCCGACTAGTCAGTCGGAAAACAATTTGACAATTTTTGTAATGGGTCTGCTAATGTTGCCACTTGCCGTCGGTATGTCTACAACCCTGGTATTTTGGTCACTACCTGGATACGTTTTTTTCGATACGACCTAACTTCCATTCATGCGGAGCCAATCTATCATCTTTTACGACAACTAAATCTCCTTCTTTGATGTTCTCCTTTTCATATTTCCACTTAGTTCTTCTGTGAAGTTCGTGAAGATATTCTAATTTCCATCTGTTGCAAAAGTATTGTGAAATAACTTTGAGTCTTTTCCAACGATTGACTAAGCTTAAATCTGTATCTGAAATGTCTGGTTCAGCTGGGGTAAGAATAGGTGTTCCTATTAAGAAATGACCAGGTGTCAAAGGGGAAAGGTCGTTTGGGTCGTCGCTAGCAGGACTTAAGGGTCGTGAGTTAAAACAGCCTTCAATTCTTGATAAAATAGTTGTAAATTCTTCAAAAGTGAAATTCATTTTTGGGATACTTTTTCGTAAATGAATTTTAAATGATTTGACGCCAGCTTCCCACAAGCCGCCCATGTGCGGAGCACCAGGAGGAATAAATTTCCAAGTAAGATTTTGAGTGAAATTATTTTGAATTGTGCTATTTTGAATATTCTTCATGAAAGCTGATCTATCTCGCTTTAATAGATCAACCGCTCCCACAAAGTTAGTTCCGTTGTCCGAAAATATACAAGACGGACAACCTCGCCGACTAATAAACCTAGAAAAAGCGGCAAGAAAGGCATATGTCGACAAATCGCTTGTGGGTTCTAAATGTATAGCCTTAGTGGCGAAACAAACAAACAGGCACACGTAGCCTTTTGTAATAAAGCAGGCTCTTCCTGAATAACTTTTAATGTTAAAGGGTCCTGCAAAATCTACCCCTGTGTTTGTAAAGGGTCGAGAAAGAAAAGTGCGTTCGGGTGGTAGCGAAGCCATTATTTGAGTTTGGGTTTGTTTTTTGTGAATTAAGCAGATTCGACATTTTCGTATGGTTTGTTTGATAAGCGACTTGAGTCCAAATATCCAGAATTCTGACCTTAATACTCGGGTAATTAGTTGATTACCCCCGTGTAAAGTAACCTTATGAGTGAATTCCACTAATAATTTGCTAAGTTTTGCGCCATGTGGTAATATTATTGGGTGACGTTCGCTATAGGTAAGGGCTGGCGATTGTACCAATCGGCCATTTGCTCTAATAATACCCTTTGAGTCTAGAAATGGGTTGAGTGTCAACAGAGGACTTGAAGGAGAAATTTGAGTCTTTTTCATAAGTGCGTTGTATTCGTCTGCATATGCGAATTTTTTGGTACGAATTATACACGATCGTTTTCCATCTTGGATTTCATCTGATGTAAGGTCTTTTGATGAGGTTCGAAGGTGTTGCCTATTTGCTCCAGTATTTTTCCAGAGTCTTAGGGCATATGCGTATGATCGATAAACTTTAGATAAAGAGGAGAAATTTTTGAAAGGGTCATCTCTTTCAGCGAAAAGAGTCATAACTTTTGCCGTTTTGGCTTCCAAATTTGTGTCATTTGGGATTTCATATGATGGCCAACGGTCTTTTTGCATTCTGAGCCATTGAGGTCCCTGCCACCAGAGATCACTAGTCTTTAGCTCTGCAGGCGAACATCCACGGCTCGCAATATCAGCTGGATTATTTTCCGAATCAACATGCCTCCAATTTTCTTGTCCAACATTATCAGCAATTTCCGAGACTCTATTTCCAACAAATGTGCTCCAATGACAAGGAGGCTTTTTTAACCATGCTAAGACGATGGTAGAATCGGTCCAAAATTGTGTCGAATATTTTGATATCTGTAGGCTATTTACAATGGATTTTGCTAACTTTGATAGTAATACTGCCCCGCATAACTCGAGTCTGGGTATTGATAATTTTTTAATTGGAGCGACACGAGTCTTTGCTGCTAGCAAGAATGTATGTGTGGTATGGTCAGTATTTTCCACCCGGATATAAAGAGTGGCTCCATATGCGCTTTCTGATGCGTCACAAAATCCATGAATCTCTACAGAACCATCTAGCGTGTATTGAATCCATCGAGGAACTCTGAGATATTCAATATCTTTGCTATTTTTGACAAAATTGTTCCAGTTCATTTGTGTTATTGGCTTTAATTGATCATCCCAGTCAATTTTGTCTAGCCAGATTTGTTGCATTATTAACTTAGCTACGACAACTACCGGTGCCAGCCATCCACATGGGTCAAACAATTTGGCTATCGTTGATAAAACTTCTCGTTTTGAAGATACATTTTTATTTTCCATTGAGGGTGGTGTAAACGAAAAATAATCGCCTGAGATATTCCATCGAATTCCAAGGGTCTTAGTTGAAGCATCTTCGGAAATGTCTAGCCAATTGAGTGGTAGCAAATGTTCATGTGGAATATCTTGTATTATTTTGCGATCATTTGATGCCCACTTCATGAGTGTGAAACCAGCAGAGTCTAAAGCAGCAGTTAATTCTTTTCGAGCTTTTATTGATTCATCTTCAGTGTGACCGCCAGCTAATACATCATCAACATACAAATTATTCAAAATTATATTTGCGGCTCTAGGGTATGATTCTTTTACATCTTCTGCTAGTTTAAGAAGAGTTCTCAATGCTAAATATGGTGCGCAGTTAACTCCAAATGTAACTGTTAGCAGCTCATAATCTTCTATTGGGTTTTCCGGAGACTTTCTAAAGAGAATTCTTTGATATTTCGTTTGCTTTGAATCCAAAAGTATTTGGCGATACATCTTTGTTATATCTGCATTGAAGGCATATTTAAAAAATCTCCATTTTAGAATTTGTAGTACCAAATCTTGTTGTAAAATGGGTCCCGGAAACAATATGTCATTGAGACTTGTTTTGTTTGATGATGGGCAAGAAGCATTGAAGACGACTCTTAACTTTGTCGTGATTCGATCTGGCTTAATTACTGCATGATGTGGTAGATAATAATTTGGCATTTTATCTATTTCATTCGGATTGATTTTCCTCATATGACCAAGTTCTAAGTATTCTAGTATTGAGGCATCATATTGTTCTTTGATCTCTGGTGTTTTCATAAGTTTTTTCTCCATTCTGTAGAATTGAGCTAGGGCGATGTTTCTGGAATTCCCCAATTCCTCGCATTTTTTGAATGGGAGAGTCACCACATATCTTCCATCCTTGTTCCGTGTTGTTGTTTCAATGAAGTTTTGTTCACAAAATTGGTCTTCTTCTGACCGTAAAACTTTTTTAGGGGTCTCTTCCACCTCCCAAAAACGTGTAAGTACTTTCTCTATTGAAGTTGTATTTAGAAGTGATATTTGTTTTCGTTGAAGGATGCTTCCTGGTATGGGTCCTCCAACTATCCATCCAAATTTGGTTTTTTGTGTTAAAATTGATCCAAATGTTTTCATTGGAGTTCCAATTGTGAATATTAATGGTCCTATGTCCATTCCAATAAGTAAATCGATTGGTTGACTAACGTAAAATTTCGGGTCAGCCAGTTGTAATGCTGTTACATCTCGAAGTTGTAATTCATCTAAGTTTTGTGGTGGTAGATTTGAAGGTAAGTTCTTTAAAACTGGAGCCCTTTGGGTCAAAAATCCAAAAATTTGAGCAAAAATTTCCAAAAAATTTGATTTGGGCCAAGGTCCAAATATTTCCGCTGAAATAATTTTTTTATGTCCCATATATTTCAAAAGAAAATAATTTGGGTCAAAATCCAAATATTTTCAGCATAAATTTCAGAAATTGCAAAAAATTCAAGAAATTGCAAAAAAAAAAAATCCAAGGAAGAAATTTTTCCCAAAAAGTTGTCGTGTAATGTGTCACAAAATCAAAAAAGTATACCAGCAAAATATTTCTGCGAAAAATGCAAGAAATTAATTTTGGGTCACAGAAAAATTTTTAAGCTCCTTAGAGCAATAAATATTGTGCTAAATGGGAAAAAAGGTTAAAATTAGAATAAAAATAAAAAATTGTAAATATATGGGATCGATTTTATGTCTGTCCACCAGACTCCGATATATAATTTGTTCTCCAAAATTTTTTTAAAAAAATTAGTAGTTTAAGTTTCAAATGTATGTCTGTCCACCAGACGCTTGCTTGTTCGCCAATTTTTTTTTTCCAAAAAATTCAAATACGTTTGTAGGTTTTGTATAACATGTATGTCTGTCCACCAGACGCTTGCTTTTTTTTTTTCAAAAGTGTTTCAAAAAAATTTAGGTTATTTTTCGTCTGTCCACCAGACGCTATTTTTTAAACGGGTTTTATTTACTCGTTTATGTATTCGGATGACGCCAAATTTTTCCAAAAAATATGGCGACTATATATTGTTCTTTTTTTTTTGTTTTTAATAATTTAAAAAACTTTCACTTTTTTATCCGGCACTGAAGGATCAAATGTTTTTAGGCTTACCTTTTTTGCCTGTTTAAATTATAAGATATATTTTTTGTTTCAGTTTTAGTTCAGTCTTTTATTTAGATTTTTTGGGGTAGTGCAATTTAGTTTAAGTAATATTATTTTGTATAATTTATATTTGGGTTTTAATTCACTAATTTGTAAGTTTTATTTTAATAGATTTTAAGTTTTAAATTAAATAGTTTTAATGCATTAGTTTGTAAGTTTTAGCATATAAGTTATATAGTTTCACAATTTATTTGTTCACTTTTTAATATTAACAATGTTCTTGGTTTTTTTGTAGTGTTGATGATTAAATGTTCACTGTTTTTTTGTAAAATTACAAGATTAGTAGGTTTTGTTTTGCTCACTAACACTTGTCACACGGGGGGGGGGGGGGGGGGGGGGGGACTTGTCTTCGCGACGGTAATTACATGAGAACTGATTATTCTCCAATTTGCATCGTCACATCAAACCTGTTTTGGCTGTTGACGATGCTTATTTATTGGAGCATTGGATTTTACCGGTGGCTGCATAAATGTATGTGTGTATGTGTAAGTGTTTACATTATTTACATCATTTTGTTATGATGCCATTTATGCGGCCGCCGGTAAATATCCAACCAACAGTGTTGGGCAAATTAATAGCAATATTATGAACATTTTCTGGGCCCCGAATGACAAGTGTAAGTATTCATTTCTAATATACGACGAGTAAAATTACAAGATTAGTAGGTTTTGTTTTGCTCACTAACACTTGTCACACGGGGGGGGGGGGGAACTTGTCTTCGCGACGGTAATTACATGAGAACTGATTATTCTCCAATTTGCATCGTCACATCAAACCTGTTTTGGCTGTTGACGATGCTTATTTATTGGAGCATTGGATTTTACCGGTGGCTGCATAAATGTATGTGTGTATGTGTAAGTGTTTACATTATTTACATCATTTTGTTATGATGCCATTTATGCGGCCGCCGGTAAATATCCAACCAACAGTGTTGGGCAAATTAATAGCAATATTATGAACACTACCTTTGTAAATAAATTCCGAAAGGAGGTTTTAGGCATTACTTTTTGTTCGGAAAATCTTATAAATGAGATTCTTATGATTCTTATGAGATCTTATAAATGAGATTTAGAACCAAACACGTTTCCGGAACAAATCCAAGACTGACTGGATGATGTTTGGGAGACCAGTAAAAGAAAGGCTAGGGCAAAAAAAAAAGAAATAAATGTGATTCAACATAAATGAATGTGATAGACATAAATGTCAATAGGTTAACGGACAACTTAGTAAAGTCATTCGAAGAATGCTGTCCCCTTCGCGAGAAAAACCCTGGATGACAGGGGAAATCCGTAACAAAGGAAAATAGGTCCGAAGGATTTACAATAGAGCTCGACGTAAAAAACTAGCCATATTCTGGGATAGCTACCATAATAAACTTAATGAATACAACAAAATAGTAAGAACAGCAAAACTCAAATCCTGGAAGCTTTTCTGCAAACATGTTGACGGCGTAAATGATACATCAGACAATCGTAGATGATATGTTTAGATATATCGGAAGTTAGAGGGTATGGGACTAAGTCTTATCGATGGATAAGTCTAACATCGTTCTTACTCAAACTTATGGCAAAACAATTAAGGTAAATTCATTTGCTAAATTGTAATAATAATAAATGTTCTTTTATTTTCGGCGTTCCTTGACATGTTAAAACAGTTTTACATTCCATATCTTAGGAATACAAAATTCAATTTTCCGTTCTTTGACTTAAGTATCATTTCTCCTATTGATCTCTACTATAACCAACGAAGGATCCTAGGGGAAATAACCCTAACTTGTTGTACAGAAGGCCGAGTCGGCTCTGAATCTTGCATACAACTTGGCCAGATCAAGAGGTCTTAACGTTAAGATGACACAATGGCTACTTCAAAAGGTAATTAGACCTGTTCTAATATACGCATCAGTAGTCTGGTGGACAGCAATGAATAAAAAATGTAATATATTACAGAAAGTTAAAAGAATGTGCTGCTTAAACATTTGCCGTGCAATGAGGACAACATCAAACTAGGACTTTAAAGACAGTTTTTAAGCGTGAATATCACTCAATGCATTTTACATCAGTTATATGCTACAGAATTATAAATGGCGTCCAAAGAAAATTATAAAGAGTATTTTTTTTTTAGCTCGATAGAACTTGAAATTGTAAAAAATAACACAAAAAAATTAAATTTTAATCAAAATTTTTTTATTCGAAATTATAGTTGGAATTTATATATGGCTAGAATATTCTGTAATAACCACTATATTTCCATGCTTTTCGAAGTTAGTTTATAGTCAGTTCTAAGAGACTTGATGGAATACAGTTTTCTGGGTTATTATACTAGATCCAATATTTTGGACTTTCAAAATCAAAATCTTTTTCATTCTTCGAAATTTCGGGAATGTTATTTCTTCAACTATGTCTTTTATATTTTCACCGCCAAATGTTATTATTAATGGAAACTAATTATTATTATTAATTAATTTGTATACGAATTTGGTAAGCCTATATTCTTATGTTGTGTACATTTCGAATACATTCTATATTTTAGTATTGGTTATTAGAATTTTCTCAAACGTATTTCGATATATTATACATTTATAAATACTTATTATAGCATCGATGTTTTTTTTTTTTCGAATTGATTTTTTTATTGTTTTCACGTCATTACAATCATTGTTAATTATAGTTTTTGAATCATCTATTCGAATTGGATGGTTATGAAAGATTATTTTCGTTGTTTTCTTTAGTTCTGAGATATACTTCATTCTCGTTTTCAAATTATCCTTGAAGTCGTTTTGAAATACTTGAATATTTTGGGAGCTTTCTTTATCACCAAAAAACTTGTGCGAGGAGTAGAGAAAGCGAAAATATTAAAAACCAGATATTTAAGTTTTGCACTTGTACTTTTATTATTTTTCTCAAAATTTCTTGGATGTCTTATAGAATTGTGATTATATATTCATTCGTTCGAAGTTAGCGAAACTTTCTTTTACAAATTTTATTTTCTCATCCTGGATATTATCGTTGGTCTACTTGGTGGTGGGATTTTGTATTAGTTATAAATTATTTATATACAATGTCAGTCAATCAAGGCACTGAAGGTGTGGTTTAGGAAGTTTCTGGGCAAACCAACCCAACATGTGGAGCATGTTCTTCGTTAGTTAATGTGAAAAACACAAATTGTAGCCATACTTTTATAAAAAACGTCTATCAAAATGTGAGAAAGTGAGACCCAGCACATCCGGAATTAGTACTAGATCCCAATCAATATCCACATCAGTGCAGTCGATAAGTACTAAACCTAGTGTTGAGCAGCCTGGTGCTGCAGCAATTGTGCCTCCAGGTGGCGATGTTGTTTAGGAGATCAACTTTCGCCAATTTTCCAAAATTGTACTGAATCTTAATGTGATGGACTCAATCTTCATGGTACGTGTAATTCTGTAGGTGCTATTCCACAGTGCAATGCTCATGACACTCCAACGAGTCAAATGCATACTTTACCTGCAGTTGAGGATCAAACTTTTCGTGATATGTTAAGATTATGCCACAATTAGTCTCAGAGTAATGAAAATTTAAACATTAGCGTTGGTAGACCTTCTACTTCAAACCACTCGTTGTCGTCGGTTTTGTCATCAAGTCCTGATAAGGTCTTAAATATTATGTCCAATTGGAGAATAACATTTTCTGAGAACCCGAATGGGTTAAGTGTAGAGAATTTCATATGTAGGGTCAAGGCGCTTACAGTACAAACACTACAAGGGGACTTTGATTTACTCTGTCGGAATGTTAGTTCCCTTTTTGAAGCCAAGGCTGCTGACTGGTTTTGCCGATGGCACGGATCAGTTTCTAGGGGTTCGTGGACTGATTTGTGTATAACATTGAATTCTTGCTTCAGGACATCCGCCGCAAACATGCCGGTGGCTTATCGAAACCATCTCTTGTGGGGAAGAAAGTTTTTGGATTGGAAGAAGTTCTGGTTGAAGATGACGTGGGGTAATCACTATTACGGACTATTTTCATTTAAAATTTCATATTTCCATTGTTATTATTCTAAGTTTAGAGAGAGAGAGGGTTTTTTTTGGGCGTAGACTTTTGGAATCTTTTTAATTTTCTTCCTCGTGGGTTGGCCCTTAATGACTATATGTCAGACAATTCTTCCTTTATTGGTGAAATGGCTCCGAAAGTTCGGATGTCAGATGAAAAAAGGCAGCAGTTAGATAGAGTTGCTAGTTTGTTCCCGGCAATCACTATGCAAGGCTTCGGTTATTCGCAGAACTAGACAGAATGCTTGGGCTCTGTGTAATTGAGGAATCCAGTAGCCCGTGGTCGTCACAGGTAGTTCTTCATAGAAAACCGGGGAAAAAACATGCAGTGCCTTGACCGCCGGAAATTAAATTCACTGCTACATATTGATGGCATTTTAACGGTCTTAGATCTGAAAAATGTCTTTTGGCAGATTCCGTTGAATCAACAATCGAGAGAGAAAACTGGATTTGCTGTTCCTAGGAGGCAGTTGTATCATTACACGGTGATGTCTTTTGGCCTTTGTAATGAGCCACAGACAATGTCACATCTGATGTACAAGGTCATATCACCGGCTATCAGGACAGAGCTGTTTGTTTACCTCGACGTATCCTTTATTGTTTCGGATTCTTTTCACAGACATTTAGGCGTTCTAAGGCTCGTTGCAAGCAAAATCAAGAGGTCTGGCTTAACCATAAATGTGGAAAAAAGCAACTTCTGTGCCTCAGAAGTTAGGTATCTGGGTCACTTGGTTGGTGGTGGGGTAATTAGAACAGATCCCGATAAAGTGTCCGCTATACTCGATTTTCCAAAATCACAGTCTGTCAAACAAGTGAGACGATTTCTAGTAATGATGGGTTGGTATAGGAAATTCATCAGGGACAACGCGGCAATAGCTACGCCTCTTACCGAATTGACTAAAACCAAAAAAAGTGTGCAGCCAACTAGAAGTTGCCGTCTCTACGTTCAGAGCCATTAACCCGTCTTCCTAAAGCAGCACTAAAACAAGTGTATGCATTGGAAGCAATGTAGTTGTTGTGGACAAAAAAT
This sequence comes from Musca domestica, assembly GCF_030504385.1. Taxonomy (NCBI): domain Eukaryota; kingdom Metazoa; phylum Arthropoda; class Insecta; order Diptera; family Muscidae; genus Musca; species Musca domestica. The sequence goes on from NW_026712115.1 coordinate 19,931,638, forward strand.
CCATCACTACAAAAACAAAACTTTGCTGTAAAAAAAGATCTGCCAATTGAACTTGAGTCGAACCTGGAGAGTTTCTAGTGTATAATTCGCATATGCTAATTTGCAATAAGTTCGAAATATATACTACTTTCCAGAGAACGGCCCTTGTAAGCCATCATCCACACCAAATATGCCTGATGAGCCGCTTAACCAACGGCGAAACGCGTCGCATAGTGGTGAGTGTGTGATAGTGTCTATCTGGCTTTCCTTTTCACTGCAAATTCCTGATCATTAAGCTCGTCTCGAAAGAGAAAACAAACACATAAATCATAAAACATATGATCTTCGCCTTAACAAGGCAAAAAAAGTTTATTTGGAATGATGAAGCTCAAAGGTCCTTTGAAGCTTCAAAAGTCTGCCTAAGCATCGCTTCAGTTTTATATAGCCCAGATTTCTCAAAGCCGTTTTTCATACACTGTGATGCTAGTAGAACTGGAATATGAGGTGAATTGGTCCAGCAGGATTCGGAGGCTGAAGAGTTTCCTATCGCATTTATGTCATTGAAACTCAATCGAGCCCAACGAAACTGTTCGGTGACCGAACAGGAATGCTTGGCAGAAAATGCTGAGAATTAAAAAATTCAGAGCGTATGTGGAAGGACATGAGTTTACTGTAATCTCTGACCATGCGTCATTGAAGTGGCTCATGTCCCAAAAAGACCTCAGTTACGGCGATGGGCCGTCAAGGGTATAAATTATCAATTCAACATAGGCGTGGTCTCCGATGCACTTTCTAGAACAAACACTGAAAATATGTCAGAGCTAGGTGAAATTCTCAGTTATATAGTGGTTGTCTTATAAGCATCTTTTGCCTTGAGAAAATTTTAATTTTGGCCAATTATGTTAGTTGATGTAAAAAATTACGTTAATAACTGGGAAATTTGTAAGACATCCAAAAACCCCAACCAACCTACGAGGACACCAATGGGTAAGACGTCGGAGACCCACCAATTTTTCTAGAAGGTATATATTGATTTTTAGGCCCATTTCCAAGGTATAGCGGATAATATAGGTATATTTGTAGTATTGGACCACTTTACGAAATTTCCATTTTTGAAGCCAGTAAAGAGATAGTAGTAGACTATTTGGAAAAGAAGTAATTTTATACATACGGCGTAACAGAGATGATTGCATCGGAAAATGGATCCCAATTTAGATAAAATCAGTTCAGTAACTTCCTTCGGCGCTACCGCATTGTTCACTCATTTACTGCAACTACTGAGGCTAACGCCTCGGAACGCGTAAACCGATCTGTCCTTGCAGCAATAAAATTTTATGTAACTCCAGATCAGAAAACTTGGGACCAAATGTTAAGTAATATATGCTGTGCCCTCAGATCATCAATTCTCTCTTCGATAGGAACATCCCCCTATTATTTAGTTTAGGCTCGACATATCCGCTTTTGAGGCAACTAAATATGTTAGAAGATCGAACCATAAGATTCTTAGCCATAATGGGAAACAGAGTTAGGAACCTTATTCAGAAACAATTTCAGAAAAATTTTAAAGCCTATAATCGACTATCAAAAGAGGTGTCCTATGTTGTAGGTCATGAAGTGTTCCGCGGGAATTTTAAGCAAAGTGCACAGGGATATAATTCTAAGTTGGGATATAATTCTAAGTTGGATCCGAATTTTCTAAAGGGCCGTCGGAAATTTGGCAACTCCACTTATGAACTAGAGGACTTGCGGGGTAATCTCGTGGGTGTATATCAAGGATATACGACAATAGTTCTTTAGGCAAGCGTTTTCAGCTTCGTTTGTAAATATCATTACCCCTAAGTCTGATTCTGGTTGGGGGGAATTGTAATGCCGCTTGCAACTTTTTAACATATTTTAACTAAACCTTTTGGTTTTTTCTTTATTCGAATCTCATATTTATTCGAATCTCTTATTATATTCTGTAAGTACTCCATCCGTGATTGACTAGAATTTAGTTTAAAGAGTGCGAACATATAATTTTGTTTTAAATTTTAGTATTCCCATAAAATTAGTCTCGCTATCGTACTTTCATTAAATCATCAGCAATTTTGTTTGGCGGCCTATTGTTTTCATTGGCCTAGTAGCAAGGTAATTAAATTTGTTTTTTATGGTATCTATTCTTGCCTTTACTAGACTGAGTATTCTAAAAAAATTAATGCCCAATATCATTTGGTTTGTTTGGTCTTTCCGTAGCTTCGTTCGGAAGGATAGTGCTGAAATTGGCATAATCGTCCTGCATTCACATATGCTTAATCGCCACTCTTATTTTATGATCAATATTCTTGTTCTAGAGCAGAAGTTGTCACATCGAACATTGTCTTGATTATTGATTCTGCCTACCGATGGTCATTTGTGAGTGAATAAGCTAAACAATAGTATATTATAAAATAGTATATTTTAGAGGTTATGCTTATGTGAGTGAATTAAAAAAAAAAAAAAAACAAATGGAAGATTATGTCTACTTATAAAAGGTCTGATTTGGTCACGTAATATTAAGAAAATGAAAATAATTATTAAAATTATTGGGAGTTATAAATTGTCGCTTTAAAAGTCATATTTATTTTTATTTTTTTTTTTTTTAATTTTGGTTTAAATTTATTTGGTGTAGTTTTTACTTGCAAAAGAATATTAGAAAAGAAACAAGTAAAAATTAAGAAATTTCATTGCTTTTGTTTCTGAACATTAACTACTATACACTCGAATTACATATTATCACCCAATTACAAACGTAATAATGATTATTAAAATTCTCATTTAAACTTGCAGTATGTGTGTGTGAAGTTATGTTCATTTCAAACGTAACGGTATTGGCATAAAAATCTCCACTTAAATTTATTGCATTTAACTACAATATGTATGACGCAACGTGTTCAATCATCAATCTCTTACATCTGGACTATTATCATCTCTTATTTGATTATTTACACCATTAAGCAGTTGTTGCTGTAACTTCTTCTCTGAGAAATTACTTTCAACGAGGGAGAATATCAACAAAGCACGTAAGTCATTAACCTCTAATTTTGATATTTGGCGGATACGATAGAAAAGAAAATAACAAAAGCAAGTAAAATCGAACTTTGGAACCCTGTATGCTCGAAGTCTTTGGAAGATAAAACAAGTCTTTGGACGTGAAGTGATGGGAAGTCTTCCACAGGGAGGAGAAGGAGAACAAAGACTAAGGGCATTGTTTCCTATGTCACGAACGCGGTCAGATTCAGAAATAATAAAATGAGCATCGGCCTAGACGTGGAAGCCAAAAGTGACAACTAGGGGGAGAAAGAGGAGCCCCAAGCAACACAAAACAGGGAGTCGAAACAGAAATCAGCGACTCTTAACAAGGCCGTCTACTGGAGGATTAATGATTAGGGTCATTCAGATCAACCTTCATCGGAGCGAGACGGCAACTATAGCTCTGATGGAACAATTGAAGCAGGTAAGATACACATTGGATTAATTCAGGAACCTTGAACTGTTAAGACTGTTAAAGCTACCTTTGTAAATAAATTCCGAAAGGAGGTTTTAGGCACTACCTTTTGATCTTATAAATGAGATTCTTATGGTTCTTATGAGATCTTATAAATGAGATTTCGAACTGGAGAGTTTCGGATGATCACTCTTTTTCGGATCATCGGTATATCAGGTTTTAACAAACACGGCCGCCAAAAAAAATTGTAGCCATACTTTTATAAAACACGTCTATCAAAATGTGAGAAAGTGAGACCTAGCACATCCGGAATTAGTACTAGATCCCAATCAATATCCACATCAGTGCAGTCGATAACTACTAATCCTAGTGTTGAGCAGCCCGGTGCTGCAGCAATTGTGCGTCCAGGTGGAGATGTTGTTTAGGAGATCAACTTTCGCCAATTGTCCAAAATTGTACTGAATCTATATGTGATGGACTCAATCTTCATGGTACGTGTAATTCTGTAGGTGCTGTTCCACAGTGGAATGCTCATGACACTCCAACGAGTCAAATGCATACTTCACCTGCAGTTGAGGATCAAACTTTTCGTGATATGTTAAGATTATGCCAAAATTAGTCTCAGAGTAATGAAAATTTAAACATTAGCGTTGCTAGAACTTCTACTTCAAACCACTCGTTGTCGTCGGTTTTGTCATCAAGACCTGATAAGGTCTTACATATTATGTCCAATTGGAGAATAACATTTTCTGAGAACCCGAATGGGTTAAGTGTAGAGAATTTCAAATGTAGACTCAAGGCGCTTACAGTACAAACACTACAAGGGGACTTTGATTTACTCTGTCGGAATGTTAGTTCCCTTTTTGAAGCCAAGGCTGCTGACTGGTTTTGCCGATGGCACGGATCAGTTTCTAGGGGTTCGTGGACTGATTTGTGTATAACATTGAATTCTTGCTTCAGGACATCCGCCGCAAACATGCCGGTGGCTTATCGAAACCATCTCTTGTGGGGAAGAAAGTTTTTGGATTGGAAGAAGTTCTGGTTGAAGATGACGTGGGGTAATCACTATTACGGACTATTTTCATTTAAAATTTCATATTTCCATTGTTATTATTCTAAGAGAGAGAGGGCTTTTTTTGGGCGTAGACTTTTGGAATCTTTTTAATTTTCTTCCTCGTGGGTTGGCCCTTAATGACTATATGTCAGACAATTCTTCCTTTATTGGTGAAATGGCTCCGAAAGTTCGGATGTCAGATGAAAAAAGGCAGCAGTTAGATAGAGTTGCTAGTTTGTTCCCGGCAATCAATATGCGAGGCTTCGGTTATTCGCAGAACTAGACAGAATGCTTGGGCTTTGTGTAATTGAGGAATCCAGTAGCCCGTGGTCGTCACAGGTAGTTCTTCATAGAAAACCGGGGAAAAAACATGCAGTGCCTTGACCGCCGGAAATTAAATTCACTGCTACATATTGATGGCATTTTAACGGCCTTGGATCTGAAAAATGTCTTTTGGCAGATTCCGTTGAATCAACAATCGAGAGAGAAAACTGGATTTGCTGTTCCTAGGAGGCAGTTGTATCATTACACGGTGATGTCTTTTGGCCTTTGTAATGAGCCACAGACAATGTCACATCTGATGTACAAGGTCATATCACCGGCTATCAGGACAGAGCTGTTTGTTTACCTCGACGTATCCTTTATTGTTTCGGATTCTTTTCACAGGCATTTGGGCGTTCTAAGGCTCGTTGCAAGCAAAATCAAGAAGTCTGGCTTCACCATAAATGTGGAAAAAAGCAACTTCTGTGCCTCAGAAGTTAGGTATCTGGGTCACTTGGTTGGTGGTGGGGTAATTAGAACAGATCCCGATAAAGTGTCCGCTATACTCGATTTTCCAAAATCACAGTCTGTCAAACAAGTGAGACGATTTCTAGTAATGATGGGTTGGTATAGGAAATTCATCAGGGACAACGCGGCAATAGCTACGCCTCTTACCGAATTGACTAAAACCAAAAAAAGTGTGCAGCCAACTAGAAGTTGCCGTCTCTACGTTCAGAGCCATTAACCCGTCTTCCTAAAGCAGCACTAAAACAAGTGTATGCATTGGAAGCAATGTAGTTGTTGTGGACAAAAAATCCATCACTACAAAAACAAAACTTTGCTGTAAAAAAGATCTGCCAATTGAACTTGAGTCGAACCTGGAGAGTTTCTAGTGTATAATTCGCATATGCTAATTTGCAATAAGTTCGAAATATATACTACTTTCCAGAGAACGGCCATCATCCACACCAAATATGCCTGATGAGCCGCTTAACCAACGGCGAAACGCGTCGCATAGTGGTGAGTGTGTGATAGTGTTTATCTGGCTTTCCTTTTCACTGCAAATTCCTGATCATTAAGCTCGTCTCGAAAGAGAAAACAAACACATAAATCATAAAACATATGATCTTCGCCTTAACAAGGCAAAAAAAGTTTATTTGGAATGATGAAGCTCAAAGGTCCTTTGAAGCTTCAAAAGTCTGCCTAAGCATCGCTTCAGTTTTATATAGCCCAGATTTCTCAAAGCCGTTTTTCATACACTGTGATGCTAGTAGAACTGGAATATGAGGTGAATTGGTCCAGCAGGATTCGGAGGCTGAAGAGTTTCCTATCGCATTTATGTCATTGAAACTCAATCGAGCCCAACGAAACTGTTCGGTGACCGAACAGGAATGCTTGGCAGAAAATGCTGAGAATTAAAAAATTCAGAGCGTATGTGGAAGGACATGAGTTTACTGTAATCTCTGACCATGCGTCATTGAAGTGGCTCATGTCCCAAAAAGACCTCAGTTACGGCGATGGGCCGTCAAGGGTATAAATTATCAATTCAACATAGGCGTGGTCTCCGATGCACTTTCTAGAACAAACACTGAAGATATGTCAGAGCTAGGTCAAATTCTCAGTTATATAGTGGTGGTCTTATAAGCAACTTTTGCCCTGAGAAAATTTTAACTTTGGCCAATTATGGTAGTTGATGTAAAAAATTATGTGAATAACTGGGAAATTTGTAAGACATCCAAAAACCCCAACCAACCTACGAAGACACCAATGGGTAAGACGTCGGAGACCCACCGATTTTTCTAGAAGGTATATATTGATTTATAGGCCCATTTCCAAGGTACAGCGGATAATATAGGTATATTTGTAGTATTGGACAACTTTACGAAATTTCCATTTTTGAAGCCAGTAAAGAGATAGTAGTAGACTATTTGGAAAAGAAGTAATTTTATACATACGGCGTACCAGAGATGATTGCATCGGACAATGGATCCCAATTTAGATAAAATCAGTTCATTAACTTTCTTCGGCGCTACCGCATTGTTCACTCATTTACTGCAACTACTGAGGCTAACCCCTCGGAACGCGTAAACCGCTCTGTCCTTGCAGCAATAAAATTTTATATAACTCCAGATCAGAAAACTTGGGACCAAATGTTGAGTAATATATGCTGTGCCCTCAGATCATCAATTCTCTCTTCGATAGGAACATCCCCCTATTATTTAGTTTAGGCTCGACATATCCGCTTTTGAGGCAACTAAACATGTTAGAAGATCGAACCATAAGATTCTTAGCCATAATGGGAAACAGAGTTAGGAACCTTATTCAGAAACAATTTCAGAAAAATTTTAAAGCCTATAATCGACTATCAAAAGAGGTGTCCTATGTTGTAGGTCATGGAGTGTTCCGCGGGAATTTTAAGCAAAGTAATTTTGCACAGGGATATAATTCTAAGTTGGGCCGTCGGAAATTTGGCAACTCCACTTATGAACTAGAGGACTTGCGGGGTAATCTCGTGGGTGTATATCAAGGATATACGACAATAGTTCTTTAGGCAAGCGTTTTCAGCTTCGTTTGTAAATATCATTACCCCTAAGTCTGATTCTGGTTGGGGGGAATTGTAATGCCGCTTGCAACTTGTTAACATATTTTAACTAACCCTTTTGGGTTTTTCTTTATTCGAATCTCATATTTATAACAGCTTTTCAATGGGCGGCATCTAAATGTTTATTTTTCAACCTTTTGACATTTTTCTGCAATTCATGCTAGCCATTTTCTAAAGTTTTTGGAAACATTAATTTGCTTGGAAAGCTTGAAGAGGTTTCTTTCTACCATGAATTGCTAGACCCGTCCATTTTGCCGCATCAAAGTGCAGCGACCAAAATCTTCAAAGTACAAAAAAGAGTGGTTTACATTTTTCTGGTAGTTATCATTGGATAATTTTGTTAATTGCTGTTTTTTTATTGGATAAAAAGCAAATTATATTCTGTAAGTACTCCATCCGTGATTGACTAGAATTTAGTTTAAAGAGTGCGAACATATAATTTAGTTTTAAATTTTAGTATTCCCATAAAATTAGTCTCGCAATATCGTACTTTCATTAAATCATCAGCAATTTTGTTTGGCGGCCTATTGTTTTCATTGGCCTAGTAGCAAGGTAATTAAATTTGTTTTTTATGGTATCTATTCTTGTCTTTACTAGACTGAGTATTCTAAAAAAATTAATACCCAATATCACTTGGTTTGTTTGGTCTCTCCCTAGCTTCGTTCGGAAGGATAGTGCTGAAATTTGCATAATCGTCCTTCATTCACTTAATCGCCAGTCTTATTTTATGATCAATATTCTTGTTCTAGAGCAGAAGTTGTCACATCGAACATTGTCTTGATTATTGATTCTGCCTACCGATGGTCATTTGTGAGTGAATAAGCTAAACAATAGTATATTATACAATAGTATATTTTAGAGGTTATGCTTATGTGAGTGAATTAAAAAAAAAAAAAAAAACAAATGGAAGATTATGTCTACTTATAAAAGGCCTGATTTGGTCACGTAATATTAAGAAAATGAAAATAATTATTAAAATTATTGCGAGTTATCAATTGTCGCTTTAAAAGTGATATTTATTTTTATTTTTTTTTAATTTTGGTTTAAATTTATTTGGTATAGTTTTTACTTGCAAAAGAATATTAGAAAAGAAACAAGTAAAAATTTAAAAAATTTCATTGCTTTTGTTTCTGAACATTAGCTACTACACACTCGAATTACACATTATCACCTAATTACAAACGTAATAATGATTATTAAAATTCTCATTTAAACTTGCAGTGTGTGTGTGAAGTTATGTTCATTTCAAACGTAACGGTATTGGCATAAAAATCTCCACTTAAATTTATTGCATTTAACTACAATATGTATGACGCAGCGAGTTTAATAATCAATCTCTTACATCTGAACTATTCGCATCTCTTATTTGATTATTTACACCATTAAGCAGTTGTGGCTGTAACTTCTTCTCCGAGAAATTACTTTCAACGAGGGAGAATATCAACAAAGCACGTAAGTCATTAACCTCTAATTTTTATATTTGTTGCGGATACGATACGAAAATAACAAAAGAAAGTAGAATCGAACTTTGGAACCCTATGTGCTCGAAGTCTTTGGAAGATAAAACGAAGTCTTTGGAAGATAAAACAAGTCATTGGACGTGAAGTATGGAAGTATTCCACAGGGAGGAGAAGGAGAACAAAGACTAAGGGCATTGTTTCCTATGTCTCGAACGCGTTCAGATTTAAAAATAATAAAATGAGAATCGACCTAGACGAGGAAGCCAAAAGTGACAACGAGGGGGAGAAAGAGGAGCCCCAAGCAACACAAAACAGGGAGTCGAAACATAAATCAGCGACTCTTAACAAGGCCGTCTACTGGAGGATTAATGATTAGGGTCATTCAGATCAACCTTCATCGGAGCGAGACGGCAACTATAGCTCTGATGGAACAATTGAAGCAGGTAAGATACACATTGGATTAATTCAGGAACCTTGAACTGTTAAGACTGTTAAAGCTACCTTTGTAAATAAATTCCGAAAGGAGGTTTTAGGCATTACCTTTTGATCTTATAAATGAGATTCTTATGGTTCTTATGAGATCTTATAAATGAGATTTAGAACTGGAGGGTTTCGGATGATCACTCTTTTTCGGATCATTGGTATATCAGGTTTTAACAAACACGGCCGCCAAAAAAATTGTAGCCATACTTTTATAAAACACGTCTATCAAAATGTGAGAAAGTGAGACCTAGCACATCCGGAATTAGTACTAGATCCCAATCAATATTCACATCAGTGCAGTCGATAACTACTAATCCTAGTGTTGAGCAGCCTGGTGCTGCAGCAATTGTGCGTCCAGGTGGCGATGTTGTTTAGGAGATCAACTTTCACCAATTGTCCAAAATTGTACTGAATCTATATGTGATGGACTCAATCGTCATGGTACGTGTAATTCTGTAGGTGCTGTTCCATGCATACTTTACCTGCAGTTGAGGATCAAACTTTTCGTGATATGTTAAGATTATGCCACAATTAGTCTCAGAGTAATGAAAATTTAAAAATTAGCGTTGCTAGACCTTCTACTTCAAACCACTCGTTGTCGTCGGTCCTGATAAGGTCTTAAATATTATGTCCAATTGGAGAATAACATTTTCTGAGAACCCGAATGGGTTAAGTGTAGAGAATTTCAAATGTAGACTCAAGGCGCTTACAGTACAAACACTACAAGGGGACTTTGATTTACTCTGTCGGAATGCTAGTTCCCTTTTTGAAGCCAAGGCTGCTGACTGGTTTTGCCGATGGCACGGATCAGTTTCTAGGGGTTCATGGACTGATTTGTGTATAACATTGAATTTTTGCTTCAGGACATCCGCCGCAAACATGCCGGTGGCTTATCGAAACCATCTCTTGTGGGGAAGAAAGTTTTTGGATTGGAAGAAGTTCTGGTTGAAGATGACGTGGGGTCATCACTATTACGGACTATTTTCATTTAAAAAGTGTAATTCAAATTTTTAAAGGAATGGAAAGGCATATTTCCATTGTTATTATTCTAAGTTTAGAGAGAGAGGGTTTTTTTGGGCATAGACTTTTGGAATCTTTTTAATCTTTTTCCTCGTGGGTTGGCCCTTCATGACTATATGTCAGACAATTCTTCCTTTATTGCTGAAATGGCTCCGAAAGTTCGGATGTCAGATGAACAAAGGCAGCAGTTAGATAGAGTTGCTAGTTTGTTCCCGACAATCACTATGCAAGGCTTCGGTTATTCGCAGAACTAGACAGAATGCTTGGGCTCTGTGTAATTGAGGAATCCAGTAGCCAGTGGTCGTCACAAGTAGTTCTTCATAGAAAACCGGGGAAAAAACATGCAGTGCCTTGACCGCCGGAAATTAAATTCACTGCTACATATTGATGGCATTTTAACGGCCTTGGATCTGAAAAATGTCTTTTGGCAGATTCCGTTGGATCAACAATCGAGAGAGAAAACTGGATTTGCTGTTCCTAGGAGGCAGTTGTATCATTACACGGTGATGTCTTTTGGCCTTTGTAATGAGCCACAGACAATGTCACATCTGATGTACAAGGTCATATCACCGGCTATCAGGACAGAGCTGTTTGTTTACCTCTTCGCCTTAACAAGGCAAAACTCAAAAAAAGTTTATTTGGAATGATGAAGCTCAAAGGTCCTTTGAAGCTTCAAAAGTCTGCCTAAGCATCGCTTCAGTTTAACATTGCCCAGATTTCTCAAAGCCGTTTTTCATACACTGTGATGCTAGTAGAACTGGAATATGAGGTGAATTGGTCCAGCAGGATTCGGAGGCTGAAGAGTTTCCTATCGCATTTATGTCATTGAAACTCAATCAAGCCCAACGAAACTGTTCGGTGACCGAACAGGAATGCTTGGCAGCAATGCTGAGAATTAAAAAATTCAGAGCGTATGTGGAAGGACATGAGTTTACTGTAATCTCTGACCATGCGTCATTGAAGTGGCTCATGTCCCAAAAAGACCTCAGTTACGGCGATGGGCCGTCAAGGGTATAAATTATCAATTCAACATAGGCGTGGTCTCCGATACACATTCTAGAACAAACACTGAAGATATGTCAGAGCTAGGTCAAATTCTCAGTTATATAGTGGTGGTCTTATAAGCAACTTTTGCCCTGAGAAAATTTTAATTTTGGCCAATTATGGTAGTTGATGTAAAAAATTACGTGAATAACTGGGAAATTTGTAAGACATCCAAAAACCCCAACCAACCTACGAGGACACCAATGGGTAAGACGTCGGAGACCCACCGATTTTTCTAGAAGGTATATATTGATTTTTATATATTGATTGATATATTGATTTTCCAAGGTACAACGGATAATATAGGTATATTTGTAGTATTGGACCACTTTACAAAATTTCCATTTTTGAAGCCAGTAAAGAGATAGTAGTAGACTATTTGGAAAAGAAGTAATTTTATACATACGGCGTATCAGAGATGATTGCATCGGACAATGGATCCCAATTTAGATAAAATCAGCTCATTAACTTTCTTCGGCGCTACCGCATTGTTCACTCATTTACTGCAACTACTGAGGCTAACCCCTCGGAACGCGTAAACCGCTCTGTCCTTGCAGCAATAAAATTTTATATAACTCCAGATCAGAAAACTTGGGACCAAATGTTGAGTAATATATGCTGCGCCCTCACATCATCAATTCTCTCTTCGATAGGAACATCCCCCTATTATTTAGTTTAGGCTCGACATATCCGCTTTTGAGGCAACTAAACATGTTAGAAGATCGAACCATAAGATTCTTAGTCATAATGGGAAACAGAGTTAGGAACCTTATTCAGAAACAATTTCAGAAAAATTTTAAAGCCTATAATCGACTATCAAAAGAGGTGTCTATGTTGTAGGTCATGAAGTGTTCCGCGTGAATTTTAAGCAAAGTAATTTTGCACAGGGATATAATTCTAAGTTGGATCCGAATTTTCTAGAGGGCCGTCGGAAATTTGGCAACTCCACTTATGAACTAGAGGACTTGCGGGGTAATCTCGTGGGAGTATATTCATATTTTCAGCTTCGTTTGTAAATATCATTACCCCTAAGTCTGATTCTGGTTGGGGGGAATTGTAATGCCGCTTGCAACTTGTTAACATATTTTAACTAACCCTTTTGGTTTTTTCTTTATTCGAATCACATATTTATAACAGCTTTTCAATGTGCGGCCTCTAAATGTTAGTTAAAGAAGAAGTTGGGAAATTTATCTTTCAACCTTTTGACATTTTTCTGCAATTCATGCTAGCCATTTTCTAAAGTTTTTGGAAACATTAATTTGCTTGGAAAGCTTTAAGAGGTTTCTTTCTACCATGAATTGCTAGACTCGTCCATTTTGCCGCATCAAAGTGCAGCGACCAACATCTTCAAAGTACAAAAAAAAGAGTGGTTTAAATTTTTCTGGTAGTTATCATTGGATAATTTTGTTAATTGCTGTTTTTTTATTGGATAAGAAGCAAATTATATTCTGTAAGTACTCCATCCGTGATTGACTAGAATTTAGTTTAAAGAGTGCGAACATATAATTTAGTTTTAAATTTTAGTATTCCCATAAAATTAGTCTCGCAATATCGTACTTTCATTAAATCAACAGCAATTTTGTTTGGCGCCCTATTGTTTTCATTGGCCTATTAGTAAGGTAATTAAATTTGTTTTTTATGGTCTCTATTCTTGCCTTTACTAGACTGAGTATTCTAAAAAAATTAATGCCCCATATCATTTGGTTTGTTTGGTCTTTCCGTAGCTTCGTTCGGAAGGATATATGGACATATGCTTAATCGTCACTCTTATTTTATGATCAATATTCTTGTTCTAGAGCAGAAGTTGTCACATCGAACATTGTCTTGATTATTGATTCTGCCTACCGATGGGCATTTGTGAGTGAATAAGCTAAACAATAATATACAATAGTATATTTTAGAGGTTATGCTTATGTGAGTGAATTAAAAAAAAAAAAAACAAATGGAAGATTATGTCTACTTATAAAAGGTCTGATTTGGTCACGTAATATTAAGAAAATGAAAATAATTATTAAAATTATTGGGAGTTATAAATTGTCGCTTTAAAAGTGATATTTATTAATTTTTTTTTTTTTTTAAATTTTGGTTTAAATTTATTTGTTGTAGTTTTTACTTGCAAAAGAATATTAGAAAAGAAACAAGTAAAAATTAAAAAATTTCATTGCTTTTGTTTCTGAATATTAGCTACTACACACTCGCATTACATATTATCACCTAATTACAAACGTAATAATGATTATTAAAATTCTCATTTAAACTTGCAGTGTGTGTGTGAAGTTATGTTCATTTCAAACGTAACGGTATTGGTATAAAAATCTCCACTTAAATTTGTTGCATTTAACTACAATATGTATGACGCAACGAGTTCAATAATCAATCTCTTACATCTGAACTATTCGCATCTCTTATTTGATTATTTACACCATTAAGCAGTTGTTGCTGTAACTTCTTCTCTGAGAAATTACTTTCAACGAGGGAGAATATCAACAAAGCACGTAAGTCATTAACCTCTAATTTTGATATTTGGCGGATACGATAGAAAAGAAAATAACAAAAGAAACGAAAATAACAAAAGAAAGTAAAATCGAACTTTGGAACCCTATATGCTCGAAGTCTTTGGAAGATAAAACAAGTCTTTGGACGTGAGTGATGTCTCGAACGCGGTCAGATTCAGAAATAATAAAATGAGAATCGGCCTAGACGTGGATGCCAAAAGTGACAACGAGGGGGAGAAAGAGGAGCCCCAAGCAACACAAAACAGGGAGTCGAAACAGAAATCAAGGACTCTTAACAAGGCCGTCTACTGGAGGATTAATGATTAGGGTCATTCAGATCAACCTTCATCGGAGCGAGACGGCAACTATAGCTCTGATGAAACAATTGAAGCAGGTAAGATACACATTGGATTAATTCAGGAACCTTGAACTGTTAAGATTGTTAAAGCTACCTTTGTAAATAAATTCCGAAAGGAGGTTTTAGGCATTACCTTTTGTTCGGAAAATCTTATAAATGAGATTCATATGATTCTTATGAGATCTTATAAATGAGATTTAGAACTGGAGGGTTTCGGATGATCACTCTTTTTCGGATCATCGGTATATCAGGTTTTAACAAACGCGGCCGCCAAATACGTTTCCGGAACAAATCCAAGACTGACTGGATGATGTTTGGGAGACCAGCAAAAGAAAGGCTAGGGCAAAAATAAAAAAATAAATAAATGTGATTCAACATAAATAAATGTGATAGACATAAATGTCAATAGGTTAACGGACAACTTAGTAAAATCATTCGAAGAATGCTGTCCCCTTCGCGAGAAAAACCCTGGATGACAGGGGAAATCCGTAACAAAGGAAAATAGGTCCGAAGGATTTACAATAGAGCTCGACGTAAAAAACTAGCTGTATTCTGGGATAGCTACCATAATAAACTTAATGAATACAACAAAATAGTAAGAACAGCAAAACTCAAATCCTGGAAGCTTTTCTGCAAACATGTTGACAGCGTAAATGATGCATCAGACAATCGTAGATGATATATTTAGATATATCGGAAGTTAGAGGGAATGGGACTGATTGATGAAGCACCAATATCTAAGTCTTATAGACGGATAAGTCTAACATCGTTCTTACTCAAACTTATGGCAAAACAATTAAGGTAAATTCATTTGCTAAATTGTAATAATAATAAATGTTCTTTTATTTTCGGCGTTCCTTGACATGTTAAAACAGTTTTACATTCCATATCTTAGGAATACAAAATTCAATTTTCCGTTCTTTGACTTAAATATCATTTCTCCTATAGATCTCTACTATAACCAACGAAGGATCCTAGGGGAAATAACCCTAACTTGTTGTACAGAAGGCCGAGTCGGCTCTGAATCTTGCATACAACTTGGCCAGATCAAGAGGTCTTAACGTTAAGATGACACTATGGCTACTACAAAAGGTAATTAGACCTGTTCTAATATACGCATCAGTAGTCTGGTGGACAGCAATGAATAAAAAAATGTAATATATTACAGAAAGTTAAAAGAATGTGCAACTTAAACATTTCCCGTGCAATGAGGACAACATCAAACTAGGGATTTAAAGACAGTTTTTAAGCGTGAATATCACTCAATGCATTTTACATCAGTTATATGCTACAGAATTATAAATGGCGTCCAAAGAAAATTATAAAGGGCATTTTTTTAAGCGCGATCGAACTTGAAATTGTAAAAAATAACACAAAAAAATTAAATGTTAATCAAAATTTTTTTATTTGAAATTATAGTTGGAATTTATATATGGCTAGAATATCCTGTAATAACCACTATATTCCCATGCTTTTCTATGTTAGTTTATAGTCAGTTCTAAGAGACTTGATGGAATACAGTTTTCTGGGTTGTTATACTAGATCCAATATTCTGGACTTTCAAAATCAAAATCTTTTTCATTCTTCGAAATTTCGGGAATGTTATTTCTTCAACTATGTCTTTTATATCTTCACCGCCAAATGTTATTATTAATGGAAAATAATTATTATAATTAATTAATTTGTATACGAATTTGGTAAGCCTATATTCTTGTGTACATTTCGAATACATTCTATATTTTAGTATTGGTTATTAGAATTTTCTCAAACGTATTTCGATATATTATACATTTATAAATTCTTATTATAGCATCGATGTTTTTTCACGTTATTACAATCATTGTTAATTATAGTTTTTGAATCATCTATTCGAATTGGATGGTTATGAAAGATTATTTTCGTTGTCTTCTTTAGTTCTGAGATATACTTCATTCTCGATTTCAAATTATCCTTGAAGTCGTTTTGAAATACTTGAATATTTTGGGAGCTTACTTTATCACCAAAAAACTTGTGTGAGGAGTTGAGAAAGCGAAAATATTAAAAACCAGATATTTAAAAAAAATATATAAAAAACGTCTATCAAAATGTGAGAAAGTGAGACCTAACACATCCGGAATTAGTACTAGATCCCAATCAATATCCACATCAGTGCAGTCGATAAGTACTAAACCTAGTGTTGAGCAGCCTGGTGCTCCAGCGATGTTGTTTAGGAGATCAACTTTCGCCAATTGTCCAAAATTGTATTGAATCTAAATGCGATGGACTCAATCGCAGTTGAGGATCAAACTTTTCGTGATATGTTAAGATTATGCCACAATTAGTCTCAGAGTAATGAAAATTTAAACATTAGCGTTGCTAGACCTTCTACTTCAAACCACTCGTTGTCGTCGGTCCTGATAAGGTCTTAAATATTATGTCCAATTGGAGAATAACATTTTCTGAGAACCCGAATGGGTTAAGTGTAGAGAATTTCATATGTAGGGTCAAGGCGTTTACAGTACAAACACTACAAGGGGACTTTAATTTACTCTGTCGGAATGCTAGTTCCCTTTTTGAAGCCAAGGCTGCTGACTGGTTTTGCCGATGGCACGGATCAGTTTCTAGGGGTTCATGGACTGATTTGTGTATAACATTGAATTCTTGCTTCAGGACATCCGCCGCAAACATGCCGGTGGCTTATCGAAACCATCTCTTGTGGGGAAGAAAGTTTTTGGATTGGAAGAAGTTCTGGTTGATGATGACGTGGGGTCATCACTATTACGGACTATTTTCATTTAAAAAGTGTAATTCAAATTTTTAAAGGAATGGAAAGGCATATTTCCATGGTTATTTTTCTAAGTTTAGGTCTAGGTAATGACTATATGTCAGACAATTCTTCCTTTATTGCTGAAATGGCTCCGAAATTTGGATGTCAGATGAACAAAGGCAGCAGTTAGATAGAGTTGCTAGTTTGTTCCCGGCAATCACTATGCAAGGCTTCGTTTATTCGCAGAACTACACAGAATGCTTGGGGTCGGTGTAATTGAGGAATCTGGGCATCTGGGCGTTCTAAGGCTCTTTGCAAGCAAAATCAAGAAGTCTGGCTTAACCATAAATGTGGAAAAAAGCAACTTCTGTGCCTCACTTGGTTGGTGGTGGGGTAATTAGAACAGATCCCGATAAAGTGTCCGCTATATTCGATTTTCCAAAACCACAGTCTGTCAAACAAGTGAGACGTTTCCTAGTAATGGTGGGTTGGTGTAGGAAATTCATCAGGGACAACGCGGCAATAGCTACGCCTCTTACCGAATTAACTAAAACCAAAAGAAAGTTTATTTGGAATGATGAAGCTCAAAGGTCCTTTGAAGCTTCAAAAGTCTGCCTAAGCATCGCTTCAGTTTTACATAGCCCAGATTTCTCAAAGCCGTTTTTCATACACTGTGATGCTAGTAGAACTGGAATATGAGGTGAATTGGTCCAGCAGGATTCGGAGCCTGAAGAGTTTCATATCGCATTTATGTAATTGAAACTCAATAAAGCCCAACGAAAGTATTCGGTGACCGAAAAGGAATGCTTGGCAGCAATGCTGAGAATTAAAAAATTCAAAGCGTATGTGGAAGGACATGAGTTTACTGTAATCTCTGACCATGCGTCATTGAAGTGGCTCATGTCCCAAAAAGACTTCAGTGACGGCGATGGGCAGTCAAGGGTATAAATTATCAATTCAACATAGGCGTGGTCTCCGATGCACATTCTAGAACAAACACTGAAGATATGTCAGAGCTAGGTCAAGTTCTCAGTTATATAGTGGTGGTCTTATAAGCAACTTTTGCCCTGAGAAAATTTTAATTTTGGCCAATTATGGTAGTTGATGTAAAAAATTACGTTAATAACTGGGAAATTTGTAAGACATCCAAAAACCTCAACCAACCTACGAGGACACCAATGGGTAAGACGTCGGAGACCCACAGATTTTTCTAGAAGGTATATATTGATTTTTAAGCCCATTTCCAAAGTACAACGGATAATATAGGTATATTTGTAGTATTGGACCACTTTACAAAATTCATTCAATCATTTACTGCAACTACTGAGGCTAACCCCTCGGAACGCGTAAACCGCTCTGTCCTTGCAGCAATAAAATTTTTTATAACTCCAGATCAGAAAACTTGGGACCAAATGTTGAGTAATATATGCTGTGCCCTCAGATCATCAATTCTCTCTTCGATAGGAACATCCCCCTATTATTTAGTTTAGGCTCGACATATCCGCTTTTGAGACAACTAAACATGTTAGAAGATCGAACCATAAGATTCTTAGCCATAATGGGAAACAGAGTTAGGAACCTTATTCAGAAACAATTTCAGAAAAATTTTAAAGCCTATAATCGACTATCAAAAGAGGTGTCCTATGTTGTAGGTCATGAAGTGTTCCGCGGGAATTTTAAGCAAAGTAATTTTGCACAGGGATATAATTCTAAGTTGGATCCGAATTTTCTAAAGGGCCGTAGGAAATTTGGCAACTACACTTATGAACTAGAGGACTTGCGGGGTAATCTCGTGGGTGTATATCAAGGATATACGACAATAGTTCTTTAGGCAAGCGTTTTCAGCTTCGTTTGTAAATATCATTACCCCTAAGTCTGATTCTGGTTGGGGGGAATTGTAATGCCGCTTGCAACTTGTTAACATATTTTAACTAACCCTTTTGATTTTTTCTTTATTCGAATCACATATTTATAACAGCTTTTCAATGTGCGGCCTCTAAATGTTAGTTAAAGAAGAAGTTGGGAAATTTATCTTTCAACCTTTTGACATTTTTCTGCAATTCATGCTAGCCATTTTCTAAAGTTTTTGGAAACATTAATTTGCTTGGAAAGCTTTAAGAGGTTTCTTTCTACCATGAATTGCTAGACTCGTCCATTTTGCCGCATCAAAGTGCAGCGACCAACATCTTCAAAGTACAAAAAAAAAAGAGTGGTTTAAATTTTTCTGGTAGTTATCATTGGATAGTTTTGTTAATTGCTGTTTTTTTATTGGATAAAAAGCAAATTATATTCAGTAAGTACTCCATCCGTGATTGACTAGAATTTAGTTTAAAGAGTGCGAACATATAATTTTGTTTTAAATTTTAGTATTCCCATAAAATTAGTCTCGCAATATCGTACTTTCATTAAATCATCAGCAATTTTGTTTGGCGCCCTATTGTTTTCATTGGCCTATTAGCAAGGTAATTAAATTTGTTTTTTATGGTCTCTATTCTTGCCTTTACTAGGCTGAGTATTCTAAAACAAGTAAAAAACATTAAGTTCGGCCGGGCCAAACTTTTAATACCCTCCACCTTAGGGTAAAGGAAACATTAGAAGAAATGTGGCAAAAACCATTAAAATGCCGAATATCGGGAGGTACCGTTATATGTGGGCTCTACCAAATCGTGGACCTACACATGCAAGGTTCCGCCAACGGATCTAGAACCCATTATGACCTACAAATACCAATTTTCAGACAAATACGTAAAAAAAGGGGCAAAAATCATCAAATTACCGAATATCGGGAGGTACCGTTATATGGGGGCTATACCAAAACGTGGACCTATAATTACAATGACTCGCCACACGAACTGGAACCCATTATGACTCACAAATACCAATTTTTACACAAATCAGTGAAAAAATGTTGCAAAAACCATCAAAATACCGAATATCGGGAGGTACCGTTATATGGGGGCTATACCAAATCATGGACCCATACATGCAATGTTTCGCCACCGGAGCTGGAAATCATTATGACCAACAAATACCAATTTTTAGACAAATCCGTTAAAAACTGTGGCAAAAATAATCAAAATATCGAATATCGGGAGGTACCATTATATGAAGGCTATACCAAAACGTGGACCTATACATGCTATGTTTTGCCACACATACAGGGACCCGTTATGACCTACAAATACCAATTTTCAGACAAATCCGTTAAATAATGTGGCATAAATCATCAAAATACCGAATATCGGGAGGTACCGTTATATGGGGACTATACCAGAACGTGGACCGATATATCTTATTTTCAATACCAACCATCCTAGACACAATACCAATTGCTCTGCTAAACGCTCTACGTCAAATAATGTGGGCTGTATCGTGATTTCAATAGACAGACAGACAGACGGACAGACGGACATCGTTAAATCGACTTAGAATTTTATGCTGATTATGAATATATATACTTTATGGGGTCTACGACGAATATTTAAGGATGTTACAAACGGAATGACAAAGTTAATATACCCTCCTTTCCAAGGTGGAGGGTATAAAAATTAATGCCCCATATCATTTGGTTTGTTTGGTCTTTCCGTAGCTTCGTTCGGAAGGATATATGGACATATGTTTAATCGGCACTCTTATTTTATGATCAATATTCTTGATCTAGAGCAGAAGTTGTCACATCGAACATTGTCTTGATTATTGATTCTGCCTACCGATGGGCATTTGTGAGTGAATAAGCTAAACAATAATATACAATAGTATATTTTAGAGGTTATGCTTATGTGAGTGAATTTAAAAAAAACAAATGGAAGATTATATCTACTTATAAAAGGTCTGATTTGGTCACGTAATATTAAGAAAATGAAAATAATTATTAAAATTATTGGGAGTTATAAATTGTCGCTTTAAAAGTAATATTTATTATTTTTTTTTTTTTTAATTTTGGTTTAAATTTATTTGGTGAAGTTTTTATTTGCAAGAGAATATTAGAAAAGAAACAAGTAAAAATTAAAAAATTTCATTGCTTTTGTTTCTGAATATTAGCTACTACACACTCGAATTACATATTATCACCTAATTACAAACGTAATAATGATTATTAAAATTCTCATTTAAACTTGCAGTGTGTGTGTGAAGTTATGTTCATTTCAAACGTAACGGTATTGGCATAAAAATCTCCACTTAAATTTATTGCATTTAACTACAATATGTATGACGCAACGAGTTCAATAATCAATCTCTTACATCTGAACTATTCGCATCTCTTATTTGATTATTTACACCATTAAGCAGTTGTTGCTGTAACTTCTTCTCTGAGAAATTACTTTCAACGAGGGAGAATATCAACAAAGCACGTAAGTCATTAACCTCTAATTTTGATATTTGGCGGATACGATAGAAAAGCTTCGTTCGGAAGGATATATGGACATATGTTTAATCGTCACTCTTATTTTATGATCAATATTCTTGATCTAGAGCAGAAGTTGTCACATCGAACATTGTCTTGATTATTGATTCTGCCTACCGATGGGCATTTGTAAGTGAATAAGCTAAACAATAATATACAATAGTATATTTTAGAGGTTATGCTTATGTGAGTGAATTTAAAAAAAAAATTAAATGGAAGATTATATCTACTTATAAAAGGTCTGATTTGGTCACGTAATATTAAGAAAATGAAAATAATTATTAAAATTATTGGGAGTTATAAATTGTCGCTTTAAAAGTAATATTTGTTATTTTTTTTTTTTAATTTTGGTTTAAATTTATTTGGTGTAGTTTTTACTTGCAAAAGAATATTAGAAAAGAAACAAGTAAAAATTAAAAAATGTCATTGCTTTTGTTTCTGAATATTAGCTACTACACACTCGAATTACATATTATCACCTAATTACAAACGTAATAATGATTATTAAAATTCTCATTTAAACGTGCAGTGTGTGTGTGAAGTTATGTTCATTTCAAACGTAACGGTATTGGCATAAAAATCTCCACTTAAATTTATTGCATTTAACTACAATATGTATGACGCAACGAGTTCCATAATCAATCTCTTACATCTGAACTATTCGCATCTCTTATTTGATCATTTACACCATTAAGCAGTTGTTGCTGTAACTTCTTCTCTGAGAAATTACTTTCAACGAGGGAGAATATCAACAAAGCACGTAAGTCATTAACCTATAATTTTGATATTTGGCGGATACGATAGAAAAGAAAATAACAGAAGAAACGAAAATAACAAAAGAAAGTAAAATCGAACTTTGGAACCCTATATGCTCGAAGTCTTTGGAAGATAAAACAAGTCTTTGGACGTGAAGTGATGGGAAGTCTTCCATAGGGAGGAGAAGGAGAACAAAGACTAAGGGCATTGTTTCCTATGTCTCGAACGCGGTCGACGTGGATGCCAAAAGTGACAACGAGGGGGAGAAAGAGGAGCCCCAAGCAACACAAAACAGGGAGTCGAAACAGAAATCAACGACTCCTAACAAGGCCGTCTGCTGGAGAATTAATGATTAGGGTCATTCAGATCAACCTTCATCGGAGCGAGACGGCAACTATAGCTCTGATGAAACAATTGAAGCAGGTAAGATACACATTGGATTAATTCAGGAACCTTGAACTGTTAAGATTGTTAAAGCTACCTTTGTAAATAAAATCCGAAAGGAGGTTTTAGGCATTACCTTTTGTTTGGAAAATCTTATAAATGAGATTCTTATGATTCTTATGAGATCTTATAAATGAGATTTAGAACTGGAGGGTTTCGGATGATCACTCTTTTTCGGATCATCGGTATATCAGGTTTTAAAAAACACGGCCGCCAAATACGTTTCCGGAACAAATCCAAGACTGACTGGATGATGTTTGGGAGACCAGCAAAAGAGAGGCTAGGGCAAAAATAAAAAAATAAATAAATGTGATAGACATAAATGTCAATAGGTTAACGGACAACTTAGTAAAGTCATTCGAAGAATGCTGTCCCCTTCGCGAGAAAAACCCTGGATGACAGGGGAAATCCGTAACAAAGGAAAATAGGTCCGAAGGATTTACAATAGAGCTCGACGTAAAAAACTAGCCGTATTCTGGGATAGCTACCATAATAAACTTAATGAATACAACAAAATAGTAAGAACAGCAAAACTCAAATCCTGGAAGCTTTTCTGCAAACATGTTGACAGCGTAAATGATGCATCAGACAATCGTAGATGATATGTTTAGATATATCGGAAGTTAGAGGGAATGGGACTGATTGATGAAGCACCAATATCTAAGTCTTATAGACGGATAAGTCTAACATCGTTCTTACTCAAACTTATGGCAAAACAATTAAGGTAAATTCATTTGCTAAATTGTAATAATAATAAATGTTCTTTTATTTTCGGCGTTCCTTGACATGTTAAAACAGTTTTACATTCCATATCTTAGGAATACAAAATTCAATTTTCCGTTCTTTGATTAAAATATCATTTCTCGTATAGATCTCTACTATAACCAACTAAGGATCCTAGGGGAAATAACCCTAACTTGTTGTACAGAAGGCCGAGTCGGCTCTGAATCTTGCATACAACTTGGCCAGATCAAGAGGTCTTAACGTTAAGATGACACTATGGCTACTTCAAAAGGTAATTAGACCTGTTCTCTAATATACGCATCAGTAGTCTGGTGGACAGCAATGAATAAAAAAATGTAATATATTACAGAAAGTTAAAAGAATGTGCAACTTAAACATTTCCCGTGCAATGAGGACAACATCAAACTAGGGATTTAAAGACAGTTTTTAAGCGTGAATATCACTCAATGCATTTTACATCAGTTATATGCTACAGAATTATAAATGGCGTCCAAAGAAAATTATAAAGGGCATTTTTTTAAGCGCGATCGAACTTGAAATTGTAAAAAATAACACAAAAAAATTAAATGTTAATCAAAATTTTTTTATTTGAAATTATAGTTGGAATTTATATATGGCTAGAATATCCTGTAATAACCACTATATTCCCATGCTTTTCTATGTTAGTTTATAGTCAGTTCTAAGAGACTTGATGGAATACAGTTTTCTGGGTTGTTATACTAGATCCAATATTTTGGACTTTCAAAATCAAAATCTTTTTCATTCTTCGAAATTTCGGGAATGTTATTTCTTCAACTATGTCTTTTATATCTTCGCCGCCAAATGTTATTATTAATGGAAACTAATTATTATAATTAATTAATTTGTATACGAATTTGGTAAGCCTATATTCTTGTGTACATTTCGAATACATTCTATATTTTAGTATTGGTTATTAGAATTTTCTCAAACGTATTTCGATATATTATACATTTATAAATACTTATTATAGCATCGATGTTTTTTCACGTTATTACAATCATTGTTAATTATAGTTTTTGAATCATCTATTCGAATTGGATGGTTATGAAAGATTATTTTCGTTGTCTTCTTTAGTTCTGAGATATACTTCATTCTCGATTTCAAATTATCCTTGAAGTCGTTTTGAAATACTTGAATATTTTGGGAGCTTACTTTATCACCAAAAAACTTGTGTGAGGAGTTGAGAAAGTGAAAATATTAAAACCCAGATATTTAAAAAAAAAGAAACTTTTATAAAAAACGTCTATCAAAATGTGAGAAAGTGAGACCTAACATATCCGGAATTAGTACTAGATCCCAATCAATATCCACATCAGTGCAGTCGATAAGTACTAAACCTAGTGTTGAGCAGCCTGGTGCTCCAGCAATTGTGCGTCCAGGTGGCGATGTTGTTTAAGAGATCAATTTTCGCCAATTGTCCAAAATTATATTGAATCTAAATGCGATGGACTCAATCGCAGTCGAGGATCAAACTTTTCGTGATATGTTAAGATTATGCCACAATAAGTCTCAGAGTAATGAAAATTTAAAAATTAGCGTTGCTAGACCTTCTACTTCAAACCACTCGTTGTCGTCGGTCCTGATAAGGTCTTAAATATTATGTTCAATTGGAGAATAACATTTTCTGAGAACCCGAATGGGTTAAGTGTAGAGAATTTCATATGTAGGGTCAAGGCGTTTACAGTACAAACACTACAAGGGGACTTTGATTTACTCTGTCGGAATGCTAGTTCCCTTTTTGAAGCCAAGGCTGCTGACTGGTTTTGCCGATGGCACGGATCAGTTTCTAGGGGTTCATGGACTGATTTGTGTATAACATTGAATTCTTGCTTCAGGACATCCGCCGCAAACATGCCGGTGGCTTATCGAAACCATCTCTTGTGGGGAAGAAAGTTTTTGGATTGGAAGAAGTTCTGGTTGATGATGACGTGGGGTCATCACTATTACGGACTATTTTCATTTAAAAAGTGTAATTCAAATTTTTAAAGGAATGGAAAGGCATATTTCCATGTTTATTTTTCTAAGTTTAGGTCTAGGTAATGACTATATGTCAGACAATTCTTCCTTTATTGCTGAAATGGCTCCGAAATTTGGATGTCAGATGAACAAAGGCAGCAGTTAGATAGAGTTGCTAGTTTGTTCCCGGCAATCACTATGCAAGGCTTCGTTTATTCGCAGAACTACACAGAATGCTTGGGCTCGGTGTAAATGAGGAATCCAGTAGCCCGTGGTCGTCACAGGTAGTTCTTCATAGGAAACCGGGGAAAAAACATGCAGTGCCTTGACCGCCGGAAATTAAATTCACTGCTACATATTGATGGCATTTTAACGGCCTTGGAAAAATGTCTTTTGGCATATTCCGTTGAATCAACAATCGAGATAGAAAACTGGATTTGCTGTTCCTAGGAGACAGTTGTATCATTACACGGTGATGCCTTTTGGCCTTTGTAATGAGCCACCGACAATGTCACATCTGATGGACAAGGTCATATCACCGGCTCTCAGGACAGAGCTGTTTGTTTACCTCGACGTATTCTTTATTGTTTCGGATTCTTTTCAAAGGCATCTGGGCGTTCTAAGGCTCGTTGCAAGCAAAATCAAGAAGTCTGGCTTAACCATAAATGTGGAAAAAAGCAACTTCTGTGCCTCAGAAGTTAGGTATCTGGGTCACTTGGTTGGTGCTGGGGTAATTAGAACAGATCCCGATAAAGTGTCCGCTATATTCGATTTTCCAAAACCACAGTCTGTCAAACAAGTGAGACGTTTCCTAGTAATGGTGGGTTGGTATAGGAAATTCATCAGGGACAACGCGGCAATAGCTACGCCTCTTACCGAATTGACTAAAACCAAAAGAAAGTTTATTTGGAATGATAAAGCTCAAAGGTCCTTTGAAGCTTCAAAAGTCTGCCTAAGCATCGCTTCAGTTTTACATAGCCCAGATTTCTCAAAGTCGTTTTTCATACACTGTGATGCTAGTAGAACTGGAATATGAGGTGAATTCGGATTCGGAGCCTGAAGAGTTTCATATCGCATTTATGTAATTGAAACTCAATCAAGCCCAACGAAAGTATTCGGTGACCGAACAGGAATGCTTGGCAGCAATGCTGAGAATTAAAAAATTCAAAGCGTATGTGGAAGGACATGAGTTTACTGTAATCTCTGACCATGCGTCATTGAAGTGGCTCATGTCCCAAAAAGACCTCAGTGACGGCGATGGGCAGTCAGGGGTATAAATTATCAATTCAACATAGGCGTGGTCTCCGATGCACATTCTAGAACAAACACTGAAGATTTGTCAGAGCTAGGTCAAATTCTCAGTTATATAGTGGTGGTCTTATAAGCAACTTTTGCCCTGAGAAAATTTTAATTTTGGCCAATTATGGTAGTTGATGTAAAAAATTACGTTAATAACTGGGAAATTTGTAAGACATCCAAAAACCCCAACCAACCTACGAGGATAACGATTTTTCTAGAAGGTATATACTGATTTTTAGGCCCATTTCCAAAGTACAACGGATAATATAGGTATATTTGTAGTATTGGACCACTTTACGAAATTTCCATTTTTGAAGCCAGTAAAGAGATAGTAGTAGACTACTTGGAAAAGAAGTAATTTTATTCATACGGCGTACCAGAGATGATTGCATCGGACAATGGATCCCAATTTAGATAAAATCAGTTCAGTAACTTCCTTCGGCGCTACCGCATTATTCACTCATTTGCTGCAACTACTGAGGCTAACGTCTCGGAACGCGTAAACCGCTCTGTCCTTGCAGCAATAAAATTTTATATAACTCCAGATCAGAAAACTTGGGACCAAATGTTGAGTAATATATGCTGTGCCCTCAGATCATCAATTCTCTCTTCGATAGGAACATCCCCCTATTATTTAGTTTAGGCTCGACATATCCGCTTTTGAGGCAACTAAACATGTTAGAAGATCGAACCATAAGATCCTTAGCCCTAATGGGAAACAGAGTTAGAAACCTTATTCAGAAACAATTTCAGAGAAATTATAAAGCCTATCAAAAGAGGTGTCCTATCTTGTAGGTCATGAAGTGTTCCGCGGGAATTTTAAGCAAAGTAATTTTGCACAGGGATATAATTCTAAGTTGGCTCCGATTTTTCTAAAGGGCCGTCTTATGAACTAGAGGACTTGCGGGGTAATCTCGTGGGTGTATATCAAGGATATACGACAATAGTTCTTTAGTCAAGCGTTTTCAGCTTCGTTTGTAAATATCATTACCCTTAAGTCTGATTCTGGTTGGAGGGAATTGTAATGCCGCTTGCAACTTGTTAACATATTTTAACTAACCCTTTTGGTTTTTTCTTTATTCGAATCTCATATTTATAACAGCTTTTCAATGGGCGGCCTCTAAATGTAAGTTAAAGAAGAAGTTGGGAAATTTATTTTTCAACCTTTTGACATTTTTCTGCAATTCATGCTAGCCATTTTCTAAAGTTTTTGGAAACATTAATTTGCTTGGAAAGCTTTAAGAGGTTTCTTTCTACCATGAATTGCTAGACTCGTCCATTTTGCCGCATCAAAGTGCAGCGACCAACATCTTCAAAGTACAAAAAAAAGAGTGGTTTAAATTTTTCTGGTAGTTATCATTGGATAATTTTGTTAATTGCTGTTTTTTTGTTGGATAAAAAGCAAATTATATTCTATAAGTACTCCATCCGCGATTGACTAGAATTTAGTTTAAAGAGTGCGAACATATAATTTTGTTTTAAATTTTAGTATTCCCATAAAATTAGTCTCGCAATATCGTACTTTCATTAAATCATCAGCAATTTTGTTTGACACCCTATTGTTTTCATTGGCCTATTAGCAAGGTAATTAAATTTGTTTTTTATGGTCTCTATTCTTACCTTTACTAGACTGAGTATTCTAAAAAAATTAATGCCCAATATCATTTGGTTTGTTTGTTCTTTCCGTAGCTTCGTTCGGAAGGATAGTGCTGAAATTGGCATAATCGTCCTGCATTCACATATGCTTAATCGCCACTCTTATTTTATGATCAATATTCTTGTTCTAGAGTAGAAGTTGTCACATCGAACATTGTCTTGATTATTGATTCTGCCTACCGATGGTCATTTGTGAGTGAATAAGCTAAACAATAGTATATTATACAATAGTATATTTTGGAGGTTATGCTAATGTGCGTGAATTAAAAAAAAAAAACAAATGGAAGATTAGGTCTACTTATAAAAGGTCTGATTTGGTCACGTAATATTAAGAAATTGAAACTTATTATTATAAATATTGCGAATTATAAATTGTCCCTTTACTAGTTATATATATTTTTTTTAATTTTGGTTTAAATTCATTTTTGTAATTTTTACTTGCAAAAGAATATTAGAAAAGAAACAAGCAAAATTAAACGAATTCCATTGCTTTTGTTTCTGAACATTAGCTACTACACACTCGAATTACACCTAAGTCTGTTTTTACACGGTCTTTTTGTACACGGTTTTGATATAACACGGTTTGAAAATTGAATATTTTTAATTTATTTACACCATTTAGCACGATTTGAAATTTTATGTACTTACATTTTTTTGTCAAATTTAATTTTTGCGAAGTATGTTCATATCACAAAAAGGTATTTATGAAAGAAAAAAAGTCTGAAACGACCGATAGTATCGATAGTTTGCGAACACTAGCTTAAAGATTTAAGTGAATTCCCCTTTAGCGCGTACAAACAATTTTTACTGGTCAAAGCAAATGTGAATAGCACTATGTGCATACAATAAAATTTACTGGTCAGAGCAATTGAAACGTGTTAATATTTTGTGAACTGTTAATGCAATAAGACGTGTTTGGTAAAGAAAAAAATAAAAATTATTAAAGTGTTTGTTTTCTCTTTCGAGACGAGCTTAATGATCTGAAATTTGCAGTGAAAAGGAAAGCCAGATAGACACTATCACACACTCACCACTATGCGACGCGTTTCGCCGTTGGTTAAGCGGCTCATCAGGCATATTTGATGTGGATGATGGCTTACAAGGGCCGTTCTCTGGAAAGTAGTATATATTTCGAACTTATTGCAAATTAGCATATGCGAATTATACACTAGAAACTCTCCAGGTTCGACTCAAGTTCTATTGGCAGATCTTTTTTCACAGCAACGTTTTGTTTTTTGTAGTGATGGATTTTTTGTCCACAACAACTACATTGCTTCCAATGCATACACTTGTTTTAGTGCTGCTTTAGGAAGACGGGTTAATGGCTCTGAACGTAGAGACGGCAACTTCTAGTTGGCTGCACACAGAGGTCCGCGGTCCAAATCCCACAGCCAGGCTCGGCTGAACTTTTGAGTTTTGCCCTGTTAAGGCGAAGATCATATGTTTTATGATTTAAGTGTTTGTTTTCTCTTTCGAGACGAGCTTAATGATCTGAAATTTGCAGTGAAAAGGAAAGCCAGATAGACACTATCACACACTCACCACTATGCGACGCGTTTCGCCGTTGGTTAAGCGGCTCATCAGGCATATTTGGTGTGGATGATCTTCGCCTTAACAAGGCAAAACTCAATAAAAATTATTGTTTTTCACTAATTTTAATAGGTTTTAGAGATTAGGAACAAATCACCCATTTTTGTATAAGATCTTTTTTTTTTTGTCTTTTTTACACGGTTTTTTTTTTACACGGCTTCTTGTGGAACCAATCTACCGTGTAAAACAGACTTAGGTGTACATATTTATCACCTAATTACAAATGTAATAATGATTATTAAAATTCTCATTTAAACTTGCAGTGTGTGTGAAGTTATGTTAGTTTCAAACGTAACGGTATTGGCATAAAAATCTCAACTTAAATTTATTGCATTTAACTACAATATGTATGACGCAACAAGTTCAATCATCAATCTCTTACATCTGGACTATTATCATCTCTTATTTGATTATTTACACCATTAAGCAGTTGTTGTTGTAACTTCTTCTCTGAGAAATTACTTTCAACGAGGGAGAATATCAACAAAGCACGTAAGTCATTAACCTCTAATTTTAATATTTGGCGGATACGATAGAAAAGAGAATAAAAAAACAAATGAAAGGTAAACATATGTTTTTATATGTAAAATCGAATTATTTACAATATTTGCTATTTTTATAAATTAAATGAATTCAATAATTGCGAGTTGTATATATTTAAAAAATAAATAATAATATATGAATTTTAATACATTAATAAATATGATCTATTATCTTTCATAAATCCGAATGGATTTATGTATGTGAAATTATGATTTCCTGGTTTATTGAATGTTTGATGGAGGATATATTAATAGATCAGTAATTGAGTTAAAAAAGCGAGATTAATTTAATAATTTTACTCTAAGAAGTAACACTTATGGTTACAAAATACTAATTTTTTTTTGCTTTTTTTCTACTTTATTTTTTTAACGTTTTAGTCAGGGCTAATATTTATATGAATATTGAAATTTTGCTTTTTCTTCTTTATTTTATTAATATTTTTTGTTGTTGTAAGTTTAAATGTTAGGCACTTTTGATTTCGCGAATAAGGAACATATAAATATCTGTTTGATATATCTTTGATGTAGACGAAGGTTTTTCAGTAAATGGTTGCAGCACAACTTATCTTACCCGAAATATTTTTGTTGCAACTTGGTTGGTAGGGCATATCGAGGAACTCAACATCCGTTTGCTCTGTAAAATTTTGGTTTACGTCCGTTTACTCTTTCTATAACTTTCTCTCCAAATATTCAGACATTCGTATGTAGTGCGTTCCGTTTCATACTTACACTTATAATTTTTACATTTGTTAACATTTTTCTATATGCGTGTAGTTCATGTAGCAGAATGGTATATGGATATTGAATTTTTTTGAATCTAATCTGATCTAATCTAAATATCATAACATTGAATTGAGTTTCGATCAAGACGACTTGAATCGCAGGCCAAAACCCGCGCTTTATCGCAAGCTAAAGTACATATAGTTGTACCATTTAAAAGGTAACATCGTTTACCACACGGCAATTGGCCAAATATCTTTTATTAAACATATCGTGTTTTTTTATTTTCTTTTTATATATACCCCATATATCTTTGGACGGCCACACGCACGTATTGGACGTACCGGCTCCATTGGAAGAGCTTCGCCGACACTTGTTTCCCCAAGTCTCCATAGTGTGGACTTAACAGAATAAAATTAGAAAATAATAACAAAATTAAAATATGTGTACGCGAAAAATATGTTCTTTTGAACACCTAAGTATTCTTTATCTGATGGTGTCAGACAAATGAGAAGAATACGTTTTTAAAATTTCTTAAGTTCGCTAGTCGGTTGTAAAAACCAACAATGACAAACTTGAAGTTTCGACGAAAGTGAGTCTTCTGAAGATGAGTTTGTACCTCCATTAAAACGGAGGATACAATAATTTATTCCAATATACATATTTTTTTAATTTGTTCCAATACATTTTGTTCTATACTATTTTCTACTTCCTACATTTCTGTTTCTTAGAAGAAAGTTTTATAATGGATATATTTGGAAAATATACTTTAAAAAGAAATAATTTTCATATTTTATAGAGCGTGGGGAAATAAGAAAGTGCATTCTTTGGCTGTGCTATGGTAGTAAGTACTGCAAAATCTGATTAAAACCCTTTTTTGTTTTGGAACTTTAGAACCCTATATTTCGGGAAGTATGGACAAACTTCCCGAAAATGTTTTGTCGTAATTGGATACAAAAAATTACCTTTAGTGACATTTTGAAGTTTTTACTTCGATCAATCGTTTAGAAATAGCAAGGTAAAAAGGGGTATTTTGGAACTATGGAACCCTATATCTGGGGAAATATTGATTCCTCCAGCTGGAGCTAAACTCAATTTCTTCCTTCATAATTTTCCCGTTGACGGACAAAAGAATTTGTAAATTTGCGATAAAACAACGTTGTCCATCTTTGGTAGGTGGGTAACGATATAACCTTTAGCAAAAATTTGTTTATCTATATATATCGATATGTGTCTTCAACAGAGCCTTCGACCAAAATGGAAAACATAGAGTCTGAGGAACTCCGGGGAAGCGTACGCTCGACCCCGTCTTTAACTAACGTTTTTCGAATCCCAACAAAGGAGGAGATGCACAAAACGATAGAGGAAATGAGCGACAGCGGCGAAGCTCACAACCAAAATAAAAAAGTTGTATGGGGCACAACGGCGAAAGCTAAAGAAGCAGCAGAAGAGAAAAAATGCAGGGTCGCAGGATGTTCCAAAGGGGGCTACGAGTACTCCTCCCCTCCATTGGATTCAGGAGAGGATCAGCTCCCCTGAGGAACAGAACACTGCCCACCCATGAAATCGACAATCTTATGCCGCCAACTTAAGTCAAAATAGCCAAGAAAAATTATGCACTACGCATTGATCGATACCAATAAAGGCTCAGACAAATTACCAAAATACCACCTGCAAAAAATAGAGGAGATAGTCAACAATAAAATCTTGGTTCACATAATGGAAGGCGGCGATCCAATTCCTACCATGAGCAGCGGCATAAAGAAAGATAAAATGTTTTTTAAGCTTGCTGTACATGCAAACACTG
The DNA here is from genome assembly GCF_030504385.1 of Musca domestica. Classification (NCBI taxonomy): domain Eukaryota; kingdom Metazoa; phylum Arthropoda; class Insecta; order Diptera; family Muscidae; genus Musca; species Musca domestica. The sequence continues at coordinate 19,964,543 of NW_026712115.1, forward strand.
ACGCCCTAAAGGAAACCATTGGTAAGATAAAACGACAGCCTCAAGTTGGTGAAGAATATCGAAAATCTTCGTCTAGCCAAAACGACAGTATACGTCAGAGGATTTGGCAGCAAGTTCGAGACGGAACATATGCTCGAAGTCTTTGGAAGATAAAACAGCGTCAGCGTCTATCTCCTAGGAAAGCCGTCTATTTGAGGATTAATGATCAAGGTCATCCAGATCATCCAAAATCCTCCAGTTCTGAATCTCGATTATAATTTTTTCGCAACAAAAAGTAGTGTCTAAAACCTCCTCCCTGACTTTATTTACAAAGGTTGCTTTATTCCCAATGTTTAGAATTATTAGGTCTTTAGTATTTAGATAATCTAAAGGGGCCTGGCCACTTTTTTAGTGTTAGTACTTCCCCACGCAATGTGGTGAGAAATAGCATTGCTACTATTAGTACCTCGTTACCTTTTTGTTTTGCTTTGTTCACCAGCCTCTGCTGTTCTGACTTCGGTAGTAGTGTCGATGGGTTGAACGGTAGCAAACTGACGCTAGGTGTATGCTGCCATTCCTCTGCTGCAGTACTGCGTCCGACGTTGACAACTCTAGGAGAAAAGAAAACATAATTTTCATAGAACAGTTGGTAGTTAAAATGGTGTATTCCAGAGACTTTGTTCTTAACAGTCCAAGGTTCCTGAATTAATCCAATGTGTATCTTACCTGTTTCAATTGTTCCATCAGAACTATAGTTGCCTGTTCGCTCCGATGAAGGTTGATCTGGATGGCCCTGGATAAGTAGATGGGCCAGCAACTGACCTGTCTTGCTGCCAAATCCTCTGATATGTACTGTATTTTTAGTTAGGCGAAAAATTTCGCTATTCTTCACCAACTTGAGGCTGCCGTTTTCTCAAGTGGGCCTGATCTTAAAAAAAATTATCGTTCTTTATGCCGCTGCTCATAATGGGAATTTGGATCGCCGCCTTCCATTATGTGATCCAAGATATTGTTGTTAACCATCTCCTCTATTGTTTGCAGGTGGTCTTTTGGTAAATTGTCTGAATCTTTATTGGTACCGATCAATGTGTAGTGCATCTCGTCCCTATAATGTTTCCTGGTTATTTTGGCATAAGATGGCGGCATCTTACCCGTGGCACGTGAAGGGAGACCCGATCCTCTTCCGTGACTCCAATGGAGGGGGTGGAGTACTCGTAGCCCCCTTTGGAGCATCCTGCGACTCTGCATTTTTTCTCGTCTGCTGCTTCCTTAGCTTTCGCCTTTGGGCCCCAGACAACTTTCTCATTGTGTTGTGTGCAATATTGAATAAGACAACCACATACCTAAAATTAACGGAGTCTAAGGGATCTTAATCCAAATGTTTCCAAAGTGTTGAAGAATGGGGAATTAGCCACCTCTATTTGGATACATGTGTCTTTTTTAAGCTATACTTTCATAATTTGCTGGATTTTCCCTGTAATTAGAAAATATTGGACTTCGATTTGCAGTGTAAATTTTGAAGGACGACGTTAAGGGCAAAATTTTTCTTTTTCACATTTTATTATATGCCACCAAATAAATTTTTTCGAAAGTAGCAAAGTTCAGAGTTTAGGTACAGAAATGGATAATTTTGGACCACAAGGCAAGTATACAAACCTCATAAAGATCGACATTTTTAATAATACTATGTTTTTATTTTTGAATTTTTCCTTTTTTATTCATCCAATATTTCGATTTCCTCCGGAAATCATCTTCAGGGATCTGTTTTACAAAAAACACAAATTACAAACTGATTTAACAATATATAACACAATAAATAAGATACATTTTTAAAGTAAAAAGCTCGTCTATTGAGTTTAAATTTCCCGAGCAGTAACTAAATACGTAGACGACATTTTTTGTATAATGAAGAAATCGGATATCAATAAAAAATGAATAAAAAAGGAAAAATTCAAAAATAAAAACATAGTTTTTTAATGACCTTAAGCCAAGCAATTGACCAAATAAGTAAAATAAATACAACAGGTCAACAATATACAACAACAACATTTAATACGGAAGGCACACCGCATCATAATTAAGAGTAATACGTTATAAATGCATTTATACAAAGAAATTAAACAAAAATATGACACAAACACGATTAATAACATCAAGCAATATTCCAAACGTAACCGGCAAACAGCAACTTTGACAGCATCAACAACCTTTTTAATAAAATGCAGACAGCTAGGAGCAGTTCCAAAGTTCATTTCTAACACTACTTAAAACACCAACAACATATTCCAAACAAATGAGAAAATCCCGCCAAATTTATTATCAACACTTGAAAAATACAATTACAATTTCCACATAAAAATATTAAAGCTTATAATACAACAAAAACATAGAGAAATCCACAACAACAAAACTGCAGCAGGTAATGGACGAAGAAGATTAAAAAAAATACATTGAGAGCGAAAATGTTCTCCGTCGCAGCTACGACAACAAAAACAAAACAAGACACATCAACAAATACCAAAAATTAAAACAAGAACAACTATCAATATTGAATATTCAACACAACAACCAATGGTTCACCAACAACACCAACGTAAGCATACCAATCGACGTTCAGTGGCTGTTGTCGATGGGCCCCAAATATGCTTTGCCAACAACAAAAACGGCATTCCCCTTACTGAATGTCATTACAGAAAGTGAAGAATGTATTCAAAACTTAGACGACAAAGAGGATCAAGAGAACGCGAGAAATGCAATAGTCTCTCTAATTGACGACTACTTACAACAGGCGAAATTGAGTATAAGAGATAAACTAATAATGGACACAGTGGATAGAAAAGAAAGGAGGGGGGGGGGGGGAAAGACGGTTGCAATGCACAAGATGGACTATGATATGAAAATGAAAACCATTTTAAATGATATTTGCACCTACAAAAGGTTAAAGCGGGACCCAACTACGACATTACAGAATAAAAACAACAAATTAATAGATAAATTATATAAAATGGGAGTAATTGATATGATGGAGAAAAATAAATTGACAATCAATACTGCAAATGCGCCAAGAATCTACGGGCTTCCAAAAATACATAAAGAAAGCACACCTCTAAGACCAATATGTTCTTCAATAAATTCACCAGCTCACGGACTTTCCAAGTATATTATAAATATTTTAAAACATTTGACTGGGGATTCACCATATAACATTAAGGACGCAATTGATTTTAAAACAAAGATAATGAATTTGGAGATTGAAGAAGACGAGGTATAAATATCATTTGATGTAGTTTCGTTGTTTCCCAGCATACCGATTAACCTAGCTTTAAGAACAATAGATGAAAAGTGGAACATTTTACAAAAATACACGAAAATACCTAAAGAAGTTTTTAAAGAAATACTGACCTTTTGTATAAAGGACTGTAGATATTTCATATAGTCGGACAAGGTGTACGAACAACGAAAAGGACTTCCTATGGGATCACCAGCGTTACCGATCATTGCTGACATCGTAATGGAGGAATTATTGGACGCTTCTTTAGAAAAACTGATGACAAAGCCGAGAGCATTAACTTAATACGTAGACGACATTTTTTGTATAATGAAGAAATCGGATATCAACACCACATTAAATATTCTAAATGCATTCAACCCGAGCATACAATTTACACACGAACTGGAGAAAAATGACAGACTACCCTATTTGGACTCAATAATAATCAGACAAGGAAGAAAACTTATATTAGATTGGTACCAAAAACCAACGGCGTCAGGACGATTGATTAACTTTTATTCTAAACACCCCCGACGAATAAAAATTAACACAGCGAGTAATTTTATCAAAAGGATTTTCAATATAATTGACGAACATTTCCACTCAGAGAACGAAAGAAAAATACGCCACATATTAAGCCAAAATGATTTTCCAAAAAGCACCATTGACGACCTAATTATACACGCAAAAACGGACCAAATAAAGGAGGCAAGACAAGAAAAGATATATAAAGCTGTTACTTACATCCCGGGATTCTCAGAAAGACTTGGTAAATCAAACATCTACAATAAGGACCACTTTCAATTAGCGTTTAAATCTCGTAATAATGTCGACAGTCTGTTTAGTAAAACAAAATCTAAAATTAAGAACGAGGACAAGTGCAATGTAGTTTATAGGATAACATGTAATGGGGACGACGCTGACGTATGCCAAAAGTCATATGTCGGCACGACAAAGACGAAATTGAAAACTAGACTTTCCGGACATAAATCGGATCAAAAAAGTGACAAGCCTCTCGAACAGAAGACTGCTTTAGCTGCCCATTGCACATTGACAGGACATAAACCCGACCTTAAAGCCGTCGACATATTAGCACAAGAAAATAATTACAAAAGACGATTTACATTGGAAATGTTACATATTATAAGTTTACCAAATGACAAACGAATTAATTATAAAACCGATACAGACCATTTTGCTCACATTTACAGAAGCCTAGTTCATAAACACCGACGAAAGAAAACTTAGTTTGATAGTGACATTTAAACTCAATAGACGAGCTTTTTACTTTAAAAATGTATGTTATTTATTGTGTTATATATTGTTAAAATCAGTTTGTAATTTGTGTTTTTTGTAAAACAGATCCCTGAAGATGATTTCCGGAGGAAATCGAAATATTGGATGAATAAATAAGGAAAAATTCAAAAATAAAAACATAGTTTTTTAATGACCTTAAGCCAAGCAATTAACCAAATAAGTTAAATAAACATAACAGGACAACAATATACAACAACAACATTTTTAATAATAACTTTCGAAAAGTGTAAAATCAATGGGCTATTTTCTTTGAACATCCAATATTTACAACCTTTCTGGTAATTCCTCTAGAAAGTTATACATAAATCTTCATATGATTCTCAGTTATATAGTGGTGGTCTTATACTTTTATACTTACTTATACTTACTTTTGCCCTGAGAAAATTTTAATTTTGGCCAATTATGGTAGTTGATGTAAAAAATTACGTTAATAACTGGGAAATTTGTAAGACATCCAAAAACCCCAACCAACCTACGAGGACACCAATGGGTAAGACGTCGGAGACCCACCGATTATTCTAGAAGGTATAAATTGATTTTTAGGCCCATTTCCAAGGTACAGCGGATAATATGGGTATATTTGTAGTATTGGACCACTTTACGAAATTTCCATTTTTGAAGCCAGTATAGAGATAGTAGTAGACTATCTGGAAAAGAAGTAATTTTACACATACGGCGTACCAGAGATGATTGCATCGGACAATGGATCCCAATTTAGATAAAATCAGTTCAGCAACTTCCTTCGGCGCTACCGCATTATTCACTCATTTACTGCAACTACTGAGGCTAACGCCTCGGAACGCGTAAACTCTGTCCTTGCAGCAATAAAATTTTATATAACTTCAGATCAGAAAACTTGGGACCAAATGTTGAGTAATATATACTGTGCCTCAGATCATCAATTCTCTCTTCGATAGGAACATCCCCCTATTATTGTTTTTTCGGCCAGCATATGATAGTCAATGGCTCGACATATCCGCTTTTGAGGCAACTAAACATGTTAGAAGATCGAACCATAAGATCCTTAGCCATAATGGGAAACAGAGTTAGAAACCTTATTCAGAAACAATTTCAGAGAAATTATAAAGCCTATAATCGTCTATCAAAAGAGGTGTCCTATGTTGTAGGTCATAAAGTGTTCCGCGGGAATTTTAAGCAAAATAATTTTGCACAGGGATATAATTCTAAGTTGGCTCCGAATTTTCTAAAGGGCCGTCGGAAATTTGGCAACTCCACTTATGAACTAGAGACTTGCGGGGTAATCTCGTGGGTGTATATCAAGGATATACGACAATAGTTCTTTAGGCAAGCGTTTGCAGCTTCGTTTGTAAATATCATTACCCCTAAGTCTGATTCTGGTTGGGGGGAATTGTAATGCCGGTTGCAACTTGTTAACATATTTTAACTAACCCTTTTGGTTTTTTCTTTATTCGAATCTCATATTTATAACAGCTTTTCAATGGGCGGCCTCTAAATGTTAGTTAAAGAAGAAGTTGGGAAATTTATCTTTCAACCTTTTGACATTTTTCTGTAATTCATGCTAGCCATTTTCTAAAGTTTTTGGAAACTTTAATTTGCTTGGAAAGCTTTAAGAGGTTTCTTTCTACCATAAATTGCTAGACTCGTCCATTTTGCTGCATCAAAGTGCAGCGACCAACATCTTCAAAGTACAAAAAAAAGAGTGGTTTACATTTTTCTGGTAGTTATCATTGGATAATTTTGTTAATTGCTGTTTTTTTTATTGGATAAACAGCAAATTATATTCTGTAAGTACTCCATCCGTGATTGACTAGAATTTAGTTTAAAGAGTGTGAACATATAATTTTGTTTTAAATTTTAGTATTCCCATAAAATTAGTCTCGCAATATCGTACTTTCATTAAGTCATCAGCAATTTTGTTTGGCGCCCTATTATTTTCATTGGCCTATTAACAAGGTAATTAAATTTGTTTTTTATGGTCTCTATTCTTGCCTTTACTAGACTGAGTATTCTAAAAAAATTAATACCCAATATCATTTGGTTTGTTTGGTCTCTCCGTAGCTTCGTTCGGAAGGATAGTGCTGAAATTGGCATAATCGTCCTTCATTCACTTAATCGCCAGTCTTATTTTATGATCAATATTCTTGTTCTAGAGCAGAAGTTGTCACATCGAACATTGTCTTGATTATTGATTCTGACTACCGATGGTCATTTGTGAGTGAATAAGCTAAACAATAGTATATTAGTATATTTTAGAGGTTATGCTTATGTGAGTGAATTTAAAAAAAACAAATGGAAGATTATGTCTACTTATAAAAGGTCTGATTTCGTCACGTAATACTAAGAAAATGAATTAAGAAATGTCATTGCTTTTGTTTCTGAACATTAGCTACTACACACTCGAATTACATATTATCACCTAATTACAAACGTAATAATGATTATTAAAATTCTCATTTAAACTTGCAGTGTGTGTGAAGTTATGTTAGTTTCAAACGTAATGGTTGTCGACATAACAATCCTTACTTAAATTTATTGATTGATCCCATCATGTCCGCCAAGCATTCAACTACACAACATGTATGACGCAACAAGTTCAATCATCAATCTCTTACATCTGGACTATTCACATCACTTATTTGATTACTTACACCATTAAGCAGTTGTTGCTGTAACTTCTTCTCTAAGAAATTACTTTCAACCAGGGAGAATATCAACAAAGCACGTAAGTCATTAACCTCTAATTTTGATCTTTGATGGGGATACGATAGAAAAGAGAATAAAAAAACAAATGAAAGGTAAACATATGTTTTTATATGTAAAATCGAATTATTTACAATATTTGCTATTTTTATAAATTAAATGAATTCAATAATTGCAAGTTGTATATATTTAAAAAATAAATAATAATATATGAATTTTAATACATTAATAAATATGATCTATTATCTTTCATAAATCCGAATGGATTTATGTATGTGAAATTATGATTTTTTCCTGGTTTATTGAATGTTTGATGGAGGATATATTAATAGATCAGTAATTGAGTTAAAAAAGCGAGATTAATTTAATATTTTACTCTAAGAAGTAACACTTATGGTTACAAAATACTATTTTTTTTTTTGCTTTTTTTCTACTTTATTTTTTTAACGTTTTAGTCAGGTCTAATATTTATATGAATATTGAAATTTTGCTTTTTCTTCTTTATTTTATTAATATTTTTTGTTGTTGTAAGTTTAAATGTTAGGCACTTTTGATTTCGCGAATAAGGAACATATAAATATCTGTTTGATATATCTTTGATGTAGACGAAGGTTTTTCAGTAAATGGTTGCAGCACAACTTATCTTACCCGAAACATTTTTGTTGCAACTTGGTTGGTAGGGCATATCGAGGAACTCAACATCCGTTTGCTCTGTAAAATTTTGGTTTACGTCCGTTTACTCTTTCTATAACTTTCTCTCCAAATATTCAGACATTCGTATGTAGCGCGTTCCGTTTCATACTTACACTGGCTGGTTTTAAGCGTGCATTTCCCAACAACAACATCAACCATTATTTACATCATTTATATACTACAAGTGGTTCAATCTCCTTCAGCTTTTTGCTTTAGAACTCTACCGTTCATCTTTCCAATGGAGCCTATTTTTACGCTTGCAATTGCATTCGTCAACTCGCCAATTGTTGCTTATTGTTGCAGGTAGGTCCATATTGAATATATGATATGCTGCTTACCTTCCTCACAATGTTTAAGTTTGAGTGCTATAGATTATTCTGGCTCTTGAAATTTGATTTTTTTTTGAGGAAGTAGTTTGTTCCTTTCACTAATGCTGGGAAGGGGATATTTTAAATTTTTCAGTGAATTTGATCCTTGTCAGGTCCTAATTACAGGTCCTAATAGACAAAATTAACGAACATATGATTGATTTGACATACCGCCAACCTTTAGGCATCTAAATATCATAACATAGATAAACGACATTGAATTGAGTTTCGATCAAGACGACATGAATCGCAGGCCAAAACCCGCGCTTTATCGCAAGCTAAAGTACATATAGTTGTACCATTTAAAAGGTAACATCGTTTACCACACGGCAATGGGCCAAATATCTTTTATTAAACATATCGTGTTTTTTAATTTTCTTTTTATTGATACCCCATATATCTTTGGACGGCCACACGCACGTATTGGACGTACCGGCTCCATTGGAAGAGCTTCGCCGACACTTGTTTCCCCAAGTCTCCATAGTGCGGACTTAACAGAATAAAATTAGAAAATAATAACAAAATTAAAAAATATGTACGCGAAAAATATGTTCTTTTGAACACCTAAGTATTCTTTATCTGATGGTGTCAGACAAATGAGAAGAATACGTTTTTAAAATTTCTTAAGTTCGCTAGTCGGTTGACAAACTTGAAGTTTCGACGAAAGTGAGTCCTCTGAAGATGAGTTTGTACCTCCATTAAAACGGAGGATACAATAATTTATTCCAATATATATTTTTTTTTAATTTGTTCCAATACATTTTGTTCTATACTATTTTCTACTTCCTACATTTCTGTTTCTTAGAAGAAAGTTTTATAATGGATATATATGGAAAATATACTTTAAAAAGAAATAATTTTCATATTTTATAGAGCGTGGGGAAATAAGAAAGTGCATTCTTTGGCTGTGCTATGGTAGTAAGTACTGCAAAATCTGATTAAAACCCTTTTTTGTTTTGGAACTTTAGAACCCTATATTTCGGGAAGTATGGACAAACTTCCCGAAAATGTTTTGTCGTAATTGGATACAAAAAATTACCTTTAGTGACATTTTGAAGTTTTTACTTCGATCAATGGTTTAGAAATAGCAAGGTAAAAAGGGGTATTTTGGAACTATGGAACCCTATATCTGGGGAAATATTGATTCCTACAGCTGGAGCTAAACACAATTTCTTCCTTCATAATTTTCCCGTTGACTGACAAAAGAATTTGTAAATTTGCGATAAAACAATGTTGTCCATCTTTGGTAGGTGGGTAACGATATAACCTTTAGCAAAAATTTGTTTATCTATATACATCGATATGTGTCTTCAACAGAGCCTTCGACCAAAAAGGAAAACATAGAGTCTGAGGAACTCCGGGGAAGCGTACGCTCGACCCCGTCTTTAACTACCGTTTTTCGAATGCCAACAAAGGAGGAGATGCACAAAACGATAGAGGAAATGAGCGACAGCGGCGAAGCTCACAACCAAAATAAAAAAGTTGTATGGGGCTCAACGGCGAAAGCTAAAGAAGCAGCAGAAGAGAAAAAATGCAGGGTCGCAGGATGTTCCAAAGGGGGCTACGAGTACTCCTCCCCTCCATTGGATTCAGGAGAGGATCAGCTCCCCTGAGGAACAGAACACTGCCCACCCATGAAATCGACAATCTTATGCCGCCAACTTAAGTCAAAATAGCCAAGAAAAATTATGCACTACGCATTGATCGATACCAATAAAGGCTCAGACAAATTACCAAAATACCACCTGCAAAAAATAGAGGAGATAGTCAACAATAAAATCTTGGTTCACATAATGGAAGGCGGCGATCCAATTCCTACCATGAGCAGCGGCATAAAGAAAGATAAAATGTTTTTTAAGCTTGCTGTACATGCAAACACTGACGCCCTAAAGGAAACCATTGGTAAGATAAAACGACAGCCTCAAGTTGGTGAAGAATATCGAAAATCTTCGTCTAGCCAAAACGACAGTATACGTCAGAGGATTTGGCAGCAAGTTCGAGACGGAACATATGCTCGAAGTCTTTGGAAGATAAAACAGCGTCAGCGTCTATCTCCTAGGAAAGCCGTCTATTTGAGGATTAATGATCAAGGTCATCCAGATCATCCAAAATCCTCCAGTTCTGAATCTCGATTATAATTTTTTCGCAACAAAAAGTAGTGTCTAAAACCTCCTCCCTGACTTTATTTACAAAGGTTGCTTTATTCCCAATGTTTAGAATTATTAGGTCTTTAGTATTTAGATAATCTAAAGGGGCCTGGCCACTTTTTTAGTGTTAGTACTTCCCCACGCAATGTGGTGAGAAATAGCATTGCTACTATTAGTACCTCGTTACCTTTTTGTTTTGCTTTGTTCACCAGCCTCTGCAGTTCTGACTTCGGTAGTAGTGTCGATGGGTTGAACGGTAGCAAACTGACGCTAGGTGTATGCTGCCATTCCTCTGCTGCAGTACTGCGTCCGACGTTGACAACTCTAGGAGAAAAGAAAACATAATTTTCATAGAACAGTTGGTAGTTAAAATGGTGTATTCCAGAGACTTTGTTCTTAACAGCCCAAGGTTCCTGAATTAATCCAATGTGTATCTTAAATGTTTCAATTGTTCCATCAGAACTATAGTTGCCGTTTCGCTCCGATGAAGGTTGATCTGGATGGCCCTGGATAAGTAGATGGGCCAGCAACTGACCTGTCTTGCTGCCAAATCCTCTGATGTATACTGTATTTTGAGTTAGGCGAAAAATTTCGCTATTCTTCACCAACTTGAGGCTGCCGTTTTCTCAAGTGGGCCTGATCTTAAAAAACATTTTATCGTTCTTTATGCCGCTGCTCATAATGGCAATTGGATCGCCGCCTTCCATTATGTGATCCAAGATATTGTTGTTGACCATCTCCTCTGTTGTTTGCAGGTGGTCTTTTGGTAAATTGTCTGAATCTTTATTGGTACCGATCAATGTGTAGTGCATCTCGTCCCTATAATGTTTCTTGGTTATTTTGGCATAAGATGGCGGCATCTTACCCGTGGCACATGAAGGGAGACCTGATCCTCTTCCCTGATTCCAATGGAGGGGGTGGAGTACTCGTAGCCCTCTTTGCGACTCTGCATTTTTTCCCGTCTGCTTAGCTTTCGCCTTTGGGCCCCAGACAACTTTCTCGTTGTGTTGTGAGCAATATTGAATAAGACAACCACATACCTAAAATTAACGGAGTCTAAGGGATCTTAATCCAAATGTTTCAAAGTGTTGAAGAGTGGGGAATTAGCCACCTCTATTTGGATACATGTGTCTTTTTTTAAGCTATACTTTCATAATTTGCTGGATTTTCCCTGTAATTAGAAAATATTGGACTTCGATTTGCAGTGTAACTTTTGAAAGACGACGTTAAGGGCAAAATTTTTCTTTATCACATTTTATTATATGCCACCAAATAAATTTTTTCGAAAGTAGCAAAGTTCAGAGTTTAGGTACAGAAATGGATAATATTGGACCACAAGGCAAGTATACAAATTCCTCTAGAAAGGTTATACATAAATCTTCATATGATGACGGTAATCGGCAATATCGAGAAGTATCGGTATATGAGAGCTGTACATAAGCATAGACAACTTTTTGTTATGCATGTGCATAGAAAACTTTTTACTCAGGCTACTCTGCTCCCTTAAAAGTGATTTTTTGTGTGGCCTAATGAACTTGAAATTTATTGTGATTAAAGTGTCAACACTAGTCGAATTGTAATTATTTCCTAAAGTGTGAAGATTTTGTAAAACACGCTATTTTTCTTACTGGTATATTTTTTTTAATATTTTTGCGTGCTGTTTTTTAGTTTCAGATTTCCAAACTATATTTTTCAAAAATATATATTAAGCACAAGCAATGGTACCAAGTTAAAATAATAAAGCACTGTAGATTTTTACAATTTAATTTTTTGAACTTTAAAGTTTACAGTTAAATGATATTATTTGAAACAAAGACTGTGTGTTCATCCATATTCACATTACCATTCGAACTCCCCATCGTTCATATTGCAAATATTTAGAGTTGTGGAAAATGCATAGTCAGGGAAAGTTGTAATTCGGCGCGTGCAAAAGTTAAACCCTGACTCTGACAATTATAGTTGGCCGACAGCGTCGACAAGGTTCTTGACTCCTCCATCCTTAAAAATCTACGCCCGCAGATCTTATGCGTAGTTGTGGTAACTAGATTGTTGACAGGCTAATTTTAAGATCGTTATGTAAGTACTAAGAGATATATCCAGTTTTGAGCCAAAGTATTGAAGATTTTGAATGTTGTTCAATCCAATGCTATGCACGTGACCAATATTCAAAACGAAACTTTCGGTTGTTACATTCATTAGGACTGGAAGTAATGGTTGCAATTTCGAACTTAATGTACTAGAAAACGTCGTGTGTCCAATAGAAATAATTTCATTATAAAGTTGAATTAGATAAGTACCGTTGAGGGTTTTGTTATGCTCCTGGAGCTTTATAATGCTTTTGTACTTGGTAAGGAACAGGATGTATGTAGTGACCATTTCTATAGCATTATCATTTGTTACTTTGTATCGTCAACTGGCGTTTCTGCTTTTAAGGAGACGTGGTTTACAGCTGTCGTCAGGTAATCGTTTCAGAGAAGATTTTCGACAAACCGTTGCATTAATGACTTGTAGGCAAGGGATATTAATTCCATAAGTTTGGGCTTCATTATGGTAGTTCAATTTGTTTTTCATTTGTAATGAGTCGAATGTATAGGTCTTTTTTCTCAATTTCCGTATTAGAGCAGGGATCCATTTGAATAAATTGATGGAGTGCCGTATTCAATGGCTTCAACTGCATTTGTACAGTGTCAGATAGAAAAAAAAACTTCAACAAAGTCAAACGCCATAATTTTTAATTTTATTGAATAAAAGCAAAAAAATTTCTAAAATAGCATCGAATTTTAGAATAAGTTTAGATTTGTTCGAATTGGTTATCTCCAGCACGAATTATGATCTTCCAATGGCCAATGATTCCGTCACACGTTGGCCAAATGTTGCCCTGCGGTATTTTGCACATTCCCAGCGATGCGCTTACTTGAGGTGATCAACACTTTGGTATTTTTCAGTGCCAACCTTGCTTTCCAAAATACTTCAGACACAATAGCCCAACGGATTGGTATTGAGTGGCGCGTGCTGAGTGCGATGGTGCTGAGTCCAATTGGAATGTCCAAGGCCTGCGGCCAAAATGTTTGCATGTCCAAGGCTTTAATACCCCTCCAAAATATTTTCGCGATAATATTCGGCTTTTAATCTGATGCCACGGTCGATTAATACGAGCGGAGAGCGACCATCGGCTGTTATGGCGGCCCACACCATCACCATGGCCGGCGCTTGAGTTCTGGTCGCCAACCGAAGGTGCACACGATCATTTTGTTTGTTTAGAAATTGCTGGACAAGGAATGTTTTCTCATCGGAGAAAACAACTTTTGGCCAAGCGAAGCAAACCTTTACCTCTTTTGAGTCTATTTTCTTTCTGTTGCGGTATGTTTGGTTCACGAGCCATTTTTCGGCCACTGCGACGCGGGTTTCGATCAAGTCGCTTCTTTACTTTTCGAACCATTTCTGCCGATGTTGCTGTTTCCTTCTGTTCACTTCCTTGACGTCGGGCTACGCTATCAGTATCACGGTAACGAGCGATGGCACGAGACACAAACGAGTTATTCACATTTAAATGCTGGAGTGCTCTAAAGATAGCCACAAGTGACTTAGAAATGACAGCTATCTGAAGTTGGTTGTAGTTTTTTCATCTCACCATGCATATGGTAACATTTCCATTTCATTTATGATATAATTGACTTCACCTATATCCCTATGAACATAGGTTCACCTATGGTGTTGATAGTACCATTTTTGCCAGTTGACAAGCCCTAGTTATCTCCTTGAGGACATCTTTCAAGACGATGATTTGGTTCATGGTGTCCTGTCCAATTTGCTCGTTTTCTCTGATTAATGGAGTCAATAAATTCGTTGGTTTTCCGAATTACATCTCTCGATGAATGTGGGAGATATTCATTGACTTTTTATTGCGAAAATATTTAATTTGTTTTTGTGAAACAAGAATTTTCTTCTTTTTTAATTTTATGCTTCAGCATTCTTTTTATTTTTTTACGAAATCTAGTGAAAGAAAGTGGCGGATTTTAATTTATAAATTAATTTTTTAAGATTTTTAATGTGTGCCTTGCCTTAGCAATCACGGTGCGAACTGTGACCATATTATCCTTATCTACGACCTCTTTCCTATAAACTGGCTTAATCTTAGCTTTAATGTTCTTAATTCTAGCAAATATCACATGACCTTTCCTATTTTTTTAGTGATGTACGTCTCAGGTTCTTTGTCCTATTCTGTTCTTTCGCACTTCAGTTTATGAGATTACTAAGGTTTCTATTTATGCTTAAGCGTGCCTCTTTTGTCAATATCTGATGCTATGTTCCGCCTTTTCTACCCTTAATCATCTGTAAATTTCATGAAGCATTGAATAAAATGGTCGTAAAATTCGCTGCGTTTTGATGAAGTTAAGTATATTTTAATGCCTAATCTTTCTAGAAAATCCCCAATTAATGGGCTTATGAAACTTCTCTCGTTGTCAATAACCAGAATTTTTGGAGTAGCACAAAATATAATATTTTAACGATTTTTTCTCTACTAATAAGAACTGACCTGTCAATGAAATACCTTAGCAAACTTTGAAAATTTTGCAAGTACTGATATAAATTTCTGGCCTTGAATTTCAACGATATACGCAAAATTTGGCAAAGCATGGTCGATATGAGTGTTTCTTGAAATTGTGGTTTTATGGGATTTCTGCCATATTTATTGACATTGCAAATATCACAATTTGCCACGAACTTTCGGATCTGTGCAAACATGTGGAGAAAATAATAATACTCCTCTTATATCTTATTCCGGAAGCATGCCAGAATTGCAGTTTTGGAATTTCAAAAAATTAATAGTTGCGCTGGGTTGTGCTAACTTGTGCCGTTTATCTCAATATCTTTAACGGTTTTCAAGATATGACAATATTGAAAAAAACATTATTTTTCAGAAAAATCGGAGTAATTTTTTGAAAATTTGAAAAAAAATGCTATCAAAAGCACATGTGCTTGAGAGCGATATGTTTTTGTCGTTTAATTTCCCGTTGGGACAAATTGATCCATTTATAATGACAGGTAGACATGTTCCTCGCCTTGTAACGCTGGATTCAAATTGTGGGAAAACTTCTCCGTACCCTGGAATGTTCTTTATAGAAGTTTTAGATACCTATTTTTCAGTTCTTTGAAGTGTGATACTTCTCGTAAATTGCTATAGGACGATGATGGCTTTCGTTTGACGGTAATAGGACTATTTGAAATTGCTCCACTTTCTTCTGTTGATTAAAGTTGTATGATGGGACGCAATCTTTTGGTGTGGAAAAGGCAATTGTTGGTATGGGGATATGGGGTTCTATAATCCGCTCTTCCTTTCTTCTACTAGTTAGACCAATATTCCATTAGGGCAACATGTACCCATTGATATCATCATCGATATCCGTTAGTTACTTTTCGGCTTTTTTTCATTTTCTGCACAGGTATGTGAAATGTAATTATAGAGATTCGGCGATTCCACTTGCTCCTCAAATTCAATGTCCAATACTTTGTCATCATCACCATTGCCCAAATTGTCTTCGTCAATTATATTGATGGCAACATCGGTTTGTATCCTTTTTATTATCGATATTTCGGTACAGAAGTTATAAATTTGTATGGAAGAAAAATTGTGCAAAGTATGTACAACTCAGCGCAATTTACCGCAACTCAATATTTTAATTTTTAAAAATTTTAAAAAATTACAGCGATTTTTTTTGAAAAATAATGTTTTTTTTCGAAATTTTCATATCTTGAAAACGGCTAAAGATATTGAGATAAACGGCACAAGTTAGCACAACCCAGCGCAACCATTAATTTTTTGAAATTCCAAAACTGCAATTCTGGCATACTCTCGAAATAAGATATAAGAGAAATATTATTTTCCCCACATGTTTGCACAGATCCAGAAGTTTGTGGCAAATTGTGATATTTGCAAATTGTGATATTTGCAACGTCAATAAATATGACAGAAATCCCATAAAACCACAATTTCAAGAAACACTCATATCGACAATGCTTTGCGAAATTTTGCATATATCGTTAAAATTCAAGGCCAGAAATTTATATCAGTACTTGTAAATTTTCAAAGTTAAGTAGAGAAAAAATCGTGAAAATATTACATTTTGTACCACTCCAAAAATTCTGGTTATTGACAACGAGAGTAGTTTCATAAGCCCATTAATTGGAGATGTTGGTATGGGGATATGGGGTTCTATAATCCGCTCCTCCTTTCTTCTACTAGTTAGACCAATATTCCATTAGGGCAACATGTACCCATTGATATCATCATCGATATCCGTTAGTTACTTTTCGGCTTTTTTTTCATTTTCTGCACAGGTATGTGAAATGTAATTATAGAGATTCGGCGATTCCACTTGATCCTCAAATTCAATGTCCAATACTTTGTCATCATCACCATTGCCCAAATTGTCTTCGTCAATTATATTGTTGGCAACTTCGGTTTGTATCCTTTTTATTATCGATATTTCGGTACAGAAGTTATAAATTTTTTTAAATTTTTAGTAAGTAACAAGTAAACGTGGAAATTCCTTATGTATGGAAGAAAAATTGTGCAAAGTATGCACAACTCAGCGAAATTTACAGCAACTCAATATTTTAATGTTTAAAAATTTAAAAAAATTAGCGATTTATTTGAAAAATAATGTTTTTTTTCGAAATTTTCATATCTTGAAAACGGCTAAAGATATTGAGATAAACGGCACAAGTTAGCACAACCCAGCGCAACCATTAATTTTTTGAAATTCCAAAACTGCAATTCTGGCATACTCTCGAAATAAGATATAAGAGAAATATTATTTTCCCCACATGTTTGCACAGATCCAGAAGTTTGTGGCAAATTGTGATATTTGCAACGTCAATAAATATGACAGAAATCCCATAAAACCACAATTTCAAGAAACACTCGTATCGGCAATGCTTTGCGAAATTTTGCATATATCGTTGAAATTCAAGGCCAGAAATTTATGTCAGTACTTGTAAATTTTCAAAGTTAAGTAGAGAAAAAATCGTGAAAATATTACATTTTGTACCACTCCAAAAACTCTGGTTATTGACAACGAGAGTAGTTTCATAAGCCCATTAATTGGAGATGTTCTAGAAAGATTAGGCATTAAAATATACTTAACTTCATCACAACGCAGCGAAGTATACGACCATTTTATTCAATGCTTCATGAAATTTACAGATGATTAGGGTAGAAAAGGCGGAACATAGCATTCTTGAACTTACATACGTTGCTATGGATAGGTACAGAAAACAGAATAAAGGCATCATATTTTGAAAATAAAGGCACGTTTAAGCGTAAATAGAAACCTTAGTAATCTCATAAACTGAAATGCGAAAGAATAGATTAGGACAAAGAACCTGAGATGTACATCACTAAAAAAATTAGGAAGGGTCATGTGATATTTGCTAGAATTAGAACATAAAAACTAAGAATCAGCCAGTTTATAGGAAAGAGGTCGTAGATAAGGATAATATGGTCACAGTTCGCACCGTGATTGCTAAGGCAAGGCACACATTAAAAATCTTAAAAAAAAAACAATTTATCCGCTTTCTTTCACTAGATTTCGTAAAAATTAAAAAGAAAATGTGTTATAAAATTAAAAATGAAGAAAATTATTGTTTCACAAAAAAAAAAAATTGAATATTTTTGCAATAAAAAGTCAATGAAAATCTCCCACATTCATCGAGAGATGTAATTCGGAAAACCAACGAATTTATTGACTCCATTAATCAGAGAAAACGAGCAGATTGGACAGGACACCATGGGCCAAGTCATCGTCTTGAAAGATGTCCTCAAGGAGATAATTAGGGCTTGTCAACTGGCATAAATGGTACTATCAACACCATAGGTGAACCTATGTCCATAGGGATATAGGTGAAGTCAATTATATCATAAATGAAATGGAAATGTTACCATATGCATGGTGAGATGACAAAACTACAACCAACTTCAGACAGCTGTCATTTCTAAGCCACTTGTGGCTATCTTTAGAGCACTCCAGCATTTAAATGTGAATAACTCGTTTGTGTCTCGTGCCATCGCTCGTTACCGTGATACTGATAGCGTAGCCCGACGTCAAGGAAGTGAACAGAAGGAAACAGCAACATCGGCAGAAATGGTTCGAAAAGTAAAGAAGCGACTTGATCGAAACCCGCGTCGCAGTGGCCGAAAAATGGCTCGTGAACCAAACATACCGCAACAGAAAGAAAATAGACTCAAAAGAGGTAAAGGTTTGCTTCGCTTGGCCAAAAGTTGTTTTCTCCGATGAGAAAACATTCCTTGTCCAGCAATTTCTAAACAAACAAAATGATCGTGTGCACCTTCGGTTGGCGACCAGAACTCAAGCGCCGGCCATGGTGATGGTGTGGGCCGCCATAACAGCCGATGGTCGCTCTCCGCTCGTATTAATCGACCGTGGCATCAGATTAAAAGCCGAATATTATCGCGAAAATATTTTGGAGGGGTATTAAAGCCTTGGACATGCAAACATTTTGGCCGCAGGCCTTGGACATTCCAATTGGACTCAGCACCATCGCACTCAGCACGCGCCACTCAATACCAATCCGTTGGGCTATTGTGTCTGAAGTATTTTGGAAAGCAAGGTTGGCACTGAAAAATACCAAAGTGTTGATCACCTCAAGTAAGCGCATCGCTGGGAATGTGCAAAATACCGCAGGGCAAGATTTGGCCAACGTGTGACGGAATCATTGGCCATTGGAAGATCATAATTCGTGCTGGAGATGACCAATTCGAACAAATCTAAACTTATTCTAAAATTCGATGCTATTTTAGAATTTTTTTTGCTTTTATTCAATAAAATTAAAAATTATGGCGTTTGACTTTGTTGAAGTTTTTTTTTTCTATCTGACACTGTACAAATGCAGTTGAAGCCATTGAATACGGCACTCCATCAATTTATTCAAATGGATCCCTGCTCTAATACGGAAATTGAGAAAAAAGACCTATACATTCGACTCATTACAAATGAAAAACAAATTGAACTACCATTATGAAGCCCAAACTTATGGAATTAATATCCCTTGCCTACAAGTCATTAATGCAACGGTTTGTCGAAAATCTTCCCTGAAACGATTACCTGACGACAGCTGTAAACCACGTCTCCTTAAAAGCAGAAACGCCAGTTGACGATACAAAGTAACAAATGATAATGCTATAGAAATGGTCACTACATACATCCTGTTCCTTACCAAGTACAAAAGCATTATAAAGCTCCAGGAGCATAACAAAACCCTCAACGGTACTTATCTAATTCAACTTTATAATGAAATTATTTCTATTGGACACACGACGTTTTCTAGTACATTAAGTTCGAAATTGCAACCATTACTTCCAGTCCTAATGAATGTAACAACCGAAAGTTTCGTTTTGAATATTGGTCACGTGCATAGCATTGGATTGAACAACATTCAAAATCTTCAATACTTTGGCTCAAAACTGGATATATCTCTTAGTACTTACATAACGATCTTAAAATTAGCCTGTCAACAATCTAGTTACCACAACTACGCATAAGATCTGCGGGCGTAGATTTTTAAGGATGGAGGAGTCAAGAACCTTGTCGACGCTGTCGGCCAACTATAATTGTCAGAGTCAGGGTTTAACTTTTGCACGCGCCAAATTACAACTTTCCCTGACTATGCATTTTCCACAACTCTAAATATTTGCAATATGAACGATGGGGAGTTCGAATGGTAATGTGAATATGGATGAACACACAGTCTTTGTTTCAAATAATATCATTTAATTGTAAACTTTAAAGTTCAAAAAATTAAATTGAAAAAATCTATAGTGCTTTATTATTTTAACTTGGTACCATTGCTGGTGCTTTATATATATTTTTGAAAAATATAGATTGGAAATCTTCAACTAAAAAACTGCACGCAAAAATATTAAAAAATTTACCAGTAAGAAAAATAGCGTGTTTTACAAAATCTTCACACTTTAGGAAATAATTACAATTCGACTAGTGTTGACACTTTAATCACAATAAATTTCAAGTTCATTAGGCCACACAAAAAACGCTTTTAAGGGAGCAGAGTAGCCTGAGTAAAAAGTTTTCTATGCACATGCATAACAAAAAGTTGTCTATGCTTATGTACAGCTTCATCCATCACCAATGCAACGCATATCATTATAGTCACGAGGCCAGCGTTGGAAAGTATGCTGCTTTCGAATTTAAAATTCAATCGCTCGATTCGTTGGTTGTTCCTTACATGCAATGATTTTAAAAATTCCAAAGATAAAATTTCTTCAATATCACTCCTCGTTGACACATGTTGAAGTAATGCTGGTAACGGTTTGGAATATGCTACTTCTTTAGATTCGAATTCAGAGTTATTGATCTTAACAGAAACATTATGGAATCTTATCATGTAACTACCGTTTAGTTTTTGTTCAGATTCATTTACAAAAATATTTCCAATAAAATCGTTTAACAATATTAGTCCAGATTCGACTTCTTCTAATTGCTTAATATGTTCAGCATTCATAATAGAGCAGTTATGAGGAATATTTCTTATTAATTTTGGGATACAATTATTATTTGTCAAATTTGCTAATTCGCTAGATATTCACAGTGTGACCCCATCAATTATGTTACAATTATTTCTAATTCCAAAATTACTCTTTTCACATACAGGTATTTGCTTAAAGTCTAAATTTATAATGGTATTGTTTCTCCATATAGGGTTTAAAATTAATTTTTTACAAACATTGCTCAAAGTTTTTGGTATTATAATTTGGTAACTAATAAATTTATCATTGCATGCTATTTTGATATTAGCAAAATTCAATGCTTCTTCTAAGTTCATAAAAGGGATGTAATCATCGTAAAATATTTTTTCTACTTCAAGCATTTCTTCATCAGATAACATAAATGTGTTTACAATGTTTGATTTTGACAATTGTATTGCAATATTTATATTCTTAATTTTCTCTTTAATTACATTAATTTTTTATTTTTCGTTTAGGATTAGGGTGTTTTGCACATTTTCATTACATTTGAGAGATTTCAAGATTTTATTATTTGTGATAGTGACATTGTTAACCTGTTCAATAAGTCTTTCGTTAATGATAATCTGATTATTATTATTTTCTATGACGTTGTTCATTTTGTCAGCCAAAATGTGGAAGTCGTCATGGTCAGGGCTTCCGGCAAGCCATTTCCAAACAGTTCCTATTTCATTAATCGCCCTGGTATGTCTTTTAGAAAGGGTTAGCCTGTTAATTAGGGATGTAATGGATCGGATGTCTTGTAGGAGAAAGGGAAGAAGTGGATGGGATAGTGAGATGTTATTTCTTAGACTTGTCTTGATCTACTCCAATGTTGTTGCATATTCATCGACGTCTATAAATTGCAATATTCTAAAATAACCCGTTTGGATTTTCCCTATTCCACTTTCTATAAAGATAATCTCAGATTGAGAATAATCTAGGATTTCATAAGGCCTGAGCAACCTGTAAGTAAAAGCTAAAGGCAACGTGAATTTATTTGTTAGTTTCTAATATGACTTTTATGAACTTTTTTTCCTGATTCCGCTAGAACAGTTGAGTGCGTGTTCTCTTTTACTACTTCCTCCTTAAATCGTTTCGATAACTTTGTTCCTAACCTCCTGTTTTGTTTGACAAATATTTTCTGACCTTCTTTGTACTCTTTTGGCTCATTTCTACCCTGATTATGATACGCCAAATCATTTTCATGCTTCTTTAGGAGTTTTTCGTAATTATTGAGGCGGGTTTTTTTATAGTCTTCTGGCCCGAAGGTTGTTGGTCTGCCAAAAAAGGTCTACAGGTTTCTTATTAGTTGATGAGTGTGTTGTGTGGTTGTATTTGTTGACACTGATTTCTAGAAGTTCTTCAAAGGAATAATCGAGTTGTTCACATTTACTACATCTCATAATTTCTGACAATGTGGAATGGAACCTTTCTATTTGGCCATTTACTTCACTCTGATTTGGTGGTGCTGTGAAGATCTCAATGCCAAGTTCGTTTTCCAACATGAACCTAATACTCTGTGAATTAAATTATCGCTCATTATCAAATACATTTAATTTAGGTACACCAAAATAAAAAATGATTTCTCTTAATGGTTTTCTAATATCTTCTACTCTTTTGCTATTCAACATTTTTGCTATTGCAAACTTCGTAAACTTATCTAATGCGGTTAAAACTCGAAACTTGTCGGTAGAGAAGATGTCAATGTGGATTGTATGCCCAGGATGCGTTGGTATAGGAGTTGCATGAAGTTTCGGAACGTTCGGATGTCATTCGTACTTATTCTCCTTGCATATTTTACAGATCTTGAGCAAATTTTTTATTTTTCTGGTCATAGAAGGGAAGTAAAAATTTTTTAGGATTTGTTTTCTATTTTCGGCCTTGTTCCTTTGCGCTCTATTGTGAGTTTCGATTATAATTTGCTTCTGTCTTTCTTCGTCGATTACATCTTTAACCAATATGCGAGCAAATCTAATTTGAATATTTTTGAAGTAATCAGGGTACAAAGCTTGAATTTTAAGCATGATTGGTTTGGTGGTTTTGATCCCATTAATGACGGTTGGATTCAAGTACTTTGTCAGTATAGTCTTTAAATCTGATTCCATTAGATTTGGTTCTTTCATCGTATGCCGATGATAGGAAGGGAACACTATCTTGAATTCATATGAGGATTCTATGGACTCCTCGATAAGAATTTGATTTTTAAAGGTTTTTATTGGGAGTTCTAATGAATAAATTAGATCTTCTGAAGATGAATCGGCAATGTGAACCGTTGGTGTTAGTGTGTTAACATCTGCCATCGGTGGCCTTGATAGCGCATCTGCGACCACATTCGTCCTGCCTGGCTTATAGATTAACTCATAATTATACTCTTCCAATTGCACCTTCCATTTTTTCATCTTTACATTTGTGTTTTTATTGCTTAGCGCAAAGGTCAGGTGATGATCAGTAAATATTTTTATGCTCTTTACACCATATATGTAACAATTTAATTCCTTTAGTGCCCAAATTATTGCCAGCATCTCTTTCTCAGTTGTAGCGTATTGCTCTGCTGAGAGTTCGAAAGAGGTAGGTGATGGGCCTATTGTCTTGTGATAAGACTGCTCCTAAAGCATATTTCGAGGCGTCAGTCGTAAGCTCAAAAGGTTTATTAAAATCTGGATATTGTAAGATTATTTCGTTTGACATTAGACAATTCTTAAGCTGTTTAAAATTTTCACTTTGCTCGGAATTTAATTCTATGTTCATCTTCATTGACTTGTTTCTCGGAGATTTCCCTAAGTCTCCTCTCATCATGGATGTTAACGGTTTGGCTATTTCAGCATATCCCCATATAAATCTTCGACAATGTCCAGTCAAACCTAAGAACGAACGTAGGTCATGGACCGTTTTTGGTTGCGGAAAATCTACTATAGCCGTGAGTCTGTCCGGGTTCGCAGAGAAACCTCCCTTTTTCACATTAAATCCTAAGAAATTGATCTCTTCTTTCAGGAACTCACTTTTATCCAGAATAACCTTCAGGTTAGAATTTTCCAGTGTTCGGAATATTATTTCTAGATTCTCAATGATAAGATGTCGTCGATGTAAACGTAACATCTCTTCCCGATATGATTTTTGAGAATGTCGTCAAGTGCTCTTTGGAAGATTGCTGAAGCATTACGTAGGCCAAATGGTAGTCGCGTGAATTCAAACTTTCCATTCTTGACGGAGAAAGTGAACACTTTGAAACAGAAAATCCATTCTCCCTCGAATTAATTTTGTGAAGAGGTTTATCGTGCAACAACATCTAGGAATCCCGATGGTCAATATGTGGTCACACTTCCCCTAAAAAGTCTAAAAATGTCTCGGCACAACTGTGCGAACCAAGTTCCAGCGTACTTAGCCCGAGAATATTTATTATACGACAACATGAAACCAATTTCTAATGCTCCTTTAGATAAACAGGTAATATGTTATCTTCCCATCATTGTGTTATTAATCCGAATAAACAGACTTCTAAGTTGCGTGTAGTTTTCAACGTGTCCAACAAGACTTCGAATGGGGTAAGTCTTAACGATATTCTCCACGTTGGTCCTACCCTTCAGACAGATTTATTACTAATTCTACTCTGGCGGCTGATATCACTCACATGTATTGACAAATTCGCGTACATCCAAAACATTCCTGTCTCCATCGCCTAGTTTTTCGAAACAAGCCGTCAGACCCTATCCAAGATTATGAGCTACAAACGGTAATCTTTGGCGTCAATTGTGGCCCTTTTCTGGTCATTCGTACTTTACTGCTATTAGCTGATGATACTGAATCGAAATTTCCTCTCGCAGCCCATATTTTGCGTAAATTCATGTACGTACGAAGATGTGTTGGCTGGTTCACACGATTTATACAGCTAAATTTGAGCTTCGAAAATGGACTTCCAATCATAAGTCAACTCTTTCTAGGTTTTATCCTGAAGAGCTCGTTGTTATTAGAGAGCTCGTAAGTTATTTCCTTTGTTGAATCTAGTAGCTCTAAACCATTGGGTATTCGATGGATTCGATGCTCACTTAGACAAGTTTTATTTTTGCGGAACAGCTGAGTTACACATTTTTTCTGACACTCATCGAAAGCAAAGGTCGCTCCCCTTAGATCAATATCGTTATCTCGCTTAGAACTGTGTGGCGCTTATTTTGGCTTCGGATCTTCTTAAATCGGTATGGTTACATGTTAAATCAGGAGATAATCCAGCCGACTTAGGAAGTCATGGGCTTTCTCTTCTCGAATTAACTAATTCTTCAGAATCGTCACAATGGAAAATGACAAATCATCTGACATTGGAAACATTTTTGGGAGCTCGTGGTATTCGATCCCATTTTACTTTCTTCTCAAAATACAATGAAATACTTGAAGTATTCTCTTCTCTTGGCAAAGCTTTACGGATCCTTTCATATGTGTTTTGTTTTTTTTTCAGGCAATTCATTCTGCTCATCGGGAAAAATATCGTTTGGCCGACAAAGAAATTAACCCAGAAGAGGTCATCTTTGTGAAAAGGCTGCTAGAAATTATAGCCCAAATATTAGGGCTATATATCATTAGGAATAGAGCTATATATTATTAGGAATGTAGGTGCCTTATGGAAAAACATCCACTTCCTTCCTCTTGTTCACTACTCTAATTAAACCCAATTTTGGATAGTGACGGAATAATGCGTCTTAACAAGCGTCTAGTAAATTCGCCTTCACTGTCGTATTCAGAGAAATGTCCTATAATACTACCTTATTCAGGTAGGCTTATCCGGCTTTTGGTTGACTACATTCATTTGATTTAAATTCATGGCGGAAACTAACTCATGTTGCGTATTATTCGTATCGAATATTGGTTCCTGAGAATTAAAACTCATATTCGGAAATCATTCGCCACTGTAAAACGTGTATCCTAGGGAAAAAGCAATGTTGTCGGCTCGACCACTTACATATACAGGAGTGGATTTTGCAAGCCCATTTGATATAAAATCTTTTACTGGCAGGGCCTGTAAAATTACTAAAGGTTATGTTTGCGTCTTCGTTTGTTTCGCAACAAAGGCGATTCATCACGAAACATCGAACTTATCTACGGCATTTTTTAAAAGCGTTTCAACGTTTCATAGCTCGTTACGGTTGCCCTCGTTGCTTATATTCACGTAACGGGACAACGCGAGAGATTGATAAGAATTTCAGAACTTTTATACGATAACATAAGTATGCACTTCGCTCTTCTATCGGGTTTCAAGAAGTGACTTGGGAATTTATTCCTGCAGGTGCTCCACATATGGGAGGTCTATGAGAAGCAGCTTTTAAAAGTTTTAAGAGTCATTTTCGGAAATATGGTAAAAGTTGCAGCTGTACCTTTGAAGAATTATGTACAGTACTAGCTCGAATATAATCGTGCTTTCATTCACGACCACTATGCCACATTTCAGATAACCCTGAGGAAATAGGTGCTCTCACCCCCGGCCATTTCCTTATAGGTGCTTCCCTCCTGGCTCCCCCTGAACACTTAATCCAAGAAGCTCCACTTAGCCTAGTAATCGGTATCGAAAAATCAAAGCACTTACGCAACAATTTTGTATTCGATGGCGGGAAGAGTATTTACACTCGTTACTCGTAAGACGTCCAGTTTCTAAGCTCGTCATTCTTCTCACTGATACATAAAGATACATTTGTTCTGCAATACTAGGAAGTTGTAGTTAGAATATGGCCCAATCTCTAAATCAATGTTAATTTTTTTTGGTACTTGAACTCGGTTGCGTACTACAAGTCGACTAGTGCTCCCAATCACAGTTTAACGCTTATTTCTTCATTTGTATATTTATTTATTGTTAGACATGGACTCTTCTTCCTCTCTATTTCCACCCGTTTACTTGGAAGTAGTGAAATTATTTCCAATACGTATTCATTGCCTCAGCTTTGCAGCACTTTCGGCAGCTCATCATTTATTATTAGTCGTTACACTCGCAACCTATAAGCATGCGTCTCACCCAAACAAGGTAAAGTACGTTACGGACACTTTTCCTCTCAATAAATCACCCACATACCTTTATTGTTATAAAATCTAACAAACTGGTGTTTTTCTTCATCTAATTCTTTTTCGGCATCACACGGTTTGTAGCACAACAACTCAATCGGTCTCATTTACACTGAGCTCTCAAACAAACAGTAGGTTTGCACAAATTTTATACAATTTACATAATTGAAAAACTAATGGTTTTTAGTTTATAGTTGTTTATAGCGCGCACACACACAAAATTTGTTAATATACCAGGTTCGTTTTGCCAGTGGAAATACAGTGGTAATCGAATATAAATATTTTATTTTGAAGAATATACGTTTTTATAATAGATTTTTAAAATAAATTTAATGCGTTTAGTTACA
Organism: Musca domestica; assembly: GCF_030504385.1. Taxonomy (NCBI): domain Eukaryota; kingdom Metazoa; phylum Arthropoda; class Insecta; order Diptera; family Muscidae; genus Musca; species Musca domestica. Next base: position 19,991,929 of record NW_026712115.1, read on the forward strand.
ATGTAATTACAGTCGATAATATCGATTATTTTTGTTCAATTTATCGATTATTATATAAAAATTACCACAAAAAAAAAAAACAAAATCTTTGCGGCTTCGGATAATTAATTGACGGTTTTATGGTAATGAAATTTGTAATTACAGATATTTACTGTCCATGCACCCTACAACTAAAACTATTAAAATTAAAATTACCATTTTGCAATAAAATATATATATACATATTTTTTTTTTGGGAGATTTTCATACTTTTCTTGAATTGTGAGCTATTTTTACTGCATTTATTTGCAAAAAGTGATTTTTTCGATACAACGTATCAAATTTTCGCACATTTCATCTTCGGTTCTGGAGAACTACGTTTTATTATTAAATTTATAAAGGAATTAGAGCTATTATAGCTATTTTCTTACTCTGTTCTAAAATTTTCTCAAATTTGTTCTGTACTTTGTAGTTTTATATTTACTTTTTGGTTTTAATTTATTAAAATGGTCCTAACTCCCCTCGATTTCTTTATCAGAGCCACCGATGCTATTGTCAAGTTCGATGCTAACTTCGCTTCCTTACGTGACGACGATCTTGATATTTATTCTTTAGAAATTCAAGGAAATGAAGCACGGGAACTGTGCAATAAGGTTAAAGAAATGTTTTTGTTTTTCCAAGATAGTTCCAGTCATAGCTTAAATTTACCACCGTGCGACATCGTTGTATTCAATGGCGACTTTCTTTCGTGGCCAACCTTCAGGGATTTCTTTTCAGCGGTCTACATAAACAATTCTCGTTTAAGCGAAATAGAAAAACTGTGTCACCTTTACAAAAAGACGAGTGGAGAAGCTGGAGATATTGTCTCTAAGTTTCCCTTGACACATAAATGTTTTAGATTAGCTTGGAAAGCTTTAAAAGGAAACCTACAATAATGGGCGTATTATAGTGAATAATAAATTGAAAGTTCTTTTCGAGCTTCCAGTGCTTGAGCGCGAGTCAAGTTCAGGTTTAAAAAATTTGCAGCGTGGAATAAATAGTTGTGTCTCCGCTATGGCTTTGTATGATGTTCCGACCGACGGTTGGAATCCCATATTAGTATTTCTTTGCTTGCAAAGACTTCCCAAACAAACTGTTATCATATGGAAACAAAATGTAAAAGACAAGTCTGCTCTGTCGGCTTGGAGGGATTTGGATCTCTTTCTTTCGGAAAGAATCCACACTTAAACTTGTCTTCGTGATCTAAAAGGTATAGGCGAGTCAAAAAAGGGTGACAATAAGAAGGTAAAATCACATTTTACAAATTCTGCCAACCCACTTCCTGCATTTTCTTCTTATTCCACTCGAATGCTGCTGATAAATGTTGCTTGTTATGTCCAAGGCAATTTCACCATTTAAGAATATGTCCTGAGTTTAGAAATCGTTCATTAGCTGATCGTTTATCTATTGTAAAACGTCACCATTGTTGCCTCGATTGCCTCTCCCGAGGTCATGATGTCAAAAACTGTAGTAGCACATATAGTTGTTCTAAGTGTAAGAAAAGACATCACACTCTACTACATCGTGAAACTCCCACAACTGGCATTTCAGTCAATAATGTGCCGCCTTCTTCCAATGGCTCCTCAGGCCCCTCTACCACAAGTAATCTTCCAGAAGCTGTCAATCACAATCCAAACCTTCCATCCACTTCGTCTGGCCAATCATCAAGTTCAGTGAATCGAAAGGTATTTCATACTTCGCAAAATAGAACAGTTCTTTTGGGCACAGCAATGGTGTATATAGTTCACCAGGGTACTACGTATCCAGCTCGTGCACTGGTTGATCCAGCCTCCGAGGCATCCTTTATTACTGAAAGGTTGCAAAAACGTATAGGTCTTTGTACATCATCCGCCCATGCTACTACAGTCAGGGGTGAATCAAACAGTGTCCACAAAGTCCAACAAATTGTGTTCGTTCGGCCTTAGTTCATGTATAGATAGGTCACTTTTTATGGAGATAACGGCGTTAGTGGTTCCTACCATTTCAGGAAATCTTCCATTATTTGTTGTTAATAGTGATATTTCATCTCGTCTATCCCATTTACATTTAGCAGATTCTCAATTATTTGAATGCAGACCTGTTGATATGTTGCTAGGTGCAGACGTATATCCCAAATTTCTGCTAGATGGTTTGCAATCTAATATTCTAGGCTCATTAGCTGCGAAAAACACTGTGCTCGGCTGGATCATTACTGGTCCCCTTTCTCCCAACAACATAAGTGTTTTCTCCAAGAGGCTCTTAATAAGACGCTTCTTAGATTTTGGGAATTAGACGATATTCCAAAACGCTCAATCTTCTCTCCGCCTGACAAATATTGTGAAGTTAATTATAGACGCACGACTAAATGGCAGATATATTGTCACTCTCCCTATCAAACCTGAGACCAGTATCCATTCCTTCTGGATATTCTACATTTTGCTTCTTGCCTCATCATCCAGTTATAAATTTTGAAAAGCAAACTTCAAAATTAAGGGTTGTTTTCAATGCGTCAAATAAAACATCGAACGGGAAAAGTCTCAGTGACATTTTGTACGTCGGTCCGACACTTCAACTAGATCTTGTCTTCCTAATACTGAGGTGAAGGCTCTTTAAATATGTCCTCAATTGTGACATTACCCAAATGTATTGTCAAATTCTAGTAGATCCACTTCATACGCCTCTTCAAAGAATTCTATTTCGGGATTCTCCCGATGTGTCCATTCAAGGCCTTGGTTTACAGACTGTTACTTTTGGATTTAATTGCGCTCCATACCTTGCCATTCGTACGTTATTGCAGTTAGCAGATGACACTGAAGAGCAGTTTCCATTTGCAGGACATGTCCTACGGAAGTGCGTGTATGTCGACGATGTTCCAACAGGGTACCATGACTTAGAAAAAGCGTGCCATTCTACGGATCAGTTGATTCGTGCATTAAAATCAGCTAAATTTGACTTGCGATAATGGACTGTGAGTGATCGTTCTATACTGGAATGTCTTCCAGCTGAGCACTTAATAAGCACTAAGCTCCTTGATTTCGTCGAAACTAGTAGTCAAGCCTCTTATTAAAAAATTTACTTATACCAAACGGAAAGTGCTCTCCACCATTGCTAACTTGTTTGATCCTATTGGGAGGTTAGGTCCTGTTTTAATAATTGCAAAAATTATAATGCAACGCATATGGTTAAGTCGAATAGATTGGGATGATTCTCTTCCATCCACTACACTACGAGATTGGCAAAAATTTGTTGAGACGTACCAGGACGTCAATTCGATTCAAGTCCCTTGTTGGATAAAGTATGCCCCTGATTGTTCAGCTGAGCTTCATATTTTCTCAGATGCCTCTGAAAAGGCATATGCGGGGTGGTATATTTTCGTATATTAGCTTCTAATGGTGAAATTTTTACACATTTGTTTTCATGTTAGACGAAAGAATAATAAGTCTTATAATTTTGTCTCAAAAAGCACACTATGCCGAGGAGTATAATTGTTTATCCAATAGAAGACCATTAGAATAGAAAAGTTCAATTTTGACATTAAATCCATTTTTGAATGAAGCAGGTCTTATGAGACTTAATGGGCGATTAGTTCGTTCGCCTACTCTCTCTTATTCCGAGCGACATCCTATTCTATTACCTTATAAATGTCGCTATTCTCGTCTTTCATTTGAAAAACTTCACGTTGTTTCTATTCATGGTGGAATTCAGTTATTATTACGACTAATACGCAGTGAGTATTGGATTCCACGATTGACTTCACTTATTCACACTGTCGTTAGTCATTGTAAACCTTGCATATTGAAAAAGAAACAATCTTGCACACAAATTATGGCTGCTCTCCCTCCTTAGCTCAACCATTTACCACTACAGGTGTAGATTTTGCTGGTCCATTCGATCTTAAGTCCTTTTCTGGTCGAGATTGTAAAGTAACAAAAGGTTATGTTTGTGTTTGTTTCTGCTCTTCTACAAAAGCAATACACCTAGAAGCATCATCAGATTTGTCTACGACAACATTTTTAGCAGCATTTCATAGGTTCAGTTCGCGGCGCGGATGTCCTAGGACTATTTTCTCTGACAATGGCATTAGAGCGTGATATCAAATCAGTAATTCAAGCAAGTCGCGATAGGATATGTTCTGCATATCAATATCAGGAACTTTCTTGGAGTTTTATCCCAGCGGGGGCCCACATATGGGAGGTCTTTGGGAAGCTGCAGTGAAAAGTTTTAAACAACATTTTCGAAAACACGCTAAGAATCTCAAATATATACATGAAGAATTTTCAACAATTTTATCCCAAACTGAAGCTTGTTTAAACCCTCGACCACTTTGTCCGATGAATGATAGTCCAGATAATGCCTTAGCTCTCACACCAAGTCATTTTTTAAATGGTCTCCAATTCTAGCTCCTCCAGAACCGTTAATAAATGAATCTCCCTTAGATATTGTCAATAGGTATAGAAAAATTAAAGCTCTTACACATAAATTCTTACACATTAAATGCTATAAATGGAAATTTCCGCAGCGCGATATCCAAACGGACGATTTAGTCGTGATTCGACATGAACAATTGCCACCAACTGCATGGAAATTAGGTCGCGTTGTTAACGTTTTCCCAAGCACAGACTCTCGCGTTCGAGATGCTGACGTGAAAACCGAAAATGGCATAGTACGACGACCCGTGGTTAAGCTGGTCGTTTTGACCAAATAATATATTGTTTACTCTTTCGCTGTCGCTCCATCTCTATTTTTCACAGAATGGAAAATTTAAACAAGATGGTAGCCACTTCACTCCCCGACTATGAATATAACGTCCCCATGTCAGACAAAGAAAGAGATGTCGAAGACATTGTTATGGTCCCATTAACTGATTTGGATCCGACACCATTAGATGGTACTGGTACCAAAATTGAAGATGCCGCTCCTCCGACGGAAGCAGAAGTAGAACTCCTTCCTCTTCCATGGCAGGGAGATCTTCCGAGCCAGCCACTCCTCCACGGGAGATTGCACAGGCTTGTTCTGATGGACGCAACGACCCAGTGGCGATACCGAAATCTACTGCGGGCTCAAAAGGTTCTCGAAGCTCCGATGTCGTAAGTGCTATCAAAGGCACCACTTGCGGCAATGCAACGCCTTTCAAAGTATTCCACTAGACCAGCGCATCAGGACCGTAGTCAGACTGCAGCATTGTTCAAATTGCCTGGACTCCGGCCACTCCCTTCGTCACTGCAAGAAGGATTCTGCTTGCCGAAATTGCAAGGGCAGGCACCACACACTCTTATGTCCATCGTCCGTCTGCAAAAAAGTATAAGCGTCCGTCTGCCTCAAATTGTCCGTCCTCATCACTGACTCCTGTGAATCCTACTCAAAATTTAGCAGTTCAACCGATTGTAGCTCTGGGACCAACTATAATTGCTCAGTTGGTCCTAAATTCACGGCTAGTCCCTGTCCGAGCACTTCTGGACCCTTGCGCTTTCAATAGCCGAATCTGTATATCGTCATCCCCCTTGGTCCCGTTCGCTTTGTACAATGCACATTTGCATCGTCCTACAATGCTTCCCAAAAGATGTTGGTGTCTGCAAGGGTCACGGAGTTGAGACACCACCATCCGAGTCCGCATCGGAAGAAATAACAAACCATTATGAAGGTATGATGCTGGCCGATCCTCAATTCTTTAAAGCGGCTCGTATTTTTCTGGTGCTGGGGGCAGAAGTGTACCCCAAAGTGATGAAGGCACAGACAGTGATGAAGGCAGTCAAGGGTTCCCATGGTCCCAACTAACCATCTTCGTTTGGATAGTATCAGGTCCATGCCCGCGCCATTGTGAACGAGGAATATTTTTTTGAATTAAGGAAGCACGAGCACATTTATAAATTTGAAAAAAAAAATGAATTGAATAAAAATACAATGAATTTTAAATATTGTTGTAGATTGTTTATATGTATGTACATTAGTTTATATTGCAACTCGGCAAGAAGTTGCAAGGCGGTCGGCAAATGTTTAAAGTAAATTATTTTCTTTGATTAATTTAAGATTTTTCGCTCGTTAGAATTCGATTCATACTATTTTGTGCAACTCTGTAATATTTATTACAAAGATGTGCTGTCAAATTCCAACGAGTAACGATTTTTGCTTATGCGCCACTTTGCGACTCCTTGGCTTTCTCGTTATTCTGGTTCTTGGATTACATCCACACAGCATCTGGCGCCATATTTTCAAAAGAGGTAAATATTGTTTACAACAATACTATTTAATAAATTGCCAATATTTCTACTGGAACAATTTGCTACGCAAACAATAGGCATAATATAAAAGAAAGTCGTTTAGTTTTACTTTAAGTATTTTCACTTAAAATACCAACATTTTCACTTCTAATACTAATATTTTGAATTTAAGAACTAAACTGGTATTTTCTCTTAAATACAAAATCATTTACTACGACAGTTTACAAACCACACAGTTTACAATTACTTACGAATTGTACAAAATAAAAACTTTGAGAAACCGATGATTTCAACAGCGATGATTTCTATCGCTTACGTGTGACTTTTAAGTGATTTCCGTCTGCAACTGGTGGTTGCAAAAATACACACATACAAACACAACTCTTTTCTCAGCAAGAGTAAATCTGCTCGAATTTGAACAAATTTTGCTCCCACTCAAAAACGCGGGAAACATGCTCACTGCTATTCGAGTGACATCGACAGTTTGTTCACATTTTAATACTCTCCACTATATATATAGTATGGAGGGTATATTGAGTTTGTCATTCCGTTTGTAACTCATCGAAATAATGATTTTGGACCTAACAAAGTATATATATTCTGGATCAGGTTAAAATTCTGAGATTCCTAAGCCCTGTCCGTCCATCTTTTGTAATCACGCTAGAGTCAAAACTAATTAAGATAGAAAGCAAAAATTTCGCGCAGATCAATCTTTTATCTGCAGGCATATAAAGTTGGAAGATAGGCTATATCGGTCCACGATATTGCATAGTCCCCATATAACTGAGGATACGATATTCGGTATATTGATGATTTTAGCCACAATTTTCAATGTAATTGTCTGAAATTCTACACCAGGAGTATCTACTTAGTACTTAACCCCTTGGAAGAGAATTGTCTATATAGGTCCACGATATCGTATGTCCCCCATATTACGGTACCACCCAATGTTCGGTATTTTGATGATTTTTGATTTTTTTTTTTTGTCTGAATTGTTTTTAATTTCGTAATTAAAGTTCGTAATGGGTAGTACAGACTATGACAAAAAATTGGTCAATATCTTTCGTATAGCTCCTAATAAAGATACATTCCGACATTCGGTGTTTTGATGGTTTTAAGAACATTATTAACCGGAATTGTTTCAAATTTCGAATTTGAAGCTCGTAATTGGTGCTACAACATATGACGGAAAATTGTGTATGAAGGTCCACTTCCTCATATAGATTACATAAAGCGGCAACACCCTATATTTGGTATATTGATGATATTAGAGACATTATTTGCCGGTATTGTTTCTATTTTGTTGATATTAGAGACATTCTTTACCGGAATTCTTTCAAATCCGTATTTAAAATTCTTAATAAGTATTACAGCCCATGACGAAAAATTGTTTATGCAGGACTATGTCTTCGTATAACCCCCATATAAGGGTTTCCCTTTAAGTGGTAATTTTTGAAAGGATTTTTTTACATTTTTCAAGTTTCTTCAAAATGGTGTATTAAGAATTCGGCCGGCCGAATTTAACTGCTTTTTTGTTTATTACTACTCTACTTTACTTTTTAAAAATATTTCTTAAGAACTACTTATGTGGTGCATAGAAAAATGAAAATATAGACATAGACAAATGAAATATAGACAACGAAAAGTTAGTTTTGTCTTTTTATCCAGGTGGCTCTCATCATGTTTTGCATAGTCATCATGGTGATTTACGCGTTCAACCCACTCGACTTCGAAAACACATTTGACCATTTTTCAAGGATTTCACTTGATTATTCCCGAAGTTTTGAAGTCATCACGTACTTTTCACATTTCTTTTATTATATAACAATTTTCAACTGACAAATATCCTACAGTTTTTGTTGTTTTTAACATTTAAGAATTGAGTGACTTCAACATTCACACACAAAAACCCTGAAACGATATAGACGACATTTGACTGTTTCATTGGCCGTTTTAAGGCCATAATTCGTGCCAAAGGTGACCAATGAAACGCTGCTCTGATTTTAACGTTCAGACAAATTCGCCGTTGTCTCTTCACAGAATAGGATAAAAAAATCGCGCAAAAATGAAAAATTTGAACATTTTCATTTGGTTTTTTGAAATGTACAATTGTAATGTTGTATTTTGCATACTTTTTTATTCTGACTTACTATTTTCGAATGTAAAGTTGTAGTGTTTATTCTCTTTTTGAATTTTAATATGATGTGTAGCCTTTTTAGGAGGTACAAGCGACAACGGACAAAAGAGTTATTTATAGATTTTATGTATTTATTGAGTGAGAGGATACGAATAATATCATTCCAGAAGATATGAGCTATGAGCAATAAATCTTTGTTTAATTAACTCGATTTCTTGAAAACTGAAATTGCAGGTGGGTTACATTGAAGTATAGTACTGAAATGTCGAAATAATTTAACGCGGTCACAAACTTAAAAGATAGTTACTATTTCAAAATCACGAAGAAAGGGACTATCACATGCAAAAAAAGAGACTATCTCATGCGCTCTATTGTTGACCCATGTTGTCGCAACAGCCACGTCTGCGAAACACTCATCCGCGCTGTACTGTGATTTAGACATTCGGTCGTCCTATGATGCCTCTAAAGTCATGTATGTGACGGCTCGTGTTGCGAAATTAAGTCGCGTTTTTACGCCAGCCTCACCAATTTCCCCAAACCTACAAGAATCCTTTGTAGGTTTAGAGTTAGCAGACGCTACGTTCTTTCGTCCGGGTGCAGTAGCATTAGTTTTGGGACCGGAAGTGTATTCCCGCAAAATTCTTCCCCATGTTATTTCGCAGCCGGGATTGCCTACCGCGAAATATTCAATCTTTGGTTGGATAATTTCTCGTACGATTCAGCGTTAAATGGCTGCCACTTTTTTCTCTTCACATTCTATAAATGAATTATGCGAAAAGCTCACCTGTTCAATACTACTAGTTTTAAGTTTACTTTAAGACTGCAAGGCTGACGGCTAATGTTTAAATTAAAAAGTGTATTGGTATTGTCACTACAAATCACCAGGGAGCCATTGTTCGAATCACAGAGAGATCTCCCTTCTTTGTATATTCCCTACAAATTCTACGAGAAATCATATTCGCTTACTATGAATCGTAGGGTGGTACTTACTGTTACTCTACAAACCTTCTCGGAGACAAGTCGCGATAGGATATGTTCTGCATATCAATATCAGGAACTTTCTTGGAGTTTCATCCCAGCGGGGGCCCACATATGGGAGGTCTTTGGGAAGCTGCAGTGAAAAGTTTAAACAACATTTTCGAAAACACGCTAAGAATCTCAAATATATACATGAAGAATTTTCAACAATTTTATCCCAAATTGAAGCTTGTTTAAACCCTCGACCACTTTGTCCGATGAATGATAGTCCAGATAATGCCTTAGCTCTCACAACAAGTCATTTTTTAAATGGTCTCCAATTCTAGCTCCTCCAGAACCGTTAATAAATGAATCTCCCTTAGATATTGTCAATAGGTATAGAAAAATTAAAGCTCTTACACATAAATTCTTACACATTAAATGCTATAAATGGAAATTTCCGCAGCGCAATATCCAAACGGACGATTTAGTCGTGATTCGACATGAACAATTGCCACCAACTGCATGGAAATTAGGTCGCGTTGTTAACGTTTTCCCAAGCATAGACTCTCGCGTTCGAGATGCTGACGTGAAAACCGAAAATGGCATAGTACGACGACCCGTGGTTAAGCTGGTCGTTTTGACCAAATAATATATTGTTTACTCTTTCGCTGTCGCTCCATCTCTATTTTTCACAGAATGGAAAATTTAAACAAGATGGTAGCCACTTCACTCCCCGTCTATGAATATAACGTCCCCATGTCAGACGAAGAAAGAGATGTCGAAGACATTGTGATGGTCCCATTAACTGATTTGGATCCGACACCATTAGATGGTACTGGTACCAAAATTGAAGATGCCGCTCCTCCGACGGAAGCAGAAGTAGAACTCCTTCCTCTTCCATGGCAGGGAGATCTTCCGAGCCAGCCACTCCTCCACGGGAGATTGCACAGGCTTGTTCTGATGGACGCAACGACCCAGTGGCGATACCGAAATCTACTGCGGGCTCAAAAGGTTCTCGAAGCTCCGATGTCGTAAGTGCTATCAAAGGCACCACTTGCGGCAATGCAACGCCTTTCAAAGTATTCCACTAGACCAGCGCATCAGGACCGTAGTCAGACTGCAGCATTGTTCAAATTGCCTGGACTCCGGCCACTCCCTTCGTCACTGCAAGAAGGATTCTGCTTGCCGAAATTGCAAGGGCAGGCACCACACACTCTTATGTCCATCGTCCGTCTGCAAAAAAGTATAAGCGTCCGTCTGCCTCAAATTGTCCGTCCTCATCACTGACTCCTGTGAATCCTACTCAAAATTTAGCAGTTCAACCGATTGTAGCTCTGGGACCAACTATAATTGCTCAGTTGGTCCTAAATTCACGGCTAGTCCCTGTCCGAGCACTTCTGGACCCTTGCGCTTTCAATAGCCGAATCTGTATATCGTCATCCCCCTTGGTCCCGTTCGCTTTGTACAATGCACATTTGCATCGTCCTACAATGCTTCCCAAAAGATGTTGGTGTCTGCAAGGGTCACGGAGTTGAGACACCACCATCCGAGTCCGCATCGGAAGAAATAACAAACCATTATGAAGGTATGATGCTGGCCGATCCTCAATTCTTTAAAGCGGCTCGTATTTTTCTGGTGCTGGGGGCAGAAGTGTACCCCAAAGTGATGAAGGCACAGACAGTGATGAAGGCAGTCAAGGGTTCCCATGGTCCCAACTAACCATCTTCGTTTGGATAGTATCAGGTCCATGCCCGCGCCATTGTGAACGAGGAATATTTTTTTGAATTAAGGAAGCACGAGCACATTTATAAATTTGAAAAAAAAAAATGAATTGAATAAAAATACAATGAATTTTAAATATTGTTGTAGATTTTTTATATGTATGTACATTAGTTTATATTGCAACTCGGCAAGAAGTTGCAAGGCGGTCGGCAAATGTTTAAAGTAAATTATTTTCTTTGATTAATTTAAGTTTTTTCGCTCGTTAGAATTCGATTCATACTATTTTGTGCAACTCTGTAATGTTTATTACAAAGATGTGCTGTCAAATTCCAACGAGTAACGATTTTTGCTTATGCGCCACTTTGCGACTCCTTGGCTTTCTCGTTATTCTGGTTCTTGGATTACATCCACACAGCATCTGGCGCCATATTTTTAAAAGAGGTAAATATTGTTTACAACAATATTATTTAATAAATTGCCAATATTTCTACTGGAACATTTTTCTAAAAAATCGTTTTTTTATTTTTTATTTTTATCTATTTTTTGGTTTGGGGTTTTATTCAATTTGCTACGCAAACAATAGGCATAATATAAAAGAAAGTCGTTTAGTTTTACTTTAAGTATTTTCACTTAAAATACCAACATTTTCACTTCTAATACTAATATTTTGAATTTAAGAACTAAACTGGTAGTTTCTCTTAAATACAAAATCATTTACTACGACAGTTTACAAACCACACAGTTTACAATTACTTAAGAATTGTACAAAATAAAAACTTTGAGAAACCGATATCAACAGAGATGATTTCTATTGCTTACGTGTGACTTTTAAGTGATTTCCGTCTGCAACTGGTGGTTGCAAAAATACATACATACAAACATAACTCTTTTCTCAGCAAGAGTAAATCTGCTCGAATTTGAACAAATTTTGCTCCCACTCAAAAACGAGGGAAACATGCTCACTGCTATTCGAGTGACATCGACAGTTTGTTCACATTTTAATACCCTCCTCTATATATATAGTATGGAGGGTATATTAAGTTTGTCATTCCGTTTGCAACTCATCGAAATAATGATTTTGGACCTAACAAAGTATATATATTCTGGATCAGGTTAAAATTCTGAGATTCCTAAGCCCTGTCCGTCCATCTTTTGTAATCACGCTAGAGTCAAAACTAATTAAGATAGAAAGTAAATATTTCGCGCAGATCAATCTTTTATCTGCAGGCATATAAAGTTGGAAGATAGGCTATATCGGTCCACGATATTGCATAGTCCCCATATAACTGAGGATACGATATTCGGTATATTGATGATTTTAGCCACAATTTTCAATGTAATTGTCTGAAATTCTACACCAGGAGTTTCTACTTAGTACTTAACCCCTTGGAAGAGAATTATCTATATAGGTCCACGATATCGTATGTCCCCCATATTCGGTATTTTGATGATTTTTGATTTTTTTTTTGTCTGAATTGTTTTTAATTTCGTAATTAAAGTTCGTAATGGGTAGTACAGACTATGACAAAAAATTGGTCAATATCTTCTTATAGCTCCTAATAAAGATACATTCCGACATTCGGTGTTTTGATGGTTTTAAGAACATTATTAACCGGAATTGTTTCAAATTTCGAATTTGAAGCTCGTAATTGGTGCTACAACATATAACGGAAAATTGTGTATGAAGGTCCACTTCCTCATATAGATTACATAAAGCGGCAACACCCTATATTTGGTATATTGATGATATTACAGACATTATTTGCCGGTATTGTTTCTATTTTGTTGATATTAGAGACATTCTTTACCGGAATTCTTTCAAATCCGTATTTAAAATTCTTAATAAGTATTACAGCCCATGACGAAAAATTGTTTATGCAGGACTATGTCTTCGTATAACCCCCATATAAGGGTTTCCCTTTAAGTGGTAATTTTTGAAAGGTTTTTTTTACATTTTTCAAGTTGCTTCAAAATGGTGTATTAAGAATTCGGCCGGCCGAACTTAACTGCTTTTTTGTTTGTTACTACTCTACTTTACTTTTTAAAAATATTTCTTAAGAACTACTTATGTGGTGCATAGAAGAATGAAAATATAGACATAGACAAATGAAATATAGACAACGAAAAGTTAGTTTTGTCTTTTTATCCAGGTGGCTCTCATCATGTTTTGCATAGTCATCATGCTGATTTACGCGTTCAACCCACTCGACTTCGAAAACACATTTGACCATTTTTCAAAGATTTCACTTGATTATTCCCGAAGTTTTGAAGTCATCACGTACTTTTCACATTTCTTTTATTATGTAACAATTTTCAACTGACAAATATCCTACAGTTTTTGTTGTTTTTAACATTTAAGAATTGAGTGATTTCAACATTCACACACAAAAACCCTGAAAAGATATAGACGACATTTGACTGTTTCATTGGCCGTTTTAAGGCCATAATTCGTGCCAAAGGTGACCAATTAGGACAAATCTAAACTTATTCTAAAATTTGATGCTAATTCCGACCCTGTAATATAAAAAAGTTGTGTTAGTTACTACGCCTATAACTCAAGAAACGCTGCTCTGATTTTAACGTTCAGACAAATTCGCCGTTGTCTCTTCACAGAATAGGATAAAAAAATCGCGCAAAAATGAAAAATTTGAACATTTTCATTTGGTTTTTTGAAATGTACAATTGTAACGTTTTATTTTGCATACTTTTTTATTCTGACTTACTATTTTCGAATATAAAGTTGTAGTGTTTATTCTCTTTTTGAATTTTAATATGATGTGTAGCCTTTTTAGGAGGTACAAGCGACAACGGACAAAAGAGTTATTTATAGATTTTATGTATTTATTGAGTGAGAGGATACGAATAATATCATTCCAGAAGATATGAGCTATGAGCAATAAATCTTTATTTAATTAACTCGATTTCTTGAAAACTGAAATTGCAGGTGGGTTACATTGAAGTATAGTACTGAAATGTCGAAATAATTTAACGCGGTCACAAACTTAAAAGATAGTTACTATTTCAAAATCACGAAGAAAGGGACTATCACATGCAAAAAAAGAGACTATCTCATGCGCTCTATTGTTGACCCATGTTGTCGCAACAGCCACGTCTGCGAAACACTCATCCGCGCTGTACTGTGATTTAGACATTCGGTCGTCCTATGATGCCTCTAAAGTCATGTATGTGACGGCTCGTGTTGCGAAATTAAGTCGCGTTTTTACGCCAGCCTCACCAATTTCCCCAAACCTACAAGAATCCTTTGTAGGTTTAGAGTTAGCAGACGCTACGTTCTTTCGTCCGGGTGCAGTAGCATTAGTTTTGGGACCGGAAGTGTATTCCCGCATAATTCTTCCCCATGTTATTTCGCAGCCGGGATTGCCTACCGCGAAATATTCAATCTTTGGTTGGATAATTTCTCGTACGATTCAGCGTTAAATGGCTGCCACTTTTTTCTCTTCACATTCTATAAATGAATTATGCGAAAAGCTCACCTGAACGGAATTTACATACTATTCAATACTACTAGTTTTAAGTTTACTTTAAGACTGCAAGGCTGACGGCTAATGTTTAAATTAAAAAGTGCATTGGTATTGTCACTACAAATCACCAGGGAGCCATTGTTCGAATCACAGAGAGATCTCCCTTCTTTGTATATTCCCTACAAATTCTACGAGAAATCATATTCGCTTACTATGAATCGTAGGGTGGTACTTACTGTTACTCTACAAACCTTCTCGGAGACTATGTTCGCCATGTACGGATCGTAGGGTGTAATTTCTCTGTAAATACTCCCTAGAACTATGTCCGCTCAGTTCGGATCTTAGTGAAAACATTTCCAACACATAGTCCAGCCTTGCAGCACTTTCGGCAGCTCATCATTTATTATTGGTCGTTACACTCGCAACCTGCAAGCATGCGTCTCACCCAAACAAGATAAAGTGCGTTACGGACACTTTTACTCTCAATAAATCACCCACATATCTTTATTGTTGTAAAATCTAACAAACTGGTGTTTTTCTTCTTCTTTTATTTTTTTTCGGCGCCACACACGGTTTGTATCACAACAACAACTCAATCGGTCTCATCTACACTGAGCTCTCAAACAAACAGTAGGTGTGTACAGTAATTTCTTTCCAAAATTTATACAATTCAAAAAATTAAAAAACTCATGGCTTTTAGTTTATAGTTGGTGGAGGCTAATTTCTGCGCAAGGTAGTGACCAACATTTTGTCACTTTAAATACCAACATTTTCACTTCAAACACTATTAATTTGACTTTAACTACTACTATGTATTTTCTCTTTAAATAGTAAATCATTTACTATGACAGTTTACAATTACTTACGAATATGGTATAAAAAATATACATAATGATGTTATATACAGGTTGACTTAAAACGGGATGTTTTCCGATGACAATTAAAGGCACTGTACATTTCCAAAAGCATTAAAAAACATAAAATAAGAACTCAACAAATTCATATTTCCCTAGGCATCCAGTCTTATTAAATCTGTCATTTGTTTTTGCTAAGTGTTCACGACAAAACAATGCGTGCACAACCCAGGCATGTGTATATCCGTTGAAGTCTCATCAACGACTGAAAGCGAGAGAATAAAAATACACACGAACGCAACATCGCCGCAAACGTACTATTTTGTGCATCTTAGACTTATAGGCAACGATGCATGTCTTTGATTCGATGGTTTTTGTTGCGTTTGCAACTGGTGGTTGCAAAAATACGCACGTACAAACACAACTCTTTGCTCAGCAAGAGTATATCTGCTCGAATTTGAACAAATTTACCTTCCAATATTCGGTATTTTGATGATTGTAGCCAAGTTTTTTTATCGGAATTGTTTTCAATTTCGTATTTAAAGTTCGTCATAGTACAGACTATGACAAAAAATTGCGTATTTAGGTCAATACCTTCTTATAGCCCCCTTATAAAGATACATTCCGATATTCGGTATTTTTATGGTTTTAAGAACATTATTAACCGGAATTGTTTCAAATTTCGAATTTGAAGCTCGTAATGTGTGCTACAACATATGACGGAAAATTGTGTTTGTAGGTCCACTTGGTATTTTAGATATTTGGTATTTTGATGATATTAGCGGAATTGTTGTTTCAAATTTCATGACGAAAAATTGTTTATACAACAATTGCCAACCGAGGGGCCACCTCCCCATAACGCAGGGAGAGCATACATCCCATAATCCGGATTATAGGGGTAAGTAATGTTAAGGAACTTCGGCTACAGTAAATACATCAGCCGGTTAAACAAATTACATGTTAATTAAAGAAAATTAAGAATAATTGACAATGCACACACAAAAGAGTAACACATATGCCTGGCAACTACTTGCATCTACAACTGAAGACGCAGTATAGATTTCTTGATAACATGTATATGTTCTGACAAAGCAATACGATTGTGCAGGTTATTATATATTTCACATAATGATCTTAGTGGATTACTGAGCTCATAATTAGATTTTACTAAGGCAGATTAAGAGGCATATAATTACGAGTAAAAACGGGAGGGCACGCCAAAATTTATTTCACTGATTAAAAATTTGGAGTCAGTAGAACCACGTTAAAGTCTTATTAGAAATATAGCTCTAAGCATTAAACGTCTCCGTTCTAAAGAAGGGAGATCAATAAGTCTTAAGCGAACCAGACTGCCAAACAAGTTGTTGGGAATAGACCCAACCCCATAGACGATGATATCGATATGGACCTTATCGATCTTGATAATTAAAACTATCGATGAGGTTACATCGTCAAGGAGTTTTGGTTGGCACTCTTTTTCTTGAAGTTTAAAAAAGTGGATCGCCAGATCAAACAAAATTGTGAATTTTTATGAATAAAAAAGTTGACCGACAGAGTCATTTTAACTTTGAAGTAATTATTATTAAAGTGCTTTTTCTTTTGTGCAGACAACAAACGTAAGTATCGCCAGAATACTTTTGTGTTTGTTGTAGGTTGCTAAATAATATTGTTGTTCGTCTTTGTCCAACAATAAATTTCGGCTCAAATTCTACTCAGTAGAATTTGAACCACAACAAGTCCATACGACGGTATTGGAACTTGTACATGGTCCTTCGAGTCCAAAAAATAAGGAATCGGCTTATTTGCCAAAAATATTTTCCAAAAAAACACTTATATTAATTTAAAATTAATTTGAAAGTAGTAAGAAGTGTTGTTGTGTTTTCATCTGTGTTCGAATGTGGCGGCTTTTGTGTTGTTTGTCGTAGACACACATACATTCAACAAATCAGCACTGCCATTTCCAAAAGAAATCGTTTGTGTGAAGTTAGAAGAAAAAGAGATATTTGTTTGTATTCATTGTTTATTAACACTATCAAAAACACATACACTAACACCATTATAAAACACCACAATCACTTTCATTTTCTCCATCATTTTTTTTGGCATTTATTTCATTTTGTTTTGTGTTACATTTGTCGCATTCGTCATTTGTGCCATTTGTAATAAACAATCCTTTGACATATGTTTATTGTGCCAGATCGATCCGTCTGCTGGGTCGATCAGCTGCTGGGTCAGAAAAGTTGTGCAATTACTCGCTAACGTAACGCAAGTTTCTGACGTAACGTATAAAACTTTGCATAAATTATTGAATCGATAATATATAATAATACACATAAATAATTTGAATAAAAATAAATAATAAGATAATAAAAGTTAAATTAAAAAAAAATAATTAAATAAACAAATCATAAAAAATATATTTAAAAAAATTTTTCAATAAGTTTAAAAACAAATTAAACTTTGCTGAGAAAAATAATATTATACGGCAAATCAAAAACATTAACATAAATAATTTCATTTTATTTATTAACAATAAATAAAGTGATAATTATAATTTGTTTGCACAATAATAAATAATAATAATAATAGAGTGAATAAAAAATAATAAATAACAATAAATAAACCTCATATAAATATACATAAAAATAAATAGAAAAACAAAATGAATTCAACAATTTGTGCTAAGTTTGAATACGAAACCGACAGCCTTATGAATATGTGCATTCAATTGGAGAATACTCCCGAGGAACTATTTTCGGATTCTTTAATAGAAACCAAACTAGAATCCATTGATGAAGATTGGCACAATGCACGCAGTGCATTTGAATGTGTATATTTAGCAGAAATAGAGGAAGAAGAAGAAAAGGCTTATAAATTAGAAGCCAGAAAAATATTTGAGTCCCTCAGGGACAAATACCAAACTACAAAAGCTAAATTATTAGAGATTTTGAAGAAAAGAAAACAAAATCAAAATATTACCGCTAGAGGCGATGTTACAAATCCGTCATTGTTTCACAGCTCAGCTGTGTATCCTCCGGGTACATGTCGGAAATTTGTATTAAAGTGCCACCTTGTGACACTTAAGACTTCTACGGAAGTTATGAACAATGGCCAACTTTTAGAGACATGTTTACGGCCATATATGGAAATCATCCCAGACTCACACCTGCGCAAAAACTCTATCATTTGCGTAACAAAACAAAGGGTGAGGCTGGAAGAATTGTTGATCGGTACCCGTTATTTGATCAGAATTATTCGTTGGCATGGGAAGCATTATCAGTGCGATACGAAAATGTGAGGGTACTGGTAGATAATCAATTAAAGATTTTATTCAATCTTTCGGCAGGAAAGACAGAATCTAGCAGAGATATGAAAAGAATTCAATTAACAGTCAGCGACTGTCTAGCTATATTAAAAGCACATAAGGTGCAAGTAGATCAATGGGATCCTATTTTGATATATTTGTGTTCAACTAAGCTTCCGGTTGAAACTCTGACTCTTTGGGAACAATCGCTCGAATCACATTCAGAGCTACCGAAATGGTCACAAATGGAAGATTTTCTAAAAAACAGACATAGAGTCCTAGAGAGAATAGACAGTCTAAGAAATATAGCAGCTTCAACTGCCTTTAATGATGAATTTCAAGCGCATCAAAATGCGCAATCGACACTATCGAATAGATGTATCATGTGTAATAGAAATCATATATTAAAGAATTGTTCAAGATTTAATAGTATGAGTGTAAATCAGAGAATTGAATTTGCAAGAGAAAAAAGATTGTGTAACAATTGTCTTATATATGGACACATTTCTCAGGAATGCGTTAGTGTGCATAGGTGTATGTTTTGCAAAAAGAAACACCACACTAAACTGCATTTACCAAATAACGTTCAGGGGAGATCTACACAGCCAAGATTGATAGCAAGAGAAAGTCAAAACACTTATCGTTCTGAAAATGGACGCCAAACAAATGCTCTAGTTACCACAGAGAATATTTTAGAAGAAATGCCATGTTCGTCCAATTCTGTAGCTCAAACTTCTAATGTGGAAACACATGTGTCAGTAAGTCATGATGATGTTATGCTGCCTACAGCTCTAGTAAAAGTAAAATATTCTGGGGAAATATTTACAGTTAGAGCTCTCATTGACTCTGCTTCGAAACGAACATTCGTTACTCAAAAAATAATTAAACGAATTGGCATATTAACTGAAAAAGCTAGTTTCAAGATTAGTGGACTGAGTGGAACAGTCGTGGCTAATTCAAATAAAAAATGTGTCCTGACACTGTGTTCAAAAATAAATGAAACTGAATTTGAAGCAGAAGCTTTAGTTGTGCAAAATTTGACAAGTTTATTGCCGACGCAGACTATTAAAATTTCAGATTTTGGAAGTATTAAGGATTTGAAGTTAGCAGATCCAGGATTTATGATTTCTGCTCAAATTTATATGCTTATAGGTAGCGATGTTATCCCATATATAATCCTAGAGGGAGTTAAAAAGAACATATTGGGCAACATGATAGCCCAAAATTCGATATACGGTTTGTATATCTATGGGCCAATATCAGCCAATGAAATTTGTTTAGCGTCTATAGAAATAAAAAATAATTCTGAAGATGACGGTAGTCAATTATTGAGAAAGTTTTGGGAACAAGAAGAAATAAGAGATGTGCCCATTTCCACGAAATCAGACGAATATTGCGAGAAATTTTAGGCCAACACGACATACCGTCGATCATACGGAAGATTCGTTGTAAAATTACCTTTCAAAGACGAATTTTCTCAAAAAATGTACCTAGATTCGTCCATATTCAAAGCAAAGAAACAATATGAACATATGGAAGTAAAGTTAAGCAAGAATGTAGACCTCGAGGAGTCATATAATGAAGTATTAAATGAATATTTGTCATTGGGTCATATGAAACCCACAGAATCAAGAGAAATATGTACTGGTGGGAAATATTTTTCATATTATTTACCGCATCATGCAGTCTTTCGCCCAGAAAGTTCTAGTACTAAAGTGAGAGTGGTGTTTAATGGATCGAGTAAGACAAAAAGCTCTTATTCTTTAAACGATGTTTTACATACTGGGCCAATATTACAAAATGATTTAGTGTCTGTAATTTTGAATTGGCGCCTGTATAAGTATGTGTTTAACGGTGACATTGATTTTTGATTGATTGATTCTGATCGGCAATACCAGAGAATTTTATTTAGAAAAGAAGGTCAGAGTGATATTAAAGATTATGAATTGTGTACTATTACCTTTGGTATAAACAGTGCACCTTATTTGGCGATTCGCACATTGTTCCAATTGGCGGAAGAGTCAAGAGATAAATGCCCAATTGCATCGAAAATAATTAAAAATGAGATATATGTTGATGATGTATTGACTGGAGGTCATACTCTTGCCTCAGCTTTGGAGGCGGAAAAACAATTAATTTGTGTTTTGGATTTCCGTTAAAGAAGACAACGGCAAATCATCCGACCCTTCTTTCTAATGTCCGATCAGAAGATTTGTTAAATGAAGAATTTTTAAGAATTAAAGATATGAGTTCAACAAAGACATTAGGTATTCGTTGGAATGCCTTAACTGACTCATTTTCTTATAGTATGAAGTCACTAGAGGTGACTACCCCGATAACTAAAAGGAAAATCTTGTCAACCATTTCGAAATTATTTGACCCAGCAGGGTGGTTAACCCCTTTAATTATACAGGCAAAAATTTTGTTGCAAGACCTTTGGTTAGAAGGTGTTAATTGGAATGAAAGAGTAAGTTCATCCACGTATACTAAATGGAAAACATTTTTGGATCAATTTTCAAGTATTGATTCTATTCAAATACCAAGATGGATTAATTATTGCCTAGAGGGCAATATACAATTTCATGGATTTTGTGACGCTTCTGAGAAAGCGTATTGTGCCGCAGTATACGTTCGAATGGACACAGAATCAAAGTCATCAGTAAACTTGTTAATAGCGAAAAGTAAAGTTGCTCCATTAAAAAGAGTAAGCTTGCCAAGATTAGAGCTTTGTGGTGCCGTATTGCTCTCATCTTTAATGAAGTATGTTGTCTCCAAATTAGATGTGAAAAATTATTCTGTCCACATGTGGACAGATTCAACAATTGTATTGGCATGGTTGCAAAAACATCCATCCACATGGAATACTTATGTTGCAAATAGAACCGCAACTATATTCAAAAATATCGAAAATGCAACTTGGAGACATGTTTCTTCGAAATGTAATCCTGCAGACCTTGGAACAAGAGGTTGTAATTCTGTAGAGTTAAGTAAATGTTCGCTATGGTGGAGTGGAATGGAATTTATGTAATATATTCTTGGAATTTATCCACAAAACATTAATGCATGCTGATGTAAGACTTATGATGTCCATGGTTCAACGGCAATTTTACATCCCTAGACTAAGAAGAACCGTTAAAAAAGTAGTGCATAATTGTGTAATTTGTGCAAGATACAAACAAAATGTTAAATCACAGATAATGGCTGCATTGCCTTTAGAGGGAACTTCTTTTTCACTTCCCTTTACCTATGTTGGAACAGACTTTGCAGGTCCATTTCAAATTAAAAGTGGCAATTTGAGAAATTCACCGTATCAAAAGTCGTATGTATGTATGTTTGTATGTTTTTCGACAAAAGCCATACATCTTGAAGCGTGTTCGTCACTATCCACAGTTTCTTGCAACATTTACACGATTCATAGGTAGAAGAGGTTTGCCTAGATGTTTAATGTCAGATAATGGAACCAATTTTGTGGGTGCCAGTCGTACTCTCTCGAGGGAATATCATGAATTTATAAAAAAATCCTCCAAAGAAATTTCAGAGAAGTATATTGTTAATGGCTTCGAGTGGAAGTTTATTCCACCTAGCGCTCCACACATGGGCGGATTATGGGAAGCAGGAGTTAAAAGTTTTAAGACACGTTTCAAAAAAGTAATATCTGAAAGAAAGTTCAATTTTGAGGAATTTGCCACTGTTTTAGTGAGAATAGAGAGTGTATTAAACTCTAGGCCTTTAACACCATTGTCAGAGGATCCGGAAGATTTAGAGGCTTTAACTCCAGCACATTTCCTAAGAGGTGGACCATTATTATTCGCCCCGGAAATGCCTATTGACGATTTATCGTTAATAAATCGTTGGGAAAAAATAAAAGCCCTACATCATACCTTTACTTAGAGATGGAAAACAGAATATATCCAGGAACTCCATAAAAGATACAAATGACAATATCCTAAACGAAATATTCAAGAGAATGACTTGGTACTAGTAAAAGATGAACTGCTACCTCCGAATGACTGGAAAATGGGACGTGTGGTAAAAGTGCATGAAGGGCACGATCAACACGTAAGAGTAGTTGATGTAAAAACTACAACAGGTATCATATCTCGTCCTATTGTGAAGTTATGTGTACTCCCAGTCAGTGGTTGTCAGTAGAATGAAATATATGTGTATGCGTGCCCCAATCATGGTTAAATATCTAACAGACAATGCCTTTAATGGCACCCTTTTTTCTCTTGGATATTTTTTCTTTCAATATATTTCTTGCAGTTACATAATAATGAATATGGGCCAAGGTGAAGTCTGTCAGGTTTGCTACGGTATTCATCACCTGAGGAACTGTCCCGCTTTTCAAGTGATGACGGTGGAGCAAAGAGAGAGTGTGGTATTGGCCCGCAGATACTGCAAGAACTGCCTCGGACGGAACCACGTAGCGAGATTTTGTTCCTGGCCAGGGACATGTCGTATGTGTGGTTCTCGGCACAATACGATGCTGCATCGTCCTGTAGTGGCAGGTCTAATTGACAGTGGCATAGGGTTTGCCAGGTATCACCCGTATTCCAATCAAAGAGCGCAGCAAACCCAACAGCAACAACAAATTCTTGCTCAACTGCAGACACGGCACGCGCACACTGTCACTGAAACTGCACCAAAGCAAAAAAAGCGGAAGCAGTATCAGAACAAACAACAGATTGGTGTGCAGAAAACACAAACAAACAACAAACATCGGCGAGATAAAACAATCAAAAAACAGAATAAAAAATAAAATCAACATGCCGCACAACAGCCACAGCAACAGCCCGGAGAAAGAAAAACCTTTACTGCAGCAACCAGAGATGATGGACAGGTTCCTGAGCGTGCTCGAAAAAATAGCAACGGCTTTAACGGTTGCACCAGTGCAAGGGGCCCGGCATGTTGGGAATAGACTCAACCCCATAGACGATGATATCGATATGGACCTTATCGATCTCGATAATTAAAACTATCGATGAGGTTACATCGTCAAGGAGTTTTGGTTGGCACTCTTTTTCTTGAAGTTTAAAAAAGTGGATCGCCAGATCAAACAAAATTGTGAATTTTTATAAATAAAAAAGTTGACCGACAGAGTCATTTTAACTTTGAAGTAATAATTATTAAAGTGCTTTCTCTTTTGTGCAGATAACAAACGTAAGTATCGCCAGAATACTTTTGTGTTTGTTGTAGGTTGCTAAATAATATTGTTGTTCGTCTTTGTGCAACAATAAATTTCGGCTCAAATTCTACTCAGTAGAATTTGAACCACAACATACGACGGTATTGGAACTTGTACACAAGTGTTTTATAAACCCTAATAACGATTTCGGTCTGTTTACACAGCGCAGTTTACCATCTAAAATAACGCCAATATCAACAAAAGAGTCAGCATTATCCAGTTTGTAAGAACAAATTAAGTAGTCAAATGAAAACGGTCCTGATCTAGATAGGGATACTTTTTTTACACTTTTCCGTTAACATCACACCATTTCACAAAAGAGTGTAGATCAATTTGTAAACATGAAGCTTGGACGTCTGACTCAATATTACAAAAAAGTTTAACATCGTCTGCGAACATTAAGATTTTAGACAAATTAATTACCGATGGAAGATCATTTAAGTGTAGAGCAAAAAGCAAAGGACCTAAATGACTACCTTGAGGAACACCAGAATGCACTTCAATGGTTTTAGAAATTATGTGACTGAAAGATACCTGTTGTGTTCTTTTTTGTAAATAAGAAGAAATCCATGATAGAAGTACATTCGGAAATCTCATCATATCCAATTTATATAATAATAATTTGTGTACAACCGTATCGAATGCTTTGCTGAAATCAGTGTAAATTATATCTGTATGTTTTCTCATGGAAAACCCTCTGTAAACATGACATGCCAGTTCCATTAGATTCGTCAAAGTCGACCTTCCTTTGACGAAACCATGTTGATATGGAGAAATGATTGGTAAAACAAAATGAGTTATTCTTCGTGCAACAAAAAGTTCAGAGTTTTGGGATTGCCCTATAATATTCAATCACATTCCTACTACCAGATTTATGTAAAGTTACGAAGGAAAATAGACTGAAGCTAAAGAATCATTGAAAATATTTGTGAGTGGTTTGTACAATTCGAATGCGCACATTTTGAAGATATTAGCAGGAAGCAGCAGTACTTTAAAGAGGTTAAACCATTCAACACTTCAGCCTCAGTAAGAACAATTAAAGGAAAATAGTTTACATTTTTAAAGCTATAAGAATAATTAGAATTAAAAGTGTAAGTAGAGTAAATTTTTTGAAAGAATTCAGCGAAAATATCTGCAATTTCAACAGAAGTAGAGTCCTCCTTATTACCAAGCTTCATACTACCAGGAAATTGTTGGACTTTTCTTTTTGAATTATCAAATTTGTTGACAGTTTTGGGATTTGACTTAAAGTCTCTTCTCATTTTAGATAAATAGTTAGAGTGACACCTTGATTTTTCAGAGTTGTACTTACTTCTAACTTTAGAATAATTGGAAAAATTATCAAAGAATTGGTTTCTTAATTTCTTAAATAATTTACTTTTACGGTTTCGTAATTTCCTAAGATAAGGAGTAGACTAAGCAGGTCCTTCCTCAGGTCTAACTTTAAAGACTGGGACTTATGTTGAGAATGCGTTATTTAAAATATTATAAAAGTATGACACACGTGCATTTAAATTTCCTCTATAATCCCTATTTATGTTGGATAATGCAAGTTGCAGTTTTGGCAAATTTTAATTTTCATATTTACTGTTGTTTAGAAAATTATTTTTATGAATTGTCCTGTATTTCTAAATTTAGAAGTAGAGTAGGATGATATTTAACTTCAGGCTCAACAAATGGTGAAGATCTACAGAGAGAAACGTTTACAAGCAATGAAAAGACTAGATCAAAAATTCTATCTTTAATATTTCCTATATAATTTATTTGAAGTAGTCATTGATCATAAATAGTGTCCCAGAAAACATCCATACCGGATAATGTAGCATTAGACAAAATTGGTACACAATCAACTTTATTTTCACCAGAAACCCATTTCATTTGAGGTAAATTAAAGTCACCAAGGCAAATCAATTCAAATGTTCATGTTTGTAACTTCGATACTTGTTTATGTAAGTCTGCATGCCCGAAGTAAATGTCTACATTTTATTTAACGTATACAAATTCTATATTATAGTTCTCAGTAGTTACTATATTGCGCTCAGAAGCAATGGAGTTATGAACGCTATCTGAACTCCCCCGCCATTTTTATGTAATCTGTCTTTTCTATAAATTTGATATTGATCAGACAAAATCTCAGCATCACCAACACCTGGTTTTATCTAGGTTTCCGTGAAAACCAAGATTTTGAAGTCACAGCCAAAAGATTTCAAATAAATATGTTTAAGCTTAGTATTAAGGCCTCTAACTTTTTGGTAAAGTAAGGTCAAAGATTTAATTAGTTTTTTGACATGAGTAACACAGGGGAACTGTTAAGTTTACAGGGTTATTTCTTTCCCTTTGCTAAAACATCTTGAGGCCAAAATGAACTATTTAATGTATTTTCAAACAAGTACGATGGAACAATTATTTTAAAGGATGATGTATCTCTTTGAGTTGATGAATTGAACTTAAAAATTTTATAATCATTATCACTAATATTCTGGTATTTTCACTTTATATAATTACCAATATTTTCTACCGAAGTATTACAATGGTGTCTAGATATAAATATAATTCTTCTAGGAGCAACTACTATTAACTCATTGCTGTTAGTGGAAGGAGAGGTCTCAGACACTACAATAGATGGAGGATCAGAAGTTGATGGTGATGCGCTAACTGGTACTGGTTGTACATTAGAATACATTTTGGAACTAGGAGGAACAATCGTTTCTGAAGATTGAACTTGGATTGCAGGACTTGAATTTAAAGATTTTTTTGCATAATACAGCGCCGGAGGACCGTGTTGACTATTAGAAGATAAGTCTTCTGCATTATTGTGTGGCGGAGCCACAATCGGTAAATTTAGAATTATTAAATTATCACCGTGAACAATAGTTGAAGTTTTCCTTCTCGTCGGGGAAACATCTCCGTATTCAAATTTTGCAAACATATTTTCAAATTTATTAAACTTTGATTGTACATCATCGAAATCCTCCTTCATAGCTGCAATTTCGATTTTAGCTTACCTAAAAAGACGGTAAAAATCGTCTTCTAGTGACCTACAATCGATGCAAGCCCAACGTAGACCTTTTTCTCTATTAGTAATGAGATCAAACTGTTTGCCGTTGAAACCAGCACATTTTAAATGAGAATGTTTCTCGCACAACCAACATGTAATTAGACCTTAGATCAGCGGTGCTCAAGAAAAAATGTCTCTTTTCAGTTAAATTTCTCTTTGCCAATTTAAATCATTTTGTGCATCATAGATCTAAGGCTATGATGCACAAAATGAACATTGCGCTTGTGTGTGTGAGAGAAACCAAAAGGCACGTAAAAAATATCTCCCTTCTTGTTTGCAACAATGCGTACATCCCTCACGCATGTCTACATTCGTTGAAGTCTAATCAACGACTGAGACCACCGCAAACGTACTGTTTTGTTCATCTAAGTTCTAGAACATGAACCGAAAAAAGAGATAATTTAAGAGAAAATTAAAAATTCTGTTTTTCTTTATATTTTACGGTTCTATTAAATTGCTTTTAGACATGAATGTTTGCCAAATTGATTTATGAAGCAAATGGATAAATAATATTTGTATAAATAATGACTTAACACTGTTTTGTTCTTGATTTAAATTGGCAAAGAGAAATTTAACTGTAAAGAGACATTTTTTCTTGAGCACCGCTGATCTAAGGTCTAATTACATGTTGGTTGTGCGAGAAACATGCTCATTTAAAATGTGCTGGTTTCAACGGCAAACAGTTTGATCTCATTACTAATAGAGAAAAAGGTCTTCGTTGGGCTTGCATCGATTGTAGGTCACTAGAAGACGATTTTTACCGTCTTTTTAGGTAAGCTAAAATCGAAATTGCAGCTATGAAGAAGGATTTCGATGATGTACAATCAAAGTTTAATAAATTTGAAAATATGTTTGCAAAATTTGAATACGGAGATGTTTCCCCGACGAGAAGGAAAACTTCAACTATTGTTCACGGTGATAATTTAATAATTCTAAATTCACCGATTGTGGCTCCGCCACACAATAATGCAGAAGACTTATCTTCTAATAGTCAACACGGTCCTCCGGCGCTGTATTATGCAAAAAAATCTTTAAATTCAAGTCCTGCAATCCAAGTTCAATCTTCAGAAACGATTGTTCCTCCTAGTTCCAAAATGTATTCTAATGTACAACCAGTACCAGTTAGCGCATCACCATCAACTTCTGATCCTCCATATATTGTAGTGTCTGAGACCTCTCCTTCCACTAACAGCAATGAGTTAATAGTAGTTGCTCCTAGAAGAATTATATTTATATCTAGACACCATTTTAATACTTCGGTAGAAAATATTGGTAATTATATAAAGTGAAAATACCAGAATATTAGTGATAATGATTATAAAATTTTTAAGTTCAATTCATCAACTCAAAGAGATACATCATCCTTTAAAATAATTGTTCCATCGTACTTGTTTGAAAATACATTAAATAGTTCATTTTGGCCTCAAGATGTTTTAGCAAAGGGAAAGAAATAACCCTGTAAACTTAACAGTTCCCCTGTGTTACTCATGTCAAAAAACTAATTAAATCTTTGACCTTACTTTACCAAAAAGTTAGAGGCCTTAATACTAAGCTTAAACATATTTATTTGAAATCTTTTGGCTGTGACTTCAAAATCTTGGTTTTCACGGAAACCTAGATAAAACCAGGTGTTGGTGATGCTGAGATTTTGTCTGATCAATATCAAATTTATAGAAAAGACAGATTACATAAAAATGGCGGGGGAGTTCAGATAGCGTTCATAACTCCATTGCTTCTGAGCGCAATATAGTAACTACTGAGAACTATAATATAGAATTTGTATACGTTAAATAAAATGTAGACATTTACCTTGGGCATGCAGACTTACATAAACAAGTATCGAAGTTACAAACATGAACATTTGAATTGATTTGCCTTGGTGACTTTAATTTACCTCAAATAAAATGGGTTTCTGGTGAAAATAAAGTTGATTGTGTACCAGTTTTGTCTAATGCTACATTATCCGGTATGGATGTTTTCTGGGACACTATTTATGATCAATGACTACTTCAAATAAATTATATAGGAAATATTAAAGATAGAATTTTTGATCTAGTCTTTTCATTGCTTGTAAACGTTTCTCTGTGTAGATCTTCACCATTTGTTGAGCCTGAAGTTAAATATCATCCTACTCTACTTCTAAATTTAGAAATACAGGACAATTCATAAAAATAATTTTCTAAACAACAGTAAATATGAAAATTAAAATTTGCCAAAACTGCAACTTGCATTATCCAACATAAATAGGGATTATAGAGGAAATTTAAATGCACGTGTGTCATACTTTTATAATACTTTAAATAACGCATTCTCAACATAAGTCCCAGTCTTTAAAGTTAGACCTGAGGAAGGACCTGCTTAGTCTACTCCTTAAAGTTAGACCTGAGGAAGGACCTGCTTAGTCTACTCCTTATCTTAGGAAATTACGAAACCGAAAAAGTAAATTATTTAAGAAATAAAGAAACCAATTCTTTGATAATTTTTCCAATTATTCTAAAGTTAGAAGTAAGTACAACTCTGAAAAATCAAGGTGTTACTCTAACTATTTATCTAAAATGAGAAGAGACTTTAAGTCAAATCCCAAAACTGTCAACAAATTTGATAATTCAAAAAGAAAAGTCCAACAATTTCCTGGTAGTATGAAGCTTGGTAATAAGGAGGACTCTACTTCTGTTGAAATTGCAGATATTTTCGCTGAATTCTTTCAAAAAATTTACTCTACTTACACTTTTAATTCTAATTATTCTTATAGCTTTAAAAATGTAAACTATTTTCCTTTAATTGTTCTTACTGAGGCTGAAGTGTTGAATGGTTTAACCTCTTTAAAGTACTGCTGCTTCCTGCTAATATCCTCAAAATGTGCGCATTCGAATTGTACAAACCACTCACAAATATTTTCAATGATTCTTTAGCTTCAGTCTATTTTCCTTCATAACTTTACATAAATCTGGTAGTAGGAATGTGATTGAATATTATAGGGCAATCCCAAAACTCTGAACTTTTTGTTGCACGAAGAATAACTCATTTTGTTTTACCAATCATTTCTCTATATCAACATGGTTTCGTCAAAGGAAGGTCGACTTTGACGAATCTAATGGAACTGACATGTCATATTTACAGAGGGTTTTCCATGAGAAAACATACAGATATAATTTACACTGATTTCAGCAAAGCATTCGATACGGTTGTACACAAATTATTATTATATAAATTGGATATGATGAGATTTCCGAATGTACTTCTATCATGGATTTCTTCTTATTTACAAAAAAAAACACAACAGGTATCTTTCAGTCACATAATTTCTAAAACCATTGAAGTGCATTCTGGTGTTCCTCAAGGTAGTCATTTAGGTCATTTGCTTTTTGCTCTACACTTAAATGATCTTCCATCGGTAATTAATTTGTCTAAAATCTTAATGTTCGCAGACGATGTTAAACTTTTTTGTAATATTGAGTCAGACGTCCAAGCTTCATGTTTACAAATTGATCTACACTCTTTTGTGAAATGGTGTGATGTTAACGGAAAAGTGTAATGAGATCAAACTGTTTGCCGTTGAAACCAGCACATTTTAAATGAGCATGTTTCTCGCACAACCAACATGTAATTAGACCTTAGATCAGCGGTGCTCAAGAAAAAATGTCTCTTTTCAGTTAAATTTCTCTTTGCCAATTTAAATCAAGAACAAAACAGTGTTAAGTCATTATTTATACAAATATTATTTATCCATTTGCTTCATAAATCAATTTGGCAAACATTCATGTCTAAAAGCAATTTAATAGAACCGTAAAATATAAAGAAAAACAGAATTTTTAATTTTCTCTTAAATTATCTCTTTTTTCGGTTCATGTTCTAGAACTTAGATGAACAAAACAGTACGTTTGCGGTGGTCTCAGTCGTTGATTAGACTTCAACGAATGTAGACATGCGTGAGGGATGTACGCATTGTTGCAAACAAGAAGGGAGATATTTTTTACGTGCCTTTTGGTTTCTCTCACACACCCAAGCGCAATGTTCATTTTGTGCATCATAGAATTAGACGTTCAGTTAAAATTGTTGTATTACACTCTTTGTATAAACAAGTCATTGTTAAATCTGTGTCTGAAAATGCTCAACCTAATACTTGATGAAATTTTTACAATAGAAATAACTGTATTAAATACAGCTGCCTGAAAGTATGCTAAAGAATCTACAACAATGATTATACCCAAGTGAACAGCAAAACAAAAACTAATACGACAAACGTCAGATTAAGCAAACAACAAGATAAAAAAAATTAGTCACGAGTACGAAGACACAAATCAATTTACTTATCTTTTAAATAAAATAACTGGAACGAAAATTTTCACATTTCACTACTGCGTACTAACACAATTTAACGATTTTTGCTAATTTTAACTTATAATTCGCCGATACAGAAAAATAATTCAAAAAATTTTATACGCACTGTTTAACACAAAAAAATATGTCTTGATGCAACAAGAGTTGAAATGGTATTTTTGACAGATTTTTTTTACATTTTTTATTTTTTGCTACTACTCTACTATACTTTTTAAAAATACTTATGTGGTGCATAGACAAATGAAAATATAGACAATGAAAAGTTATGTTTTTCGTTTTATCAAGGTGGCTCTCATCATGTTTTGCATAGTCAACAAGCTGATTTACGCGTTCAACCCACTCGACTTCGAAAACACATTTGACCGTTTTTCAAGGATCTCACTTGATTATTCCCGAAGTTTTGATATCATCAAGTACTTTTCACATTTCTTTTATTATGTAACAATTTTCAACTGACAAATATCCTACAGTTTTTGTTATTTTTAACATTTAAGAATTGAGTGAATTCAACATTCACACACAAACCCCTGAAACGATATAGACGACATGTGATTGTTTCATTGGCCGTTTTAAGGCCATAATTAGTGCCAAAGGTGACCAATTCGGACAAATCTAAACTTATTCTAAAATTTGATGCTTATTCCGACATTTTTTGCTTTCATTCAATAAAATTGAAAAAATATAAAAATTATGGCGTTTGACTTTGTTGCAGTTTTTTATCTCACCCTGTATATATACAATATATAATATACTACGCTTATAACTCAAGAAACGCTGGTATGATTTTAACCGTTGTCTCTTCAAAGAAAATGGTAAAAAAATCGCGTAAAATTGAGAAATTTGAACATTTTAATTTTGTCTTTTGAAATGTACAATTTTAATATTTTATTTTTTTTTTCATTTTGACTTACTATTTTTGAATGTGAAGTTGTAGTTTTTTTCGCTTTTTGAATTTTAATATGATGATGTATGTGTGTGATGTGTCTTTTTAGGAAGTATAAAGCGACAACGGACAAAAGAATTTTATGTATTTATTGAGTTAGTGGAACTATACAAATAATATCATTTCAGAAGATATGAGCTATGAGCAATAATTAACTCGATTTCTTGAAAACTGAAATTGCAGGTGGGTAAATGTCGAAATAATTTAACGCGATCACATCAAAATTATAATTAGTATTTCGAAATCACGAAAAAAGAGACTATCTCATGCAAAAATTCTAAAATCGAAAAAAAGCGAAAAATGTTTCAATGGAATTGAATTTCAAAATAATAGTACATTCTATTGACATAATGACTTTTAAACATTTGCTTTAAAAAAGCAGCAAACAGATGAAAATGTTTATAAATGCGGTTGTAAGATTTAGAAGTTATTCCAAAAGAATTTTAGTTTTATGTAATTCTTTGGTTCCTCTTCTATTGAGAATACGATTTCGTCACTTGGTTAAATTTTTTTTGTCATAGGAGTTATTTTTAAAATTACTCCTGCGGAGGATATCCCAGAAAAAAAAGAGGGAACTGATGAGGATTGGTGTCTCTTTTCGAAACCTAGGAATTCCCTGCCTTACCCCTTGGTAAACATTACCATCGTTCTCCACTAATAAACATACGTTGAATTTATAACAAGTAAAAAAACATTAAGTTCGGCCGGGCCAAACTTTTAATACCCTCCACCTTAGGGTAAAGGAAACATTAGAAGAAATGTGGCAAAAACCATTAAAATGCCGAATATCGGGAGGTACCGTTATATGTGGGCTCTACCAAATCGTGGACCTACACATGCAAGGTTCCGCCAACGGAGCTAGAACCCATTATGACCTACAAATACCAATTTTCAGACAAATACGTAAAAAAAGGGGCAAAAATCATCAAATTACCGAATATCGGGAGGTACCGTTATATGGGGGCTATACCAAAACGTGGACCTATAATTACAATGACTCGCCACACGAACTGGGACCCATTATGATCTACAACTACCAAATTTTCAGTGAAATTCGTGAAAAAATCAGTCAAAAATCATCAAAATACCGAATATTGGGAGCTACCGTTATATGGGGACTATACCAAAACGTGGACCTATACATACAATGTTTCGCCACCGGAGCTGGAACTCATTATGACCAACAAATACCAATTTTTAGACAAATCCGTTAAAAACTGTGGCAAAAATAATCAAAATATCGAATATCGGGAGGTACCATTATATGAAGGCTATACCAAAACGTGGACCTATACATGCTATGTTTTGCCACACATACAGGGACCCGTTATGACCTACAAATACCAATTTTCAGACAAATCCGTTAAATAATGTGGCGTAAATCATCAAAATACCGAATATCGGGAGGTACCGTTATATGGGGACTATACCAGAACGTGGACCGATATATCTTATTTTCAATACCAACCATCCTAGACACAATACCAATTTCTCTGCTAAATTTTGGCGCTCTACGTCAAATAATGTGGGCTGTATCGTGATTTCAACAGACAGACAGACAGACGGACATCGTTAAATCGACTTAGAATTTTATGCTGATTATGAATATATATACTTTATGGGGTCTACGACGAATATTTAAGGATGTTACAAACGGAATGACAAAGTTAATATACCCTCCTTTCCAAGGTGGAGGGTATAAAAATAATGGGATGCAACAACAAAATACTATGGTATCCCGAACAAACAAGCCAACAATGTTCTATTATTTTCACCATATAAAAAAAGTTATGTTAGGTACTACGCTTATAACTCAAGAACGGTTTGACGTATTTTCGGAATGGTATCTTAGCAAAAAAGAACGTGAAAATATGCCAATAAAAATGTGAACCAAAAAAATGTTTGGGGTGAAATTTTTCAATTTGACATATTTTGTTGAAGTGTACATTTTTTGTTTTGAATTCAGAATGAATAATATTAAAAGTAAAATGAGTTCACAATACGATGTTAAATGGCGATCTTTCATGTATAAATTTGACATCTAGGTTTCATCTCCAGGACCTACATCAGCTGGAAGATGCAAACACATTTAAAGAAAGAAAAATGGCCGATAAAGCGTTATGGGGTCCATTTCAAAACGTGGACCTACTTCTTTCATATGACAATAATCCGTCCAATGAGAACTCAAAATGCAAAATTCATTGGGACTGCACTCAGTGAAATACTAATTTCGGCAAATATTGGTAATTTGACGAGAAACCATTCTTGCAAAAAAAGATCACGTTTTGGTATAACCATCATATGATTTAAGCTTTTTTTGGGGTCTTGGCCACTTTTCTCATTTGTTTGGCCCTTTGATTTGATTGATTTGGCTAAAAAATTGTATTTAGGCTACCCTGGGATATCTTACCATCTTACAGATAATTGTCCACATAGACATTTATAATTTCGTTTAGAATCGATATTTTATTATTTCCTTTTGGCACAATCTTTGGAATTCCAAAAACCAGTTCATTATTGTAACTGTTTTTTTTTTTTTGACCGTAGTAAGTATTACCAACAGCTTTTCGCAAAGTACCGCGTAGGGACCTTTTTTTAAATGCCTTTCATCGCAATCAAAATCGGAAATGATACATTCCATTTTAAATGTTTCATTGCCTAAAAGTTCCCTAAAAATTTTACCATGGACTTTCTGAACATTGACCATTTACTGTTACAAATAAACCGGATGAAGACACTTGCGAATTTTTTAAATTTAATGCGCACGGGATTTTAGTAAATTTATGAATTTCTTCCTAAAGTATTTGAGTCCACGAACTTTACAAAGAGGTTTCGTACTTGTCCAAAGGATATTTGTCAGTTGAAAATTGTTGCATAATAAAAGAAATCTGAAAAGTAGGTGATGACATCAAAAAATTCCGGAAAAACCAAGTGAAGTCCTTGAAGAACGATAAAATGTTTTTTCGTGAACGCGAAAATCAGCATGTTTACTATGCAAAACATTATGAGAGCCTGGATAATTTTGTCTATGTCTATACATAGCAAAGTTAGTTTTTGAAAGTATAGACAACGAAAAGTTAGCTTTGCCTTTTTTCCAAAATTCGAAGATTGCAATACTGGCATACTTTCGAAATTGTCGGTTTTTTTCGAAATTGGTAAGAGTTACCGAAAAAAATTGTTTTATATCTTTGTTTGGTCCTACTTGTCTGCTTGAAGCTGCCCAAATATATATATATATATATATATATATATATATATATATATATATATATATATATATATATATATATATATATATATATATATATATATATATATATATATATATATATATATATATATATATATATATATATATATATATATATAAGTCTTAAGACTTGCGATAAGCAATTATTCTAATTGACGCCCAACTGGCATTAAAAATAAGAATTGTTTATCGCAATAACAATGATAAGGACAACATTTCTTGCCCACAAATTATTAAAACAATATGTATCACCAGACTTCGAAATAGGCTGGACTGCGAGGAAAGATACGAAACAAGACACGAAGTTTCAAAATCGATCACTACCATAGACAAATGAAAATATAGACAACGAAATGCTCTCACCGTTTATCTTCGAAAAAAATCGAATCAGCAGATGTCGTTCATATCGTTTCAGGGGTTTGAGTGGGAATATTGAAGTCACTCAATTCTAAAACGTTAAAAATAACAAAAACTGTAGGATATTTGCCAGTTGAAAATTATTTCATAATAAAAGAAATGTGAAAAGTACGTGATGACATCGAAAAATATAGGAATATTCCAGTGAAATTCTTGAAAAACGATAAAATGTGTTTTCGAAGTCGAGTGGCTTGAACGCGTAAATCAGCATGTTGACTATGCAAAACAAGATGAGAGCCACCTGGAAAAAAAGACAAAACTAACTTTTCGTTGTCTATATTTTCATTTGTCTATGTCACTACCGTAATTATGAACTGATTTAGCTCGGGGGTTTTGTTAATGAATAATCGATATTTAGACCAGGAAGTTGAACTTTTAACAAATTTTTTTTGCCAATTTCCTGTAGACAAAAAATCTAACAATAATAACGTAATGGTTACGACCGCAGAAAACATACGCACGCTCGTTGGCTCTGCCATTTCGGCAGCCTTGAGGATCCAAGGAGACCAGTTTGAAAAACAAATTTCTTTAATTACAGATAAATTCGATAAATGTTCAATATCGGCCTCTGAACATGAGTCATCTACTCTTCATCAGGGTAGTGTGACTCTGTTAGAATTCTACGACAAGTAGAGAAAAAAAGACGCTGCCTATAAATAAAACTGCTATGTCGTACGAAGGTGCTGTTGCAAATTCTATGAACGAAAAATACTGAATGGATGCGTTACGCGTTTTCATCTCCGGCATCAAAAAAGATTTAAGTAAAATTCTTTTTTTTTTCTGCTCGCCCGTCTGATTTACCATCAGCCTTGGCGTTAGTCTAAAAGGTTGAATCAAATCAGGAAGGTATCAATTTGCCTCAAGCTTCGCGAAATCTCTCAATAATAAAAATGAACCACATTCAGCACACGGAGGTGGCTATAATAAAAATCCACATTTTATGAAGCGAATGAGAGTTATTCGGTAGAACCTATGGATGTCGACGAATCCGTTCAATTCAGATCAGCAAAATTCAAACCGTCTATGCAGGGCTTACCTTAAAATCAGAACCTGTCACAATCATTTCAAAACCGATCAAATTGGCAGACGGGAAGAAGACCTAATAGCAGTACCGCCAAATACACTGCGCAAAAACATCAAAGAAAAAATCATCTTTCCCAAGATGAGTCCGAACGCTCTAAAGATTAACACCAGGACCAAGGCAGACGATCTTAAAATTGTTGCTTAGGACAATACCGATCAGATTAATTTTTTTTTAGGACTACCATTTGTAGAAAGAGAAGTGGCAGGGAAAATCATTAAACTACTTCTAGACACGGGTGCTTCGAAGAATTATATAAAACTCTTAAAATGTTTAAACAGCATAGTTCCAGAAAGCAACCCGCTTATGGTGAAGTCATTTCATGCCTTCACAGCAATTAAAAAAAGTGCACGGTGAATATTTTCAACACCAATAGTCGTTTTTATCTTACCTTTACTCTCAATGATCGACGGTACCATAGGCCTTGATCTATTAGGGAACTGAAAACTATAGCTGGCATCGAAAAGATCAAATTTTTAAAATGCGTAAATGTAAATTTCACACAAGTGGAGGACATAAAGGTGCCCCAATCTATCGCATGAAAATTTAGGGAAATGATCCTAGATCACCATATAACAATCCCGTTTGGGTTGTTGATAAAAAGGCCTTTCAGCCTTAAGAATGCCCCAGTATTTTCCAAAGAGCCATTGATGATGTACTGAGGGACAAATTCGGAAATCGTGTTATATTTATGTTGACGATGTCATCATCTTCTCTGAAACAGAGGAAGATCACGTCAAACATATATAAAGCCAATATGAGAATTTCCTGAAATAAATCACATTTTTTCAAGATAGCGTTGAATATCTTGGCATTATAGTTTCTAGAAATGTCATAAAAAATCCAGAAAAGGTAGAGGTCATCCTTGAGTATGAAAAACTTGCAATAATCTTTAATGTAAGGTTGTTTCTAGAATTGGAAAGCTACTACAGATGCCTTATTAAAGATTTCGCGTCTATTGCCAAGCCACTAACCGAAATTCTAAAGAGCCAAAGCGGCAAAATTATTGCTTCCCAACCGAAAAGAATAAAAATAAATCATAATGAGGAGCAACTCCACATGTTCGAAAAACTTAAGGAAATACTTGCATCTAAAAATGTGACTTTACAATACCCGGATTACAAATAAACCGTTTGATTTGACAACAGATGCCTCGTCTGCTGGTTTAGGAGCAGTCTTGTCCCAAGACGGAAAACCAATAACCATGCTTTCAAGAGCTTTAAGAGATAGAGAATTAAATGTCGCTTCAAATTAAAGGGAACTACTGGCCATAGTAGGGGCTTGAAAGAAACTCAGAAACTATTTATAAGGCGTAAAAAATTTGAATATTTTTACGGACCACCAGCCTCAAACAATTTCCGTTTCGGATCGCAATCCAAACGCCACAATTAAACGTTGGAAAGCGTTTACAAACCTGGAAATAGAAATAGAAAAGTAGATGATGCCATGTCCCGATAACATATTCACGCCCTTGAAAAAGACGTACAGCATAGACAAAAGAAAATATAGACAACGAAATGCTCTCACCGTTTATCTTCGAAAAAAATCGGATCAGCAGATGTCGTCTATATCGTTTCAGGGGTTTGAGTGGGAATATTGAAGTCACTCAATTCTAAAACGTTAAAAATAACAAAAACTGTAGGATATTTGTCAGTTGAAAATTATATCATAATAAAAGAAATGTGAAAAGTACGTGATGACATCGAAAAATTCAGGAATAATCAAGTGAAATTCTTAAAAAACGATAAAATGTGTTTTCGAAGTCGAGTGGCTTGAACGCGTAAATGAGCATGTTGACTATGCAAAACATGATGAGAGCCACCTAGAAAAAAACACCAAACTAACTTTTCGTTGTCTATATTTTCTTTTGTCTATGCGTACAGTCGGATATTGCTACAATGCATAGCGAGTTGTCGCTCACTTACACAATCGAAAAGACTGACAAACCAGTAAACTGCTTTTGGAATCAAATAATATAGGAAGAAAGTGGGGGTATTCAGTATTATTATGTTTGGTAAAAAAACTCGACATTTCTTGTATTTCTCAGATAGAATAAGGCTTATCCAAAAAATATGCGATGTAGTTAAAAGTGATGTGGTAAACGCAATTTTTTGTAATTTAAAAGTACCGGCATTCATTCAATAAAGATTAGTGAGGACATTCCCGTCAACTACATTCCGTTACACTTACCGCATGGTAACTAATATTTTTGACAAAAACTAAAAAAAGAAATTATACTCTTGGAACACAATAGGACACATAGAGCCGACTATAGCTAGCATGACGACGATAGCTAACGTGTTGCAAAATCAAAATATGACCGACACTTGAAGTGGCAAATTCTTGAAGAAATGCCCATTATTGGGAAAAGATTGCATATTGAGGTTACAAGGTACAAGGAATACCTTCTCACTTGCGTTGATAAAAAACAAAAAAAAAATATTGTGACAACGAACCATCTATTAATTCTTAAACAATCAAGTCTATTTTACATAATCGTTGCTCAAATGGGCAGGTAGAGAGACAAAGCACCTTGGTGGAAGTAGCACGATGTCTCAATCAAAAGAAACATTGAAGACACAGCCGAATTAATATATCAAGCAACAATAGAATACAATAGGTCAATTCAGTCACAGATAAACGATCCATTGACATAATTCGTCCGCTGACTAGTGAACTAGTTGATAATTTGTACGGCGCTCACTAGAGTTAACGGCCCTAAAATATGATTTACGGCGTCAAGCGAATTTGACGCCGTCAATTAACACACATTGAAAGGAAGAGGGGCCTGGTGTGTTTTTACACACACACCCGCCACCCAACTGTAAATATCCAAACAATTACAGAAATTCTAACAGAACAACCGGTAAATTAGGTTGCTGTTGGATTGTTTGCTCTTACTTGAGTTAGTCTTTTCAAAACAATCGCAAAATCGAAGTGCGTGTAAAGAAAGCAAAAGTGAAGTGAAATTAAATTAGACTTAAAAACTTACATACTGGCTAATAAATAAATATCTAAAAGAGAATACTTAAAACTAATTAATAAACTATAATAGTTGAGAACTTATTAGAATAAAATTTAAATTCGAATTGTGAAGAAAATAGTAAAAATAACTAAAAACAAAATTGTACAAAAATTACTGAATTAAAAGAAAAAGGAAATTGAATAAAATAAAATCAAAACATAAACAACTTTTTTTTACTTAAACCAAAGGAAAAAATTGCAATTGCAATTAACCCATTTATTCTCGACTCGAGTAATACAGAAGAAAAATTATTTC
The DNA here is from genome assembly GCF_030504385.1 of Musca domestica. Classification (NCBI taxonomy): domain Eukaryota; kingdom Metazoa; phylum Arthropoda; class Insecta; order Diptera; family Muscidae; genus Musca; species Musca domestica. The sequence goes on from NW_026712115.1 coordinate 20,032,158, forward strand.
TTTTATTCTGGAAAAATATATGGCGGTAGACCAGTGTAAGAAAAAATAACGGTTTCCTATTGAACAATTGGCACCTTTTGCATACACGCCATATTTTGTGGAGTTCATGTACATAAACCTTATATGTTTCGTCGCTATATTAATACAAGATTTTATAAGTTAAAGTTAAAGTTGAGGAAATAAAGCGTCACCTGTAATAAGTAATCGCCATATTTTTGGAAATATTTGGCGTCATTCGAATACATAAACGAAGTAAATAATAATAACCGTTTTAAAAATAGCGTCTGGTGGCTTGACAAAAAATAACAAGCGGGTGGACAGACGTACATTTGAAACTTAAACCACAAATTTATTTGAATTTTTGGAGAACAAATTTACTATCAGAGTCTGGTGGACAGACATAAAATCGATCCCATATATTAACAATTTTTTATTTTTATTCTAATTTTAACCTTTTTCCCATTTAGCATAATATCTATTGCTCTATCGAGCTCAATATTTTTCTGGGACCTAAAATTAATTTCTTGCTTTTTTCGCGGAAATATTTTGTTGGTATATTTTTTAATTCTGTGACACATTTTTGAAAAAAATGAGTTTTTTGACACCTCTTTGCAATTTTCTTTGCTAAAAATATTTGGATTTTCACCAAATTATTTTCTTTTGAAATATTTTGCTGGGACATAATAACTGTTTGAAAATTTTTGCTGAAATATTTGGACCTGGCCCAAATCAAATTCTTTTGAAATTTTTTCTCAAATTTTTTGATTTTGAGCCAAATTATTTGTTTCAGATATTTCTTTTGAAATATTTGGTTTATTACATACATTATTTCTCTAACTCTCGTTGCGATTTTAATAGACAATTTGGCGAATTTAGAAAATTTGTTGAATCAGACAAATTTTCAAGGCAGTAATCAAAGTTATTGGCTTTGTAAAAAAAATAAAAAAAAAGATTTTAGTGAAACTTGTTCGACAACGCAGCACACATTTTTACTTCAAAACAGACTCTCGCGTCTTTGAAAAAAAAAATTGTTTATTGCAGCAAAATATCTCTGGTAATTTCTGTTTTATGAATTATTTCTTGATTTGCAAAATCCTCCTTTAAGTGGACTATAAGAGATTTTATTTTCTTTTTTGCTATTTTGGCTAAAAGTTGACCCCTTCTGGCAAACCAACAAACAATTTTTAATCAAATCAATCCGGCATCAAATACAAAGACAATTTTTGAAATTTTTCAAATATTTTGAGATTTTTGGAAAGAAACGAAATATCATTTGACTCAAACAAAATTTTAAAAATGAAAATTTTGACAATAGTTTAAACTCTAAACAAGTTTGTCCTTTTCTTTTTTTTAAACCAACAAAATTTCGTATAGGTTAACGCTCAGCTTTCAAAATGGATAAAACTTTAAGCGATTAATTCACAAATTGCGTCAACGATCTTCTGGATCATATTTCAATTTTTTCAATAACTAAACCTGATGACACGGTATATACATTGGAAACAACACGGATGGAGTTGGACTCTGCATGGAACCAGGTCAAGAGAGCATACATAGACGGCCGGGATTATGTTCCAGAAGAAGAGGGAAAACCGATCGATAAAAATAAAATGAGGAATCAATATATAGATACCATGGGATCATACAAAAAGACGCTGAGTTCAATAAATTGACAAATTCCAAATCTTTTGGATGAAAAGATACAGGAAAAAATTAAAAGAGTGTCAGAGATGTCAAAACAAGGGAGGGAAGTGGATTTCAAAAACGTATCGCGGCTAACTCCATGCGACACAGACACATTTAAAGATGGTTATAGAGAATGGCCGACCTTAAGAGATCTATTTTCAGCAATATATATGTATTAATAACTGAAAATTAAGCAATGTCGAAAAAAAATTTCCATTGACACAAAAGACAGCAGGAGAAGCTAGTGAAATTATTTCGCATGTCCCACTAACAAATGATAGTTTTACTTTAGCATGGAAACACCTCACAGATCGTTACGAGAATATAAGAATGCAAATTAATGAAGAAATTAAGACACTTTTAAATCTACCCGGAGTTTCTAAAGAATCAAGTCACATTATTCAAAAACTACAATGCATAGTAAATAGCTGCATTCAGACACTGGGAATGCTTGATGTCGATGTTAAAAGATGCGATCCGATTTTAATATACATTTGTTGAACAAAATTACCTAGAGGCTTTTTAGAAGAATTCGAGAACTCCTTAAGCGATTGTAAGCAAATTCCAAAATGGGAACAGTTTGACGTTTTCTTAACAAACAAATTCAAATTCTTAGTTTTGAAATCAGTTGGAAATAAAAAGCCCTCTACATCACACGCCTAGATTTTTGAAAACATTTCAAACAAATGGCTAAAAAATACAAACTATTTCGGTGGATTACTAATATTACCTCAACAAAATAAACAGAAAAATATTCAAACATGCCAAGTCTAAAAATCAAATCATTTCATAAGAGATTTTTGAAAAGAGCGTGAATGATAAAACTCACGTAGTGAAAACCTCACACTTAAACTACAATTGCTTGTCCTCAAATCACGGAGTAAAGGATTGCAAAAGCCGTTTTTGCTGTCGTATTTGTTCTATAAGACACAATACTTTGTTACACAACGGAACGGAAACCGAAACAACCAATACATACCTAGCTCGAGTGGAAGCACAACCTAGTACTGGTGCTGCCGCTCTTACAAATCAAATACAGTCCACTACAAACCTAGAACCAACTGCTATTATTACTTTGACCCTCCAAGCTATGCAAATTAGTGAGCGACAATCTGGCGGAACGCTTCTTTGCACAGCATTAGTAGAAATTGACTCAGGATTGACTCAGACTCAGCATCACAATCCATCTTTATTTCTGAAAACATGAAAAACTTGTTGAAGTTACCAATACGGAACAACTTAGTTCATGTCACTGGCTTAAGACAATTTGTTTCTAAGACTTCAACGAAATCTTGCTTGTTTACTCTGAGATCCTAATACGACCCTATCTTTAAACTGGAAGTCAGGGCTCGTGTTTTAAAGAACTTACCTTCAAATTTACCATCACAACTTCGAGATGTAACAGAATTAGAACGAAATTTTACGTCACCAAATCGATTTACTTATTGGAATGGATATAGGACCATTAATATTCACAATAGGTACTCCGATGAAAACATTTGGATCAATTTTAATTAAAAACAAGTAAAAAAACATTAAGTTCGGCCGGGCCAAACTTTTAATACCCTCCACCTTAGGGTAAAGGAAACATTAGAAACAAAAATCATCAAATTACCGAATATCGGGAGGTACCGTTATATGGGGGCTATACCAAAACGTGGACCTATAATTACAATGACTCGCCACACGAACTGGGACCCATTATGATCTACAACTACCAAATTTTCAGTGAAATTCGTGAAAAAATCAGTCAAAAATCATCAAAATACCGAATATTGGGAGCTACCGTTATATGGGGACTATACCAAAACGTGGACCTATACATACAATGTTTCGCCACACGAACTAGGACCCATTATGACTCACAAATACCAATTTTTACACAAATCAGTGAAAAAATGTTGCAAAAACCATCAAAATACCGAATATCGGGAGGTACCGTTATATGGGGGCTATACCAAATCATGGACCCATACATGCAATGTTTCGCCACCGGAGCTGGAACTCATTATGACCAACAAATACCAATTTTTAGACAAATCCGTTAAATAATGTGGCATAAATCATCAAAATACCGAATATCGGGAGGTACCGTTATATGGGGACTATACCAGAACGTGGACCGATATATCTTATTTTCAATACCAACCATCCTAGACACAATACCAATTGCTCTGCTAAATTTTGGCGCTCTACGTCAAATAATGTGGGCTGTATAGTGATTTCAACAGACAGACGGACAGACAGACAGACGGACATCGTTAAATCGACTTAGAATTTTATGCTGATTATGAATATATATACTTTATGGGGTCTACGACGAATATTTAAGGATGTTACAAACGGTATGACAAAGTTAATATACCCTCCTTTCCAAGGTGGAGGGTATAAAAACCAAATTTGGATGGATAATTGGAGGACCCATACCAGGAAGCACCCTTCATCGAACACAAATATCACTTCTAAATACAACTTCAATAGAGAAAGTACTTACACGTTTGAGGGAGGTGGAAGAGACCCCTAAAAAAGTTTTATGGTCAGAAGAAGACAAATTTTGTGTTTTGTTCACATCATTGAAACAACAATACGGAACAAGGATGGAAGATATGTGGTGACTCTCGCATTCAAAAATACGAAGAATTGGGTAATTTCAGAAATATAGGCCTAGCTCAATTCTATAGAATAAAGAAAAAACACCCGACATAAAAGAACAATATGATGCCTCAATACTTGAATACCTAGAACTTGGTCATATGAGGAAAATCAATCCACATCACGCTGTGATAAAAACCGATCGACTCACAAGGAAGTTAAGAGTTGTATTTAACGCTTCTTGCCCTACATCAAACAAAACAAGTCTAAATAACATACTATATCCGGGACCCATTTTACAACAGGATTTAGTAAGTTAGTTCTTTAAATATGTCTTCAATGCAGATATAACAAAGATGTATCGCCAAATATTTTGGGATTCAAAAAAAAAATATATATATATCAAGGAATTCTCTTTAGAAAGTCTCCTGAAACCACAGTAGAGGATTATGAGCTTCTAACAGTTACATTTACCCTATTTAGCATTGAGAACTCTTCTTAAACTAGCAGAGGATGAAAAATATTCGTATCATAGAGCCGCAAACATAATTGTGAATAATTTTTATGTTGATGATGTATTAGCTCGCTGCCACACTGAAGATGAATCAATCAAAGCCTGAAAGGAATTAACTTCCTCTTTAGACTCAGCTGGTTTCAAACTCATGAAATGGGCGCCACACGATCACAAGATAATACAAGATATTCCACATGATCATTTACTACCACTCAATTAGCTAGACATTTCCAAAGATGCTTCTAATAAGACCATTGGAATTCGATGGAATATCTCAGGCGATTATTTTTTTCTTTTACACCACCTTCTATGGAAAATAAAAATATATCTTCAAAACGAGAAGTTTTTTCAACTATAGCCTAATTATTTGGCCCATGTCGATTGCTGGCAGCGGTGGTTGTTATAGCTATGCTTATAATGCAACAAATCTGGCTAGACAGAATTAACTGGGATGACCAATTGAAGCCAATAACTGAGTTCCTCGATGGATTCAATGCACGCTAGATGGTTCTGTACAAATTCATGGATTTTGTGATGTGTCAGAAAGTGCGTATGTAGCCACGCTTTATATTCGGGTGGAAACATCCGACCATAAGACACACACATTCTTATTAGCAGCAAAGACTCATGTCGCACCTTTCAAAAAAACTATCAATACCCAGACTCGAGTTATGCGGGACAGAATTACTCTTCAAATTAGCTAAATCCATTATAAATAGCCTACAAATATCAAAAGATTCGACAAAATTTTGGGCAGACTCTACCATTGTCTTAGCATGGCTAAAAAAGCCTCCCTGTCATTGGAGCACATTTGTTGGAAATAGAGTCTCAGAAATTTCTGATAATGTTAGACAAGAAAATTGGGGAGCCGTGGATGTTTACCCGCAGAGCTAAGGATCAATGAACTCTGGTGGCAGGGACCTCAATGGCTCAGAATGCCAAAAGACCGTTGGCCATCATATGATACCTCAAATGACACAAATTTGGAGGCCAACACGGCAAAAGTCATGGGGAGCCTTGGATGTTTACCCGCAGAGCTAAGGATCAATGAACTCTGGTGGCAGGGACCTCAATGGCTCAGAATGCCAAAAGACCGTTGGCCATCATATGATACCTCAAATGACACAAATTTGGAGGCCAACATGGCAAAAGTCATCATTTACCACTATTTTAGCAAGAATTGAAGGCTGCCTTAATTCGCGACCCTTAAATCCTTCTAGCGACGACCCAAATGACCTTTCCCCTTTGACTCCTGGTCATTTCTTAATAGGAACATCCATTCTTACCCTAGCTGAACCAGACATTTCATATACAGATTTATGCTTAGTCAAACGTTGAAAAAGAGAAGAAGATTTAGCTGTCAAAAAGATGATAGATTGGCTCCGCATCAATGGAAGTTAGGTCATATGGAAAAAAACGTATCGAGGTAGTGATCAAGATACCAGGATTGTAGACATACGGACGGCAAGTGGCAACATTAGCAGACCCATAACAAAAATTGTCAAATTGTTTTACGACTGACTAGACGAACGCAAAAAAGAAATTTGTAATCGCATCTCGTTTTTTTTTTCAGAGACAGCATTCAACGTCGAGGCAATTACCACACCAGCCTTTGCATGGGATTTAGTGTTGGTACCAACGTCCATGGTGCGGATAACAGCGGACGGGGTCGAGTGGTTTACGAAGTAACGGGCCATCATCAGCCATTCAGCAACAATGTCCAAAATATCTTACGCCGCTTTCCGACTGATAGGTCTGCCGTCTCACACTTACGAAGGAGAACGTTTCACAACTTTCACGATTTTACCCCGTCGGCCAAATAGTACTTGGTCCCTAAAAGTCAACGCCATTATTATTGGCGACCTTCCATTATGGCTATATTCAGACTCAATTCTAGAGAATCCCACCATCAGCTTTACCAACCCACCTCTCAATGTACCACTGATGCCGGTATAGGAGAAGTAAAAGCCTACAACTCGCAACTGGTCTATTTCTTTTCTGGTTCCATCAAAAATCTGGCATGGAACTAGATACTTTACACGCCTTATGAGGGGGAGAAAATGTTGATAATTGTTACGGCGCTCACTAGAGTTAACGGCGCTAAAATCTGATTTACGGCGTCAAGCGAATTTAACACCGTCAATTAACACAGGCATTCACATTGAAAGGCAGAGGGGTCTGAAATTGTGCAAACAATTCCAGAAATTCCAAAAATTCTAACAGAACAGCTGTTGGATTCTTTGCTCTTACTTGAGTTAGTCTTTTCAAAATCGATGGCCGCGCCAGTACATTTTTTCTCTAAACTTAAAAAACTTACATACTAGCTAATAAATAAAAATCTTAAAGAGAATACTTAAAACTAAATAATAAACGACAACGCAGCACACATTTTTACTTCAAACCAGACTCTCGCGTCTTTGAAAAAAAAAATTGTTTATTGCAGCAAAATATCTCTGGTAATTTCTGTTTTATGAATTATTTCTTGATTTGCAAAATTAAAATCCTCCTTTAAGTGGACTATAAGAGATTTTATTTTCTTTTTTGCTATTTTGGCTAAAAGTTGACCCCTTCTGGCAACCCAACAAACAATTTTTAATCAAATCAATCCGGCATCAAATACAAAGACAATTTTTGAAATTTTTCAAATATTTTGAGATTTTTGGAAAGAAACGAAATATCATTTGACTCAAACAAAATTGGAGATAGAAACTTATCCCCATTTTAAAAATGAAAATTTTGACAATAGTTTAAACTCTAAACAAGTTTGTCCTTTTCTTTTTTGTAAACCAACAAAATGGATAAAACTTTAAGCGATTAATTCACAAATTGCGTCAACGATCTTCTGGATCATATTTCAATTTTTTCAATAACCAAACCTGATGACACGGTACATACATTGGAAACAACACGGATGGAGTTGGACTCTGCATGGGACCAGGTCAAGAGAGCATACATAGACGGCCGGGATTATGTTCCAGAAGAAGAGGGAAAACCGATCGATAAAAATAAAATGAGGAATCAATATATAGATACCATGGGATCATACAAAAAGACGCTGAGTTCAATAAATTGACAAATTCCAAATCTTTTGGATGAAAAGATACAGGAAAAAATTAAAAGAGTGTCAGAGATGTCAAAACAAGGGAGGGAAGTGGATTTCAAAAACGTATCGCGGCTAACTCCATGCGACACAGACACATTTAAAGATGGTTATAGAGAATGGCCGACCTTAAGAGATCTATTTTCAGCAATATATATGTATTAATAACTGAAAATTAAGCAATGTCGAAAAAAAATTTCCATTGACACAAAAAACAGCAGGAGAAGCTAGTGAAATTATTTCGCATGTCCCACTAACAAATGATAGTTTTACTTTAGCATGGAAACACCTCACAGATCGTTACGAGAATATAAGAATGCAAATTAATGAAGAAATTAAGACACTTTTTAATCTACCCGGAGTTTCTAAAGAATCAAGTCACATTATTCAAAAACTACAATGCATAGTAAATAGCTGCATTCAGACACTGGGAATGCTTGATGTCGATGTTAAAAGATGCGATCCGATTTTAATATACATTTGTTGAACAAAATTACCTAGAGGCTTTTTAGAAGAATTCGAGAACTCCTTAAGCGATTGTAAGCAAATTCCAAAATGGGAACAGTTTGACGCTTTCTTAACAAACAAATTCAAATTCTTAGTTTTGAAATCAGTTGGAAATAAAAAGTCCTCTACATCACACGCCTAGATTTTTGAAAACATTTCAAACAAATGGCTAAAAAAATACAAACTATTTCGGAGGATTACTAATATTACCTCAACAAAATAAACAGAAAAATATTCAAACATGCCAAGTCTAAAAATCAAATCATTTCATAAGAAATTTTTGAAAAGAGCGTGAATGATAAAACTCACGTAGTGAAAACCTCACACTTAAACTACAATTGCTTGTCCTCAAATCACGGAGTAAAGGATTGCAAAAGCCGTTTTTGCTGTCGTATTTGTACTATAAGACACAATACTTTGTTACACAACGGAACGGAAACCGAAACAACCAATACATACCTAGCTCGAGTGGAAGCACAACCTAGTACTGGTGCTGCCGCTCTTACAAATCAAATACAGTCCACTAGAACCAAGTGCTATTATTACTTTGACCCTCCAAGCTATGCAAATTAGTGAGCGACAATCTGGCGGAACGCTTCTTTGCACAGCATTAGTAGAAATTGACTCAGGATTGACTCAGACTCAGCACCACAATCCATCTTTATTTCTGAAAACATGAAAAACTTGTTGAAGTTACCAATACGGAACAACTTAGTTCATGTCACTGGCTTAAGACAATTTGTTTCTAAGACTTCAACGAATTCTTGCTTGTTTGCTATGAGATCCTAATACGACCCTATCTTTAAACTGGAAGTCAGGGCTCGTGTTTTAAAGAACTTACCTTCAAATTTACCATCACAACTTCGAGATGTAACAGAATTAGAACGAAATTTTACGTCACCAAATCGATTTACTTATTGGAATGGATATAGGACCATTAATATTCACAATAGGTACTCCGATGAAAACATTTGGATCAATTTTAATTAAAAAAACCAAATTTGGATGGATAGTTGGAGGACCCATACCAGGAAGCACCCTTCATCGAACACAAATATCACTTCTAAATACAACTTCAATAGAGAAAGTACTTACACGTTTGAGGGAGGTGGAAGAGACCCCTAAAAAAGTTTTATGGTCAGAAGAAGACAAATTTTGTGTTTTGTTCACATCATTGAAACAACAATACGGAACAAGGATGGAAGATATGTGGTGACTCTCGCATTCAAAAATACGAAGAATTGGGTAATTTCAGAAATATAGGCCTAGCTCAATTCTATAGAATAAAGAAAAAACACCAGACATAAAAGAACAATATGATGCCTCAATACTTGAATACCTAGAACTTGGTCATATGAGGAAAATCAATCCACATCACGCTGTGATAAAAACCGATCGACTCACAAGGAAGTTAAGAGTTGTATTTAACGCTTCTTGCCCTACATCAAACAAAACAAGTCTAAATAACATACTATATCCGGGACCCATTTTACAACAGGATTTAGTAAGTTAGTTCTTTAAATATGTCTTCAATGCAGATATAACAAAGATGTATCGCCAAATATTTTTGGATTCAAAAAAAAAAATATATATATATCAAGGAATTCTCTTTAGAAAGTCTCCTGAAACCACACTAGAGGATTATGAGCTTCTAACAGTTACATTTGGAGTGAACTGCGCACCCTATTTAGCATTGAGAACTCTTCTTAAACTAGCAGAGGATGAAAAATATTCGTATCGAGAACGAGAAGTTTTTTCAACTATAGCCTAATTATTTGGCCCATGTCGATTGCTGGCAGCGGTGGTTGTTATAGCTATGCTTATAATGCAACAAATCTGGCTAGACAGAATTAACTGGGATGACCAACTGAAGCCAATAACTGAGTTCCTCGATGGATTCAATGCACGCTAGATGGTTCTGTACAAATTCATGGATTTTGTGATGTGTCAGAAAGTGCGTATGTAGCCACGCTTTATATTCGGGTGGAAACATCCGACCATAAGACACACACATCCTTATTAGCAGCAAAGACTCATGTCGCACCTTTTAAAAAAACTATCAATACCCAGACTCGAGTTATGCGGGGCAGAATTACTCTCCAAATTAGCTAAATCCATTATAAATAGCCTACAAATATCAAAATATTCGACAAAATTTTGGGCAGACTCTACCATTGTCTTAGCATGGCTAAAAAAGCCTCCCTGTCATTGGAGTACATTTGTTGGAAATAGAGTCTCAGAAATTTCTGATAATGTTAGACAAGAAAATTGGGGAGCCGTGGATGTTTACCCGCAGAGCTAAGGATCAATGAACTCTGGTGGCAGGGACCTCAATGGCTCAGAATGCCAAAAGACCGTTGGCCATCATATGATAACTCAAATGACACAAATTTGGAGGCCAACACGGCAAAAGTCATGGGGAGCCGTGGATGTTTACCCGCAGAGCTAAGGATCAATGAACTCTGGTGGCAGGGACTTCAATGGCTCAGAATGCCAAAAGACCGTTGGCCATCATATGATACCTCAAATGACACAAATTTGGAGGCCAACACGGCAAAAGTCATCATTACCACTATTTTAGCAAGAATTGAAGGCTGCCTTAATTCGCGACCCTTAAATCCTTCTAGCGACGACCCAAATGACCTTTCCCCTTTGACTCCTGGTCATTTCTTAATAGAAACATCCATTCTTACCCCAGCTGAACCAGACATTTCATATACAGATTTATGCTTAGTCAAACGTTGGAAAAGAGAAGAAGATTTAGTTGTCAAAAATATGATAGATTGGCTCCGCATCAATGGAAGTTAGGTCATATGGAAAAAAACGTATCGGGGTAGTGATCAAGATACCAGGATTGTAGACATACGGACGGCAAGTGGCAACATTAGCAGACCCATAACAAAAATTGTCAAATTGTTTTACGACTGACTAGACGAACGCAAAGAAGAAATTTGTAATCGCATCTCGTTTTTTTTCTTTTCAGAGACAGCATTCAACGTCGAGGCAATTACCACACCAGCCTTTGCATGGGATTTAGTGTTGGTACCAATGTCCATGGTGCGGATAACAGCGGACGAGGTCGAGTGGTTTACGAAGTAACGGGCCATCATCAGCCATTCAGCAACAATGTTCAAAATATCTTACGCCGCTTTCCGACTGATAGGTCTGCCGTCTCACACTTACGAAGGAGAACGTTTCACAACTTTCACGATTTTACCCCGTCGGCCAAATAGTACTTGGTCCCTAAAAGTCAACGCCATTATTATTGGCGACCTTCCATTATGGCTATATTCAGACTCAATTCTAGAGAATCCCACCATCAGCTTTACCAACCCACCTCTCAATGTAGCACTGATGCCGGTATAGGAGAAGTAAAAGCCTACAACTCGCAACTGGTCTATTTCTTTTCTGGTTCCATCAAAAATCTGGCATGGAACTAGATACTTTACACGCCTTATGAGGGGGTGAAAATTTTGATTATTGTTACGGCGCTCACTAGAGTTAACGGCGCTAAAATCTGATTTACGGCGTCAAGCGAATTTAACACCGTCAATTAACATAGGCATTCACATTGAAAGGCAGAGGGGTCTGAAATTGTGCATACAATTCCAGAAATTCCAAAAATTCTAACAGAACAGCTGTTGGATTCTTTACTCTTACTTGAGTTAGTCTTTTCAAAATCGATGGCCGCGCCAGTACATTTTTTCTCTAAACTTAAAAAACTTACATACTAGCTAATAAATAAAAATCTTAAAAAGAATACTTAAAACTAAATAATAAACGATAATAGTTGTGAACTAACTAGAATAAAATTTAAATTCGAATTGTATAAAAAAATAGTAAAAATAACTAAAAACACAGTTGTACAAAAATTACTGAATTAAAAGAAAAAAAGAAATTGAATAAATTAAAATCAAATATCTAAAACGCTCAAAAAATTTAACCATGTACTCAGTGATCCAAACAGAGACTGAGGAAATGTGAATCCATTTTCCCAGGTCATATATGAGACAGCTATTGGACTCGGATATACGGCATATGAAGACGCTTATAGATTAAAAAAAATAAATTTACACAGAAAGATCTCATTGCATCAGTACATAGGCAAATAAGCATTAACACTAAAACCCAAGGAAATATAAACGAATTAACAGAAACAATATATTTATTTGAGCAAACAATATATTTATTTGACTACATTTTCCAAATCACCTGAATCTAAAATTGCTGCGTTAATTATTCATAACTGTTAAAATGTGATAGAAAATATTAAGTTCTCAATAGTAATTCTATTTCTTTGATGATTTTAGCAACTTTATTTACCGGAATTATTTCAAATTCAGTATTTGAAGTTCGTAATGAATACTTCGGCCTGGCCGAACTTACAGTTTGTTTACTTATTTATTACTACAACCATTATGTTTGGTAAGAAAACTCGACATTTTTTTGTATTTCTTAGATAGAGAAAGACTTTTCCAAAGAATATGCAATGTAGTTAAAAGTGAGGTGGTGAATGCGCTATCTTGTGAAGTACTGGCATTTATTTAAAACAGATTAGTGGAAACATTTCCGTTAACTATATACCGTTGCACTGACAGAAACGAACAAGAAGAAATTACTGTCTTGGAACACAATAGGACACATAGAGCCGCCCAGAAAAATGACGACGATAGCTAACGAGGTGGTTTCAACTACGAATCATCTATTAATTCTGAAACAAACAAGCATATTTTACATAATCGATTTAATGTAGAAATCTCCAATGCTCCATCCCTTCATAGTTGCTCAAATGTGCATGTAGAGAGAGACAGCACCTTGGTGGAAATAGCACGATATCTGAAGATCGAATGAAACATTGAAGACACTGCCGAATTAATATATCAAGCAACAATAGAATACAATAGGACAATTCATTCAGACACAGATAAACAAGCCATTGACATAATTCATCCGTTGACTAGTGAGCTTAATACCGAAATTAGGGAAACTATTTTAAATACACAGAATATTTAGTTCAAAAGGCTTGGTGGTCCGTAAAGACAATTTGAGGTAATTAACATAGAGCTTACTTTTGTTTTCCTTTTTCGTCAGGATTTGGATAATGTGAATTACATACCAATTATGGAAGGAAATGCCCTTAATTTGGGGAGGAATTCGGATATCTAAATCACTCAAAAACTTTAAACATGTACTCAGTGATCGAAAAAGAGACTCAGAAAAGGAGAATCCATTTTCAAAGGTCACACATGAGGCAGCTATTGGACTCGGATATACGGCATATGAAGACGCTTACAAAAACACTAAAGATTAATCATAGGCATGCTCGAAGTCTAAATTTTCTGGGTACCGCGTTAGAACTTGTAGCTGGTACTCCAAATTTTGACAACTTTTGAAAAAGAAATATATGTTTCAAGAAATAGATTCATTATTGAGAAACTAATATTATCTATCACACTTTCAAAATTATAAATAATTATCGCAGCAATTTTAGACTCCAGTGATTTGGAAAATGTAATCAATGGGCGCTCTACATATATCACTATTACCAATATTATTGGGTTTTAGTGTGCTTATCTGTCTATGTTCTGATTCAATGTGCGCTTTCTCTGTACATTTAATTTTTTCAAAGTCGTCAAAATCTGGAGTGCCAACTACAAGTTTTAACGCGGTACCCAGAAAATTTTGACTTCGAGCATGCCTATGATTAATCTTTAGTGTTTTTGTAAGCGTCTTCATATGCCGTATATCCGAGTCCAATAGCTGCCTCATGTGTGACCTTTGAAAATGGATTCTCATTTCCTGAGTCTCTTTTTCGATCACTGAGTACATGGTTAACTTTTTTGATTGTTTTAGATATCTGAATTCCTCCGCAAATTAAGAACATTTCCGTCCATAATTGGTATGTAATTTAAATTGGTGTAATCAGTCATTTTTGCCAATATTGTCATGGGAAGAAGAAAAAACAAAAAAGTAAAAAAAAACAAAAGTAAGCTTTATGTTAATTACCTCAAATTGTTTTTATGGACCACCTTCCCTTTTATTAAGACCGTGGTCCCCAAGTCTGCTTCGACTGTTTCTTCAGTCTACAAATGCGTTAGTTTATATCCTAATCGTGTATTTGATTTTGCAAGGATTTTGTCCCCTGCATTGAAAAGTGTGTTTTGTCTTGTCTGGTCTAATCTTTGCAACTAAATATTCTGTGTATTTAATATTGTTTCCCTAATTTCTGTGTTAAGTTCACTGGAGATTTCTACATTAAATCGATTACGTAAAATATACTTGATTGTTTCAGAATAGATGATTCGTAATTGAAACCTCCTCGTTAGCTATTGTCGTCATCTTTGGGAAAATAGTGCTGCAGAATTTGTTTTACATTTTCCTGGGCGGCTCTATGTGTCCTATTGTGTTCCAAAACAGTAATTTCTTTTTGTTAGTTTTTGTCAAAAATGTCAGTTACCATGCGGTCAGTGTAACGGAATATAGCTAATGGGAATTTTTCCACTATTCTGTTTTGAATAAATGCCAGTACTTCACAAGAAAGTGCATTCAACACATCACTTTTAACTACATTGCATATTCTTTGGAAAAGACTTTCTCTATCTGAGAAATACAAGAAATGTCGAGTTTTCTTAACAAACATAATGGTTGTAGCAATATTTGACTGTACGTCTTCTTCTAAGGCGTGAATGTGTAATTCTCTATCTTTTAAAGCTCCTGAAATCATGGTTATTAGTTTTCCGTCTTGGGACAAGACAGCACCTAAACCAGCATACGAGGCATCCGTTGTCAAATCAAACGGTTTCTTTCTAATCTGAGTATTGTAAAGTGTTATTTTCTCGATCGTGTTATTTGTCTCGATTTATCAAGATTTGAGAGAATAACAGTTATTTCGTGTTTTTTTGTGATCGACAGTGACCCGTTTAATTTCCACATCTTTTCACATTTTATCAACAACCGAAACGGAATTGTTATAGGGTGATCTAGAAGGCCGTGTTATACCATTATGCAGAAATTCTTTAACTTCGTTGTTAAGGAAGTCAGCTACACCCATGGGATATAGGTATAGTCTTGAGTAGATTGGAATACTACTATTGGTGCAAATAATAGCTACAAAGTGATTCTTTGAGATTTGCAAAAACGCCCAATTTTTTTGCGATTGATTGTAGAAACTTTTTATCCACCACTAGCGCAAGATTTTCATTTACGCATTTTAAAACTTATATCTTTTCGATGACAGCTGTTGTTTTCATTTCCCTGCTCTCGAATTTCAATGTTGCAATTGTCTGTGATCAGATCAAGGCCAATGATACCGCCGAACGTTAAGAGTGAAAGTAAGATAAGATAAGATAAATTTTAAAACTTAGATCTTTTCGATGACAGCTTTAGTTTTCATTCCCGGCTCTCGAATTTCAATGTCGCGTTGAGAGTGAAGGTAAGATAAATAAGTAAAAAAGCTGTAAATTCTTCCGGGCCGAACTGTGAATATCGTCTTCCATTTGGTTCAAATTTGTCAATTTTCAAAAAATTAAAATCCATTAAAAATTCCGTTAAAATCTTAAAAATACCGAATGTAGCCGTATATTAGAGACTATACGACGATGACATGGACCATACATATATATACTACCATAGCTGTAACAACTAGGGATTTCTTGATGACCCGTTATGTTGAGGAGCGTTGACACGGCCGGTACTGTAGATTTTTGAACGTAGTTTTCTATGGATGGAGTTATTGATCGTTACTTCTTCATCGAATGTAATAAGGATCGTGCCGTTCACTGTTTGTCCATTGTATGGTAACCATTTCATCATTAGTTATGATAACTCCATTGTCTATAACTGTTAACGGTTCGAGGTGGCTTGAGAAAAAATGCAGAGTCGCAGGATGCTCCAAAGGGGGCTACGAGTACTACAATGGAGGGGTCATTGGAGTCAGAGAAGAGGATCAGGTCTCCCGAGGAAAAGAACACTGCGAAGTCGCAGAAAAAGAGCTTCCCAACTTCACATGCCACGGGTAAGATGCCGCCATCTTATGCCACAATAAACAAGAAACTTTATAGGGACGAGATGCACTACACATTGACCGGTACCAATAAAGGTTTAGACAATTTATCAAAAGACCACCTGCAAACAATAGAGGAGATGGTCAACAACAATATCTTGAAGGCGGCGAACCAATTCCCATGATGAGCAGCGACATTAAGAACGATAAAATGTTTTTTAAGCTAGCTGCACATGCAAACACTGATGCCCTGAAGGAGATTATCGGCAAGATCAGGACCACTTGAGAAAACGGCAGCCTCAAATTGGTGAAGAATAGCGAATTTTTTCGCCTAACTAAAACGACAGTATAGATCTGAGGATTTGGCAGCAGGACGGGACATGTGTTGGAACTCTTTGGAAGGCAAAACAAGATTTTCGACGTGAAGAGTTGCGCACTGTTCGACCTCTCCAGTATGAAGTTGTTGCGCACAAGCTGTATTTTGTTGTTCTCTGCAGAAGGTTGTAGTAAGACTAGCCATGCAGTTTACGATTAGAATTATTCTGTCACCGCAATAAGCTTTGTTGTAGTTTTTAGCAAAATTAAGGATAGTGACATTGTGTTCTACTGGATGCATTATTATTCTCTTACAAACTAATTTAATCCAAAATTATCGGTTAACATAACCTTAATATTAGCCACTTCAATAATATTGGTAATAGTGATCTATGTGGAGCGCTCATTGATTACACTCACTTTAACAGTGGTTTTTCCTCTTTGTGCTCCCATTTTTTATTTATCTTTTTTATACCCTCCACTGTACATCGTATGGAGGGTATATTAAGTTCGTTATTCCGTTTGTAACTCATCGAAATAATCATTTTAGACCCAACAAAGTATACATATTCTTGATCAGCGTAAAATTCTAAGACGATTTAGCCCTGTCCGTCCGTCTGCAGTCTACAGTCTAAACGAATTAAGATAGGAAGATAAAATTTTGCACAGGTCTCTCTTTTGTCTGCAGGCAGGTCAAGTTCGAAGATGGGATACATCGGTCCACGATATCGTATAGCCCCCATATAACGGTACCCCCGATATTCGGTATTTTGATGATGTTAGCCACATTTTTCAATGGAATTGTCTGAAAATCCACAAAAGTAGTTCCATGTGGGTACTTATTCCTCGGCAGAGAATTATTTATATAGGTCCACAATATCGTGTAAACCCCCATATAACGGTACCCCCCGGTATTTGGATGATTTTAGCCACATTTTTCAACGGAATTTTCTGAAAATCCACACAAGGAGTTCCTTTACTTTATACCTCGGCAGAGAATTATCTATATAGGTCCACGATATGGTATAGCCCCCATATAACGTTACCCTCGATATTCGGTATTTTGATGTTTTTAGACACATTTTTCAACGGAATGGTCACAAGGGGTTCTTTGTACACAATGGGTTCTTTGTGAGCCCTTTACCCCCCGACAGAGAATTCTGTATATAGGTTAACGATAACGTATAGCTCCTATATAACGGTACTCCGCGATATTCGGCATTTTGATGATTTTAGCCACATTTTCCAATCGTATTGTCTGAAAATCCACACAAGGAGTTCTTTGTGAGCACTTTACTCCCTTAAACAGAATTGTCTATATAGGTCCACAATATCGTATATCACCTATATAACGGTACTCCCCTATATTCGGTATTTTAATGATTTTAGCCACTTCTTCCAATGGAATTATCTGAAAATCCACACAACGAATTCCTTGTGAGTGGGACTTCCCCAAATATATTTTCCAACAATCGCGTAAAGTTGTACGCAGTTCGAAACAGGGTTGCCGTATA
Organism: Musca domestica; assembly: GCF_030504385.1. Taxonomy (NCBI): domain Eukaryota; kingdom Metazoa; phylum Arthropoda; class Insecta; order Diptera; family Muscidae; genus Musca; species Musca domestica. The sequence goes on from NW_026712115.1 coordinate 20,050,388, forward strand.
AATGTAAGCTCTACGAGTTAAGCTTTTGCATGGAAATATAAATGACATCATTTTGCTAAATAAATAAAAACAGTATACTTTTGTTCTACGTCTAGTTCTAGTTTCGAATAAGAAATGTAGGTTTCTTCTGGCAGTGTATTCGATAACAATCATATATTGCACGAAAGAAAATGGTTTGCTAAGTGTACAAGTTTCGCTTGGAGCTACTGTAAATGTGCATATTTTGTATCTGATTGTTATTTCGCAATAATGTCATAACTATTTTAAACAAATTTTTTTTTTTTTTTTGATTAATTTAATGTTGTTTACGGTTTGTTGGTATATTTGTAATATATAATCAACAGAAGATTGATTGTTATTTCGCAATGTTGTCATAACAAAAATAAACAAGTGGTAGCGAATTCCGTTGCTTTTGAAGATATATCAGACCCAACAAAGTATATATATTCCTGATCAGCGTAAAATTCTAAGTCGATTTAGCCATGTCCATCAGTCTGTCCGTCTGTCTGTTGTAATCATGCTATTTTTTGAACGAATTGAGATAGAAGGCTAAAATTTTGCACACGTGTTTATTTTTCCAGTAGGCAGGTTAAGTTCGTAAATTGGCCATATATGTCCACGTTTTAATACAGCCCCCATATTCGTTTAATATAACTCCCGATATTCGGTATTTTGATGATTTAAGCCGCATTATTCACCGGAATTGTTTCAACTTTGGTATTTGAAGTTCGAAATGGATACTACATCCTATGACAGAAAATTATCTGTGCAGGTCCACGTCTTCGTATAGCCCCCATACAACGGTACATCTAGATATTCGGTATTTTGATGATTTTAGCGATTCACTGGAGTCTAAAATTGCTGCGTTAATTATTCCTATTTTTGAAAGTGTGATAGATTTTATTAGTTTCTCAATAATAATTCTATTTCTTGAAAGCAGTTTCTCAAATAAATATTCAGTGTTTATCTGTTTTTTTTTTGTTATTTATCAAACTATTTATTGTTTCTCTTAATTTGTTTATTATTCCTTGGGTTTTAGTGTTATTGCTTATCTGCCTATGTTCTGATTCAACGAGCTCTTTCTGTGTAAATTTATTTTTTTTTTCAAAAGTCGTCAAAATCTGGAGTGCCAGCTACATATTTTAACGCGGTACCCAGAAAATTTAGACTTCGAGCATGCCTATGATTAATCTTTAGTGTTTCTATAAGCGTCTTCATATGCCTTATATCCGAGTCCAATAGCTGTTTCATGTGTGACCTCGGAAAATGGATTCTCATTCCCAGAGTCTCTTTTTCGATCACTGAGTACATGGTTAAATTTCTTGAGTGTTCTCAAAAGTAAGCTTTCTGTTAATTACCTCAAATTGTCTTTATGGACCACCTTCCCCTTTATTAAGACCGTCCCCAAGTCTGCTTCGACTGTTTTCGGTGTACAAATGCGTAAGTTTATGTCCTAATCGTGTATTTTACGAGGACTTTGTCCCCTACATTGAAAAGTCTGTTTTGTCTTGTCTGGTCTAACCTTTGCAACTAAATATTCTGTGTATTTAATATTGTCTCCCTAATTTCTGTGTTAAGTTCACTGGAGATTTCTACATTAAATCGATTACGTAAAATATACTTGATTGTTTCAGAATAGATGATTCGTAATTGAAACCTCCTCGTTAGCTATTGTCGTCATCTTTGGGAAAAATAGTGCTGCAGAATTTGTTTTACATTTTCCTGGGCGGCTCTATGTGTCCTATTGTGTTCCAAAACAGTAATTTCTTTTTGTTAGTTCCTCCTCGTTAGCTATTGTCGTCATCTTTGGGAAAAATAGTGCTGCAGAATTTGTTTTACATTTTCCTGGGCGGCTCTATGTGTCCTATTGTGTTCCAAAACAGTAATTTCTTTTTGTTAGTTTTTGTCAAAAATGTCAGTTACCATGCGGTCAGTGTAACGGAATATAGCTAATGGGAATTTTTCCACTATTCTGTTTTGAATAAATGCCAGTACTTCACAAGAAAGTGCATTCAACACATCACTTTTAACTACATTGCATATTCTTTGGAAAAGACTTTCTCTATCTGAGAAATACAAGAAATGTCGAGTTTTCTTACCAAACATAATGGTTGTAGCAATATTTGACTGTACGTCTTCTTCTAAGGCGTGAATGTGTAATTCTCTATCTTTTAAAGCTCCTGAAATCATGGTTATTAGTTTTCCGTCTTGGTTATTAGTTTTCTGTCTTGAAAAAATGTGATTTCTTTCGGGAAATTCTCATATTGGCCAGTACCCATTCTATATGTTTGACGTTATCTTTCTCTGTATCAGCGAAAATGATGACATCGTCACCATAAATATAACATTATTTCCCAATTTCCTCCTTCAGGACATCAAGGCCGAAAGGAAGTTTACAATACTCGTATTTCCCATTTCCGACCGAATAGGCCGTTTTTCCCGATCTTGTTCAGATAGTGTTATTTTCTCGATCGTGTTATTTGTCTCGATTTATCAAGATTTGAGAGAATAACAGTTATTTCGTGTTTTTTGTGATCGACAGTGACCCGTTTAATTTCCACATCTTTTCACATTTTATCAACTACCGAAACGGAATTGTTGTAGGGTGATCTAGAAGGCCGTGTTATACCATTATGCAGAAATTCTTTAACTTCGTTGTTAAGGAAGTCAGCTACATCCATGGGATATAGGTATAGTCTTGAGTAGATTGGAACACTACTATTGGTGCAAATAGTAGCTACAAAGTGATTCTTTGGGATTTGCAAAAACGCCCAATTTTTTGCGATTGATTGTAGAAACTTTTTATCCACCACTAGCGCAAGATTTTCATTTACGCATTTTAAAACTTATATCTTTTCGATGACAGCTGTTGTTTTCATTTCCCTGCTCTCGAATTTCAATGTTGCAATGGTCTGTGATCAGATCAAGGCCAATGATACCGCCTCTGTATGCCGTCTTCCATTTGGTTCAAATTTGTCAATTTTCAAAAAATTAAAATCCATTAAAAATTCCGTTAAAATCTTAAAAATACCGAATGTAGCCGTATATTAGAGACTATACGACGATGACATGGACCATACATATATATACTACCATAGCTGTAACAACTAGGGATTTCTTGATGACCCGTTATGTTGAGGAGCGTTGACACGGCCGGTACTGTAGATTTTTGAACGTAGTTTTCTATGGATGGAGTTATTGATCGTTACTTCTTCATCGAATGTAATAAGGATCGTGCCGTTCACTGTTTGTCCATTGTATGGTAACCATTTCATCATTAGTTATGATAACTCCATTGTCTATAACTGTTAACGGTTCGAGGTGGCTTGAGAAAAAATGCAGAGTCGCAGGATGCTCCAAAGGGGGCTACGAGTACTACAATGGAGGGGTCATTGGAGTCAGAGAAGAGGATCAGGTCTCCCGTGGAAAAGAACACTGCGAAGTCGCCGAAAAAGAGCTTCCCAACTTCACATGCCACGGGTAAGATGCCGCCATCTTATGCCACAATAAACAAGAAACTTTATAGGGACGAGATGCACTACACATTGACCGGTACCAATAAAGGTTTAGACAATTTATCAAAAGACCACCTGCAAACAATAGAGGAGATGGTCAACAACAATATCTTGAAGGCGGCGAACCAATTCCTATGATGAGCAGCGACATTAAGAACGATAAAATGTTTTTTAAGCTAGCTGCACATGCAAACACTGATGCCCTGAAGGAGATTATCGGCAAGATCAGGACCACTTGAGAAAACAGAAGCCTCAAATTGGTGAAGAATAGCGAATTTTTTCGCCTAACTAAAACAACAGTATAGATCAGAGGATTTGGCAGCAGGACGGGACATATGTTGGAACTCTTTGGAAGGCAAAACAAGATTTTCGACGTGAAGAGTTGCGCACTGTTCGACCTCTCCAGTATGAAGTTGTTGCGCACAAGCTGTATTTTGTTGTTCTCTGCAGAAGGTTGTAGTAAGACTAGCCATGCAGTTTACGATTAGAATTATTCTGTCACCGCAATAAGCTTTGTTGTAGTTTTTAGCAAAATTAAGGATAGTGACATTGTGTTCTACTGGATGCATTATTATTCTCTTACAAACTAATTTAATCCAAAATTATCGGTTAACATAACCTTAATATTAGCCACTTCAATAATATTGGTAATAGTGATCTATGTGGAGCGCTCATTGATTACACTCACTTTAACAGTGGTTTTTCCTCTTTGTGCTCCCATTTTTTATTTATCTTTTTTATACCCTCCACTGTACATCGTATGGAGGGTATATTAAGTTCGTTATTCCGTTTGTAACTCATCGAAATAATCATTTTAGACCCAACAAAGTATACATATTCTTGATCAGCGTAAAATTCTAAGACGATTTAGCCCTGTCCGTCCGTCTGCAGTCTACAGTCTAAACGAATTAAGATAGGAAGATAAAATTTTGCACAGGTCTCTCTTTTGTCTGCAGGCAGGTCAAGTTCGAAGATGGGATATATCGGTCCACGATATCGTATAGCCCCCATATAACGGTACCCCCGATATTCGGTATTTTGATGATGTTAGCCACATTTTTCAATGGAATTGTCTGAAAATCCACACAAGTAGTTCCATGTGGGTACTTATTCCTCGGCAGAGAATTATTTATATAGGTCCACAATATCGTGTAAACCCCCATATAACGGTACCCCCCGGTATTTGGATGATTTTAGCCACATTTTTCAACGGAATTTTCTGAAAATCCACACAAGGAGTTCCTTTACTTTATACCTCGGCAGAGAATTATCTATATAGGTCCACGATATGGTATAGCCCCCATATAACGTTACCCTCGATATTCGGTATTTTGATGTTTTTAGACACATTTTTCAACGGAATGGTCACAAGGGGTTCTTTGTACACAATGGGTTCTTTGTGAGCCCTTTACCCCCCGACAGAGAATTCTGTATATAGGTTAACGATAACGTATAGCTCCTATATAACGGTACTCCGCGATATTCGGCATTTTGATGATTTTAGCCACATTTTCCAATCGTATTGTCTGAAAATCCACACACGGAGTTCTTTGTGAGCACTTTACTCCCTTAAACAGAATTGTCTATATAGGTCCACAATATCGTATATCACCTATATAACGGTACTCCCCTATATTCGGTATTTTAATGATTTTAGCCACTTCTTCCAATGGAATTATCTGAAAATCCACACAACGAATTCCTTGTGAGTGGGACTTCCCCAAATATATTTTCCAACAATCGCGTAAAGTTGTACGCAGTTCGAAACAGGGTTGCCGTATAAATGTAAGCTCTACGAGTTAAGCTTTTGCATGGAAATATAAATGACATCATTTTGCTAAATAAATAAAAACAGTATACTTTTGTTCTACGTCTAGTTCTAGTTTCGAATAAGAAATGTAGGTTTCTTCTGGCAGTGTATTCGATAACAATCATATATTGAAAGAAATTTGTTTGCTAAGTGTACAAGTTTCGCTTGGAGCTACTGTAAATGTGCATATTTTGCATCTGATTGTTATTTCGCAATAATGTCATAACTATTTTAAACAAAATTTTTTTTTGATTATTTTAATGTTGTTTACGGTTTGTTGGTATATTTGTAATATATAATCAACAGAAGATATACACAAATGTGCATATTTTACATCTGATTGTTATTTCGCAATGTTGTCATAACAAAAATAAACAAGTGGTAGCGAATTCCGTTGCTTTTGAAGATATATCAGACCCAACAAATTATATATATTCCTGATCAGCGTAAAATTCTAAGTCGATTTAGCCATGTCCATCTGTCTGTTGTAATTATGCTATTTTTTGAACGAATTGAGATAGAAGGCTAAAATTTTGCACACGTGTTTATTTTTCCAGTAGGCAGGTTAAGTTCGTAAATTGGCCATATATGTCCACGTTTTAATATAGCCCCCATATTCGTTTAATATAACTCCCGATATTCGGTATTTTGATGATTTAAGCGGCATTATTCACCGGAATTGTTTCAACTTTGGTATTTGAAGTTCGAAATGGATACTACATCCTATGACAGAAAATTATCTGTGCAGGTCCACGTCTTCGTATAGCCCCCATACAACGGTACATCTCGATATTCGGTATTTTGATGATTTTAGCGATTCACTGGAGTCTAAAATTGCTGCGTTAATTATTCCTATTTTTGAAAGTGTGATAGATTTTATTAGTTTCTCAATAATAATTCTATTTCTTGAAAGCAGTTTCTCAAATAAATATTCAGTGTTTATCTGTTTTTTTTTTTTTTGTTATTTATCAAACTATTTATTGTTTCTCTTAATTTGTTTATTATTCCTTGGGTTTTAGTGTTATTGCTTATCTGCCTATGTTCTGATTCAACGAGCTCTTTCTGTGTAAATTTATTTTTTTTTTTTTTCAAAAGTCGTCAAAATCTGGAGTGCCAGCTACATATTTTAACGCGGTACCCAGAAAATTTAGACTTCGAGCATGCCTATGATTAATCTTTAGTGTTTCTATAAGCGTCTTCATATGCCTTATATCCGAGACCAATAGCTGTTTCATGTGTGACCTCGGAAAATGGATTCTCATTCCCAGAGTCTATTTTTCGATCACTGAGTACATGGTTAAATTTCTTGAGTGTTCTCAAAAGTAAGCTTTCTGTTAATTACCTCAAATTGTCTTTATGGACCACCTTCCCCTTTATTAAGACCGTCCCCAAGTCTGCTTCGACTGTTTTCGGTGTACAAATGCGTAAGTTTATGTCCTAATCGTGTATTTTACGAGGACTTTGTCCCCTACATTGAAAAGTCTGTTTTGTCTTGTCTGGTCTAACCTTTGCAACTAAATATTCTGTGTATTTAATATTGTCTCCCTAATTTCTGTGTTAAGTTCACTGAAGATTTCTACATTAAATCGATTACGTAAAATATACTTGATTGTTTCAGAATAGATGATTCGTAATTGAAACCTCCTCGTTAGCTATTGTCGTCATCTTTGGGAAAAATAGTGCTGCAGAATTTGTTTTACATTTTCCTGGGCGGCTCTATGTGTCCTATTGTGTTCCAAAACAGTAATTTCTTTTTGTTAGTTTTTGTCAAATATGTCAGTTACCATGCGGTCAGTGTAACGGAATATAGCTAATGGGAATTTTTCCACTATTCTGTTTTGAATAAATGCCAGTACTTCACAAGAAAGTGCATTCAACACATCACTTTTAACTACATTGCATATTCTTTGGAAAAGACTTTCTCTATCTGAGAAATACAAGAAATGTCGAGTTTTCTTACCAAACATAATGGTTGTAGCAATATTTGACTGTACGTCTTCTTCTAAGACGTGAATGTGTAATTCTCTATCTTTTAAAGCTCCTGAAATCATGGTTATTAGTTTTCCGTCTTGGTTATTAGTTTTCTGTCTTGAAAAAATGTGATTTCTTTCGGGAAATTCTCATATTGGCCAGTACCCATTCTATATGTTTGACGTTATCTTTCTCTGTATCAGCGAAAATGATGACATCGTCACCATAAATATAACATTATTTCCCAATTTCCTCCTTCAGGACATCAAGGCCGAAAGGAAGTTTACAATACTCGTATTTCCCATTTCCGACCGAATAGGCCGTTTTTCCCGATCTTGTTCAGATAGTGTTATTTTCTCGATCGTGTTATTTGTCTCGATTTATCAAGATTTGAGAGAATAACAGTTATTTCTTGTTTTTTGTGATCGACAGTGACCCGTTTAATTTCCACATCTTTTCACATTTTATCAACTACCGAAACGGAATTGTTGTAGGGTGATCTAGAAGGCCGTGTTATACCATTATGCAGAAATTCTTTAACTTCGTTGTTAAGGAAGTCAGCTACATCCATGGGATATAGGTATAGTCTTGAGTAGATTGGAACACTACTATTGGTGCAAATAGTAGCTACAAAGTGATTCTTTGGGATTTGCAAAAACGCCCAATTTTTTGCGATTGATTGTAGAAACTTTTTATCCACCACTAGCGCAAGATTTTCATTTACGCATTTTAAAACTTATATCTTTTCGATGACAGCTGTTGTTTTCATTTCCCTGCTCTCGAATTTCAATGTTGCAATGGTCTGTGATCAGATCAAGGCCAATGATACCGCCTCTGTATGCCGTCTTCCATTTGGTTCAAATTTGTCAATTTTCAAAAAATTAAAATCCATTAAAAATTCCGTTAAAATCTTAAAAATACCGAATGTAGCCGTATATTAGAGACTATACGACGATGACATGGACCATACATATATATACTACCATAGCTGTAACAACTAGGGATTTCTTGATGACCCGTTATGTTGAGGAGCGTTGACACGGCCGGTACTGTAGATTTTTGAACGTAGTTTTCTATGGATGGAGTTATTGATCGTTACTTCTTCATCGAATGTAATAAGGATCGTGCCGTTCACTGTTTGTCCATTGTATGGTAACCATTTCATCATTAGTTATGATAACTCCATTGTCTATAACTGTTAACGGTTCGAGGTGGCTTGAGAAAAAATGCAGAGTCGCAGGATGCTCCAAAGGGGGCTACGAGTACTACAATGGAGGGGTCATTGGAGTCAGAGAAGAGGATCAGGTCTCCCGTGGAAAAGAACACTGCGAAGTCGCCGAAAAAGAGCTTCCCATCTTCACATGCCACGGGTAAGATGCCGCCATCTTATGCCACAATAAACAAGAAACTTTATAGGGACGAGATGCACTACACATTGACCGGTACCAATAAAGGTTTAGACAATTTATCAAAAGACCACCTGCAAACAATAGAGGAGATGGTCAACAACAATATCTTGAAGGCGGCGAACCAATTCCCATGATGAGCAGCGACATTAAGAACGATAAAATGTTTTTTAAGCTAGCTGCACATGCAAACACTGATGTCCTGAAGGAGATTATCGGCAAGATCAGGACCACTTGAGAAAACGGCAGCCTCAAATTGGTGAAGAATAGCGAATTTTTTCGCCTAACTAAAACAACAGTATAGATCAGAGGATTTGGCAGCAGGACGGGACATATGTTGGAACTCTTTGGAAGGCAAAACAAGATTTTCGACGTGAAGAGTTGCGCACTGTTCGACCTCTCCAGTATGAAGTTGTTGCGCACAAGCTGTATTTTGTTGTTCTCTGCAGAAGGTTGTAGTAAGACTAGCCATGCAGTTTACGATTAGAATTATTCTGTCACCGCAATAAGCTTTGTTGTAGTTTTTAGCAAAATTAAGGATAGTGACATTGTGTTCTACTGGATGCATTATTATTCTCTTACAAACTAATTTAATCCAAAATTATCGGTTAACATAACCTTAATATTAGCCACTTCAATAATATTGGTAATAGTGATCTATGTGGAGCGCTCATTGATTACACTCACTTTAACAGTGGTTTTTCCTCTTTGTGCTCCCATTTTTTATTTATCTTTTTTATACCCTCCACTGTACATCGTATGGAGGGTATATTAAGTTCGTTATTCCGTTTGTAACTCATCGAAATAATCATTTTAGACCCAACAAAGTATACATATTCTTGATCAGCGTAAAATTCTAAGACGATTTAGCCCTGTCCGTCCGTCTGCAGTCTACAGTCTAAACGAATTAAGATAGGAAGATAAAATTTTGCACAGGTCTCTCTTTTGTCTGCAGGCAGGTCAAGTTCGAAGATGGGATATATCGGTCCACGATATCGTATAGCCCCCATATAACGGTACCCCCGATATTCGGTATTTTGATGATGTTAGCCACATTTTTCAATGGAATTGTCTGAAAATCCACACAAGTAGTTCCATGTGGGTACTTATTCCTCGGCAAAGAATTATTTATATAGGTCCACAATATCGTGTAACCCCCATATAACGGTACCCCCCGGTATTTGGATGATTTTAGCCACATTTTTCAACGGAAGTTTCTGAAAATCCACACAAGGAGTTCCTTTACTTTATACCTCGCGCAGAGAATTATCTATATAGGTCCACGATATGGTATAGCCCCCATATAACGTTACCCTCGATATTCGGTATTTTGATGTTTTTAGACACATTTTTCAACGGAATGGTCACAAGGCGTTCTTTGTACACAATGGGTTCTTTGTGAGCCCTTTACCCCCCGACAGAGAATTCTGTATATAGGTTAACGATAACGTATAGCTCCTATATAACGGTACTCCGCGATATTCGGCATTTTGATGATTTTAGTCACATTTTCCAATCGTATTGTCTGAAAATCCACACACGGAGTCCTTTGTGAGCACTTTACTCCCTGAAACAGAATTGTCTATATAGGTCCACAATATCGTATATCACATATATAACGGTACTCCCCTATATTCGGTATTTTAATGATTTTAGCCACTTCTTCCAATGGAATTATCTGAAAATCCACACAACGAATTCCTTGTGAGTGGGACTTCCCCAAATATATTTTCCAACAATCGCGTAAAGTTGTACGCAGTTCGAAACAGGGTTGCCGTATAAATGTAAGCTCTACGAGTTAAGCTTTTGCATGGAAATATAAATGACATCATTTTGCTAAATAAATAAAAACAGTATACTTTTGTTCTACGTCTAGTTCTAGTTTCCAATAAGAAATGTAGGTTTCTTCTGGCAGTGTATTCGATAACAATCATATATTGAAAGAAAATTGTTTGCTAAGTGTACAAGTTTCGCTTGGAGCTACTGTAAATGTGCATATTTTGCATCTGATTGTTATTTCGCAATAATGTCATAACTATTTTAAACAATTTTTTTTTTTTTTTGATTATTTTAATGTTGTTTACGGTTTGTTGGTATATTTGTAATATATAATCAACAGAAGATATACACAAATGTGCATATTTTACATCTGATTGTTATTTCGCAATGTTGTCATAACAAAAATAAACAAGTGGTAGCGAATTCCGTTGCTTTTGAAGATATATCAGACCCAACAAAGTATATATATTCCTGATCAGCGTAAAATTCTAAGTCGATTTAGCCATGTCCAGCTGTCTGTTGTAATCATGCTATTTTTTGAACGAATTGTGATAGAAGGCTAAAATTTTGCACACGTGTTTATTTTTCCAGTAGGCAGGTTAAGTTCGTAAATTGGCCATATATGTCCACGTTTTAATATAGCCCCCATATTCGTTTAATATAACTCCCGATATTCGGTATTTTGATGATTTAAGCCGCATTATTCACCGGAATTGTTTCAACTTTGGTATTTGAAGTTCGAAATGGATACTACATCCTATGACAGAAAATTATCTGTGCAGGTCCACGTCTTCGTATAGCCCCCATACAACGGTACATCTCGATATTCGGTATTTTGATGATTTTAGCGATTCACTGGAGTCTAAAATTGCTGCGTTAATTATTCCTATTTTTGAAAGTGTGATAGATTTTATTAGTTTCTCAATAATAATTCTATTTCTTGAAAGCAGTTTCTCAAATAAATATTCAGTGTTTATCTGTTTTTTTTTTGTTATTTATCAAACTATTTATTGTTTCTCTTAATTTGTTTATTATTCCTTGGGTTTTAGTGTTATTGCTTATCTGCCTATGTTCTGATTCAACGAGCTCTTTCTGTGTAAATTTATTTTTTTTTTTTTTTCAAAAGTCGTCAAAATCTGGAGTGCCAGCTACATATTTTAACGCGGTACCCAGAAAATTTAGACTTCGAGCATGCCTATGATTTATCTTTAGTGTTTCTATAAGCGTCTTCATATGACTTATATCCGAGACCAATAGCTGTTTCATGTGTGACCTCGGAAAATGGATTCTCATTCCCAGAGTCTATTTTTCGATCACTGAGTACATGGTTAAATTTCTTGAGTGTTCTCAAAAGTAAGCTTTCTGTTAATTACCTCAAATTGTCTTTATGAACCACCTTCCCCTTTATTAAGACCGTCCCCAAGTCTGCTTCGACTGTTTTCGGTGTACAAATGCGTAAGTTTATGTCCTAATCGTGTATTTTACGAGGACTTTGTCCCCTACATTGAAAAGTCTGTTTTGTCTTGTCTGGTCTAACCTTTGCAACTAAATATTCTGTGTATTTAATATTGTCTCCCTAATTTCTGTGTTAAGTTCACTGAAGATTTCTACATTAAATCGATTACGTAAAATATACTTGATTGTTTCAGAATAGATGATTCGTAATTGAAACCTCCTCGTTAGCTATTGTCGTCATCTTTGGGAAAAATAGTGCTGCAGAATTTGTTTTACATTTTCCTGGGCGGCTCTATGTGTCCTATTGTGTTCCAAAACAGTAATTTCTTTTTGTTAGTTTTTGTCAAATATGTCAGTTACCATGCGGTCAGTGTAACGGAATATAGCTAATGGGAATTTTTCCACTATTCTGTTTTGAATAAATGCCAGTACTTCACAAGAAAGTGCATTCAACACATCACTTTTAACTACATTGCATATTCTTTGGAAAAGACTTTCTCTATCTGAGAAATACAAGAAATGTCGAGTTTTCTTACCAAACATAATGGTTGTAGCAATATTTGACTGTACGTCTTCTTCTAAGACGTGAATGTGTAATTCTCTATCTTTTAAAGCTCCTGAAATCATGGTTATTAGTTTTCCGTCTTGGTTATTAGTTTTCTGTCTTGAAAAAATGTGATTTCTTTCGGGAAATTCTCATATTGGCCAGTACCCATTCTATATGTTTGACGTTATCTTTCTCTGTATCAGCGAAAATGATGACATCGTCACCATAAATATAACATTATTTCCCAATTTCCTCCTTCAGGACATCAAGGCCGAAAGGAAGTTTACAATACTCGTATTTCCCATTTCCGACCGAATAGGCCGTTTTTCCCGATCTTGTTCAGATAGTGTTATTTTCTCGATCGTGTTATTTGTCTCGATTTATCAAGATTTGAGAGAATAACAGTTATTTCGTGTTTTTTGTGATCGACAGTGACCCGTTTAATTTCCACATCTTTTCACATTTTATCAACTACCGAAACGGAATTGTTGTAGGGTGATCTAGAAGGCCGTGTTATACCATTATGCAGAAATTCTTTAACTTCGTTGTTAAGGAAGTTAGCTACACCCATGGGATATAGGTATAGTCTTGAGTAGATTGGAACACTACTATTGGTGCAAATAGTAGCTACAAAGTGATTCTTTGGGATTTGCAAAAACGCCCAATTTTTTGCGATTGATTGTAGAAACTTTTTATCCACCACTAGCGCAAGATTTTCATTTACGCATTTTAAAACTTATATCTTTTCGATGACAGCTGTTGTTTTCATTTCCCTGCTCTCGAATTTCAATGTTGCAATGGTCTGTGATCAGATCAAGGCCAATGATACCGCCTCTGTATGCCGTCTTCCATTTGGTTCAAATTTGTCAATTTTCAAAAAATTAAAATCCATTAAAAATTCCGTTAAAATCTTAAAAATACCGAATGTAGCCGTATATTAGAGACTATACGACGATGACATGGACCATACATATATATACTACCATAGCTGTAACAACTAGGGATTTCTTGATGACCCGTTATGTTGAGGAGCGTTGACACGGCCGGTACTGTAGATTTTTGAACGTAGTTTTCTATGGATGGAGTTATTGATCGTTACTTCTTCATCGAATGTAATAAGGATCGTGCCGTTCACTGTTTGTCCATTGTATGGTAACCATTTCATCATTAGTTATGATAACTCCATTGTCTATAACTGTTAACGGTTCGAGGTGGCTTGAGAAAAAATGCAGAGTCGCAGGATGCTCCAAAGGGGGCTACGAGTACTACAATGGAGGGGTCATTGGAGTCAGAGAAGAGGATCAGGTCTCCCGTGGAAAAGAACACTGCGAAGTCGCCGAAAAAGAGCTTCCCATCTTCACATGCCACGGGTAAGATGCCGCCATCTTATGCCACAATAAACAAGAAACTTTATAGGGACGAGATGCACTACACATTGACCGGTACCAATAAAGGTTTAGACAATTTATCAAAAGACCACCTGCAAACAATAGAGGAGATGGTCAACAACAATATCTTGAAGGCGGCGAACCAATTCCCATGATGAGCAGCGACATTAAGAACGATAAAATGTTTTTTAAGCTAGCTGCACATGCAAACACTGATGTCCTGAAGGAGATTATCGGCAAGATCAGGACCACTTGAGAAAACGGCAGCCTCAAATTGGTGAAGAATAGCGAATTTTTTCGCCTAACTAAAACAACAGTATAGATCAGAGGATTTGGCAGCAGGACGGGACATATGTTGGAACTCTTTGGAAGGCAAAACAAGATTTTCGACGTGAAGAGTTGCGCACTGTTCGACCTCTCCAGTATGAAGTTGTTGCGCACAAGCTGTATTTTGTTGTTCTCTGCAGAAGGTTGTAGTAAGACTAGCCATGCAGTTTACGATTAGAATTATTCTGTCACCGCAATAAGCTTTGTTGTAGTTTTTAGCAAAATTAAGGATAGTGACATTGTGTTCTACTGGATGCATTATTATTCTCTTACAAACTAATTTAATCCAAAATTATCGGTTAACATAACCTTAATATTAGCCACTTCAATAATATTGGTAATAGTGATCTATGTGGAGCGCTCATTGATTACACTCACTTTAACAGTGGTTTTTCCTCTTTGTGCTCCCATTTTTTATTTATCTTTTTTATACCCTCCACTGTACATCGTATGGAGGGTATATTAAGTTCGTTATTCCGTTTGTAACTCATCGAAATAATCATTTTAGACCCAACAAAGTATACATATTCTTGATCAGCGTAAAATTCTAAGACGATTTAGCCCTGTCCGTCCGTCTGCAGTCTACAGTCTAAACGAATTAAGATAGGAAGATAAAATTTTGCACAGGTCTCTCTTTTGTCTGCAGGCAGGTCAAGTTCGAAGATGGGATATATCGGTCCACGATATCGTATAGCCCCCATATAACGGTACCCCCGATATTCGGTATTTTGATGATGTTAGCCACATTTTTCAATGGAATTGTCTGAAAATCCACACAAGTAGTTCCATGTGGGTACTTATTCCTCGGCAAAGAATTATTTATATAGGTCCACAATATCGTGTAACCCCCATATAACGGTACCCCCCGGTATTTGGATGATTTTAGCCACATTTTTCAACGGAAGTTTCTGAAAATCCACACAAGGAGTTCCTTTACTTTATACCTCGCGCAGAGAATTATCTATATAGGTCCACGATATGGTATAGCCCCCATATAACGTTACCCTCGATATTCGGTATTTTGATGTTTTTAGACACATTTTTCAACGGAATGGTCACAAGGCGTTCTTTGTACACAATGGGTTCTTTGTGAGCCCTTTACCCCCCGACAGAGAATTCTGTATATAGGTTAACGATAACGTATAGCTCCTATATAACGGTACTCCGCGATATTCGGCATTTTGATGATTTTAGCCACATTTTCCAATCGTATTGTCTGAAAATCCACACACGGAGTCCTTTGTGAGCACTTTACTCCCTGAAACAGAATTGTCTATATAGGTCCACAATATCGTATATCACATATATAACGGTACTCCCCTATATTCGGTATTTTAATGATTTTAGCCACTTCTTCCAATGGAATTATCTGAAAATCCACACAACGAATTCCTTGTGAGTGGGACTTCCCCAAATATATTTTCCAACAATCGCGTAAAGTTGTACGCAGTTCGAAACAGGGTTGCCGTATAAATGTAAGCTCTACGAGTTAAGCTTTTGCATGGAAATATAAATGACATCATTTTGCTAAATAAATAAAAACAGTATACTTTTGTTCTACGTCTAGTTCTAGTTTCCAATAAGAAATGTAGGATTCTTCTGGCAGTGTATTCGATAACAATCATATATTGAAAGAAAATTGTTTGCTAAGTGTACAAGTTTCGCTTGGAGCTACTGTAAATGTGCATATTTTGCATCTGATTGTTATTTCGCAATAATGTCATAACTATTTTAAACAAAATTTTTTTTTTGATTATTTTAATGTTGTTTACGGTTTGTTGGTATATTTGTAATATATAATCAACAGAAGATATACACAAATGTGCATATTTTACATCTGATTGTTATTTCGCAATGTTGTCATAACAAAAATAAACAAGTGGTAGCGAATTCCGTTGCTTTTGAAGATATATCAGACCCAACAAAGTATATATATTCCTGATCAGCGTAAAATTCTAAGTCGATTTAGCCATGTCCATCTGTCTGTTGTAATCATGCTATGTTTTGAACGAATTGTGATAGAAGGCTAAAATTTTGCACACGTGTTTATTTTTCCAGTAGGCAGGTTAAGTTCGTAAATTGGCCATATATGTCCACGTTTTAATATAGCCCCCATATTCGTTTAATATAACTCCCGATATTCGGTATTTTGATGATTTAAGCCGCATTATTCACCGGAATTGTTTCAACTTTGGTATTTGAAGTTCGAAATGGATACTACATCCTATGACAGAAAATTATCTGTGCAGGTCCACGTCTTCGTATAGCCCCCATACAACGGTACATCTCGATATTCGGTATTTTGATGATTTTAGCGATTCACTGGAGTCTAAAATTGCTGCGTTAATTATTCCTATTTTTGAAAGTGTGATAGATTTTATTAGTTTCTCAATAATAATTCTATTTCTTGAAAGCAGTTTCTCAAATAAATATTCAGTGTTTATCTGTTTTTTTTTTTTGTTATTTATCAAACTATTTATTGTTTCTCTTAATTTGTTTATTATTCCTTGGGTTTTAGTGTTATTGCTTATCTGCCTATGTTCTGATTCAACGAGCTCTTTCTGTGTAAATTTATTTTTTTTTTTTCAAAAGTCGTCAAAATCTGGAGTGCCAGCTACATATTTTAACGCGGTACCCAGAAAATTTAGACTTCGAGCATGCCTATGATTAATCTTTAGTGTTTCTATAAGCGTCTTCATATGCCTTATATCCGAGACCAATAGCTGTTTCATGTGTGACCTCGGAAAATGGATTCTCATTCCCAGAGTCTATTTTTCGATCACTGAGTACATGGTTAAATTTCTTGAGTGTTCTCAAAAGTAAGCTTTCTGTTAATTACCTCAAATTGTCTTTATGGACCACCTTCCCCTTTATTAAGACCGTCCCCAAGTCTGCTTCGACTGTTTTCGGTGTACAAATGCGTAAGTTTATGTCCTAATCGTGTATTTTACGAGGACTTTGTCCCCTACATTGAAAAGTCTGTTTTGTCTTGTCTGGTCTAACCTTTGCAACTAAATATTCTGTGTATTTAATATTGTCTCCCTAATTTCTGTGTTAAGTTCACTGAAGATTTCTACATTAAATCGATTACGTAAAATATACTTGATTGTTTCAGAATAGATGATTCGTAATTGAAACCTCCTCGTTAGCTATTGTCGTCATCTTTGGGAAAAATAGTGCTGCAGAATTTGTTTTACATTTTCCTGGGCGGCTCTATGTGTCCTATTGTGTTCCAAAACAGTAATTTCTTTTTGTTAGTTTTTGTCAAATATGTCAGTTACCATGCGGTCAGTGTAACGGAATATAGCTAATGGGAATTTTTCCACTATTCTGTTTTGAATAAATGCCAGTACTTCACAAGAAAGTGCATTCAACACATCACTTTTAACTACATTGCATATTCTTTGGAAAAGACTTTCTCTATCTGAGAAATACAAGAAATGTCGAGTTTTCTTACCAAACATAATGGTTGTAGCAATATTTGACTGTACGTCTTCTTCTAAGACGTGAATGTGTAATTCTCTATCTTTTAAAGCTCCTGAAATCATGGTTATTAGTTTTCCGTCTTGGTTATTAGTTTTCTGTCTTGAAAAAATGTGATTTCTTTCGGGAAATTCTCATATTGGCCAGTACCCATTCTATATGTTTGACGTTATCTTTCTCTGTATCAGCGAAAATGATGACATCGTCACCATAAATATAACATTATTTCCCAATTTCCTCCTTCAGGACATCAAGGCCGAAAGGAAGTTTACAATACTCGTATTTCCCATTTCCGACCGAATAGGCCGTTTTTCCCGATCTTGTTCAGATAGTGTTATTTTCTCGATCGTGTTATTTGTCTCGATTTATCAAGATTTGAGAGAATAACAGTTATTTCGTGTTTTTTGTGATCGACAGTGACCCGTTTAATTTCCACATCTTTTCACATTTTATCAACTACCGAAACGGAATTGTTGTAGGGTGATCTAGAAGGCCGTGTTATACCATTATGCAGAAATTCTTTAACTTCGTTGTTAAGGAAGTCAGCTACACCCATGGGATATAGGTATAGTCTTGAGTAGATTGGAACACTACTATTGGTGCAAATAGTAGCTACAAAGTGATTCTTTGGGATTTGCAAAAACGCCCAATTTTTTGCGATTGATTGTAGAAACTTTTTATCCACCACTAGCGCAAGATTTTCATTTACGCATTTTAAAACTTATATCTTTTCGATGACAGCTGTTGTTTTCATTTCCCTGCTCTCGAATTTCAATGTTGCAATGGTCTGTGATCAGATCAAGGCCAATGATACCGCCTCTGTATGCCGTCTTCCATTTGGTTCAAATTTGTCAATTTTCAAAAAATTAAAATCCATTAAAAATTCCGTTAAAATCTTAAAAATACCGAATGTAGCCGTATATTAGAGACTATACGACGATGACATGGACCATACATATATATACTACCATAGCTGTAACAACTAGGGATTTCTTGATGACCCGTTATGTTGAGGAGCGTTGACACGGCCGGTACTGTAGATTTTTGAACGTAGTTTTCTATGGATGGAGTTATTGATCGTTACTTCTTCATCGAATGTAATAAGGATCGTGCCGTTCACTGTTTGTCCATTGTATGGTAACCATTTCATCATTAGTTATGATAACTCCATTGTCTATAACTGTTAACGGTTCGAGGTGGCTTGAGAAAAAATGCAGAGTCGCAGGATGCTCCAAAGGGGGCTACGAGTACTACAATGCAGGGGTCATTGGAGTCAGAGAAGAGGATCAGGTCTCCCGTGGAAAAGAACACTGCGAAGTCGCCGAAAAAGAGCTTCCCACCTTCACATGCCACGGGTAAGATGACGCCATCTTATGCCACAATAAACAAGAAACTTTATAGGGACGAGATGCACCACACATTGACCGGTACCAATAAAGGTTTAGACAATTTATCAAAAGACCACCTGCAAACAATAGAGGAGATGGTCAACAACAATATCTTGAAGGCGGCGAACCAATTCCCATGATGAGCAGCGACATTAAGAACGATAAAATGTTTTTTAAGCTAGCTGCACATGCAAACACTGATGCCCTGAAGGAGATTATCGGCAAGATCAGGACCACTTGAGAAAACAGCAGCCTCAAATTGGTGAAGAATAGCGAATTTTTTCGCCTAACTAAAACAACAGTATAGATCAGAGGATTTGGCAGCAGGACGGGACATATGTTGGAACTCTTTGGAAGGCAAAACAAGATTTTCGACGTGAAGAGTTGCGCACTGTTCGACCTCTCCAGTATGAAGTTGTTGCGCACAAGCTGTATTTTGTTGTTCTCTGCAGAAGGTTGTAGTAAGACTAGCCATGCAGTTTACGATTAGAATTATTCTGTCACCGCAATAAGCTTTGTTGTAGTTTTTAGCAAAATTAAGGATAGTGACATTGTGTTCTACTGGATGCATTATTATTCTCTTACAAACTAATTTAATCCAAAATTATCGGTTAACATAACCTTAATATTAGCCACTTCAATAATATTGGTAATAGTGATCTATGTGGAGCGCTCATTGATTACACTCACTTTAACAGTGGTTTTTCCTCTTTGTGCTCCCATTTTTTATTTATCTTTTTTATACCCTCCACTGTACATCGTATGGAGGGTATATTAAGTTCGTTATTCCGTTTGTAACTCATCGAAATAATCATTTTAGACCCAACAAAGTATACATATTCTTGATCAGCGTAAAATTCTAAGACGATTTAGCCCTGTCCGTCCGTCTGCAGTCTACAGTCTAAACGAATTAAGATAGGAAGATAAAATTTTGCACAGGTCTCTCTTTTGTCTGCAGGCAGGTCAAGTTCGAAGATGGGATATATCGGTCCACGATATCGTATAGCCCCCATATAACGGTACCCCCGATATTCGGTATTTTGATGATGTTAGCCACATTTTTCAATGGAATTGTCTGAAAATCCACACAAGTAGTTCCATGTGGGTACTTATTCCTCGGCAAAGAATTATTTATATAGGTCCACAATATCGTGTAACCCCCATATAACGGTACCCCCCGGTATTTGGATGATTTTAGCCACATTTTTCAACGGAATTTTCTGAAAATCTACACAAGGAGTTCCTTTACTTTATACCTCGCGCAGAGAATTATCTATATAGGTCCACGATATGGTATAGCCCCCATATAACGTTACCCTCGATATTCGGTATTTTGATGTTTTTAGACACATTTTTCAACGGAATGGTCACAAGGCGTTCTTTGTACACAATGGGTTCTTTGTGAGCCCTTTACCCCCCGACAGAGAATTCTGTATATAGGTTAACGATAACGTATAGCTCCTATATAACGGTACTCCCCTATATTCGGTATTTTAATGATTTTAGCCACTTCTTCCAATGGAATTATCTGAAAATCCACACAACGAATTCCTTGTGAGTGGGACTTCCCCAAATATATTTTCCAACAATCGCGTAAAGTTGTACGCAGTTCGAAACAGGGTTGCCGTATAAATGTAAGCTCTACGAGTTAAGCTTTTGCATGGAAATATAAATGACATCATTTTGCTAAATAAATAAAAACAGTATACTTTTGTTCTACGTCTAGTTCTAGTTTCCAATAAGAAATGTAGGTTTCTTCTGGCAGTGTATTCGATAACAATCATATATTGAAAGAAATTTGTTTGCTAAGTGTACAAGTTTCGCTTGGAGCTACTGTAAATGTGCATATTTTGCATCTGATTGTTATTTCGCAATAATGTCATAACTATTTTAAACAAAATTTTTTTTTTGATTATTTTAATGTTGTTTACGGTTTGTTGGTATATTTGTAATATATAATCAACAGAAGATATACACAAATGTGCATATTTTACATCTGATTGTTATTTCGCAATGTTGTCATAACAAAAATAAACAAGTGGTAGCGAATTCCGTTGCTTTTGAAGATATATCAGACCCAACAAATTATATATATTCCTGATCAGCGTAAAATTCTAAGTCGATTTAGCCATGTCCATCTGTCTGTTGTAATTATGCTATTTTTTGAACGAATTGAGATAGAAGGCTAAAATTTTGCACACGTGTTTATTTTTCCAGTAGGCAGGTTAAGTTCGTAAATTGGCCATATATGTCCACGTTTTAATATAGCCCCCATATTCGTTTAATATAACTCCCGATATTCGGTATTTTGATGATTTAAGCGGCATTATTCACCGGAATTGTTTCAACTTTGGTATTTGAAGTTCGAAATGGATACTACATCCTATGACAGAAAATTATCTGTGCAGGTCCACGTCTTCGTATAGCCCCCATACAACGGTACATCTCGATATTCGGTATTTTGATGATTTTAGCGATTCACTGGAGTCTAAAATTGCTGCGTTAATTATTCCTATTTTTGAAAGTGTGATAGATTTTATTAGTTTCTCAATAATAATTCTATTTCTTGAAAGCAGTTTCTCAAATAAATATTCAGTGTTTATCTGTTTTTTTTTTTTTTTGTTATTTATCAAACTATTTATTGTTTCTCTTAATTTGTTTATTATTCCTTGGGTTTTAGTGTTATTGCTTATCTGCCTATGTTCTGATTCAACGAGCTCTTTCTGTGTAAATTTATTTTTTTTTTTTTCAAAAGTCGTCAAAATCTGGAGTGCCAGCTACATATTTTAACGCGGTACCCAGAAAATTTAGACTTCGAGCATGCCTATGATTAATCTTTAGTGTTTCTATAAGCGTCTTCATATGCCTTATATCCGAGTCCAATAGCTGTTTCATGTGTGACCTCGGAAAATGGATTCTCATTCCCAGAGTCTCTTTTTCGATTACTGAGTACATGGTTAAATTTCTTGAGTGTTCTCAAAAGTAAGCTTTCTGTTAATTACCTCAAATTGTCTTTATGGACCACCTTCCCCTTTATTAAGACCGTCCCCAAGTCTGCTTCGACTGTTTTCGGTGTACAAATGCGTAAGTTTATGTCCTAATCGTGTATTTTACGAGGACTTTGAAAAATCTGTTTTGTCTTGTCTGGTCTTACCTTTGCAACTAAATATTCTGTGTATTTAATATTGTCTCCCTAATTTCTGTGTTAAGTTCACTGAAGATTTCTACATTAAATCGATTACGTAAAATATACTTGATTGTTTCAGAATAGATGATTCGTAATTGAAACCTCCTCGTTAGCTATTGTCGTCATCTTTGGGAAAAATAGTGCTGCAGAATTTGTTTTACATTTTCCTGGGCGGCTCTATGTGTCCTATTGTGTTCCAAAACAGTAATTTCTTTTTGTTAGTTTTTGTCAAAAATGTCAGTTACCATGCGGTCAGTGTAACGGAATATAGCTAATGGGAATTTTTCCACTATTCTGTTTTGAATAAATGCCAGTACTTCACAAGAAAGTGCATTCAACACATCACTTTTAACTACATTGCATATTCTTTGGAAAAGACTTTCTCTATCTGAGAAATACAAGAAATGTCGAGTTTTCTTACCAAACATAATGGTTGTAGCAATATTTGACTGTACGTCTTCTTCTAAGGCGTGAATGTGTAATTCTCTATCTTTTAAAGCTCCTGAAATCATGGTTATTAGTTTTCCGTCTTGGGACAAGACAGCACCTAAACCAGCATACGAGGCATCCGTTGTCAAATCAAACGGTTTCTTTCTAATCTGGGTATTGTAAAGTGTTATTTTCTCGATCGTGTTATTTGTCTCGATTTATCAAGATTTGAGAGAATAACAGTTATTTCGTGTTTTTTTGTGATCGACAGTGACCCGTTTAATTTCCACATCTTTTCACATTTTATCAACAACCGAAACGGAATTGTTATAGGGTGATCTAGAAGGCCGTGTTATACCATTATGCAGAAATTCTTTAACTTCGTTGTTAAGGAAGTCAGCTACACCCATGGGATATAGGTATAGTCTTGAGTAGATTGGAATACTACTATTGGTGCAAATAATAGCTACAAAGTGATTCTTTGAGATTTGCAAAAACGCCCAATTTTTTTGCGATTGATTGTAGAAACTTTTTATCCACCACTAGCGCAAGATTTTCATTTACGCATTTTAAAACTTATATCTTTTCGATGACAGCTGTTGTTTTCATTTCCCTGCTCTCGAATTTCAATGTTGCAATTGTCTGTGATCAGATCAAGGCCAATGATACCGCCGAACGTTAAGAGTGAAAGTAAGATAAGATAAGATAAATTTTAAAACTTAGATCTTTTCGATGACAGCTTTAGTTTTCATTCCCGGCTCTCGAATTTCAATGTCGCGTTGAGAGTGAAGGTAAGATAAATAAGTAAAAAAGCTGTAAATTCTTCCGGGCCGAACTGTGAATATCGTCTTCCATTTGGTTCAAATTTGTCAATTTTCAAAAAATTAAAATCCATTAAAAATTCCGTTAAAATCTTAAAAATACCGAATGTAGCCGTATATTAGAGACTATACGACGATGACATGGACCATACATATATATACTACCAATAGCTGTAACAACTAGGGATTTCTTGATGACCCGTTATGTTGAGGAGCGTTGACACGGCCGGTACTGTAGATTTTTGAACGTAGTTTTCTATGGATGGAGTTATTGATCGTTACTTCTTCATCGAATGTAATAAGGATCGTGCCGTTCACTGTTTGTCCATTGTATGGTAACCATTTCATCATTAGTTATGATAACTCCATTGTCTATAACTGTTAACGGTTCGAGGTGGCTTGAGAAAAAATGCAGAGTCGCAGGATGCTCCAAAGGGGGCTACGAGTACTCCACCCCTCCATTGGAGTCAGAGAAGAGGATCAGGTCTCCCGAGGAAAAGAACACTGTGAAGTCGCCGAAAAAGAGCTTCCCACCTTCACATGCCACGGGTAAGATGACGCCATCTTATGCCACAATAAACAAGAAACTTTATAGGGACGAGATGCACCACACATTGACCGGTACCAATAAAGGTTTAGACAATTTATCAAAAGACCACCTGCAAACAATAGAGGAGATGGTCAACAACAATATCTTGAAGGCGGCGAACCAATTCCCATGATGAGCAGCGACATTAAGAACGATAAAATGTTTTTTAAGCTAGCTGCACATGCAAACACTGATGCCCTGAAGGAGATTATCGGCAAGATCAGGACCACTTGAGACAACGGCAGCCTCAAATTGGTGAAGAATAGCGAATTTTTTCGCCTAACTAAAACAACAGTATAGATCAGAGGATTTGGCAGCAGGACGGGACATATGCTGGAACTCTTTGGAAGGCAAAACAAGATTTTCGACGTGAAGAGTTGCGCACTGTTCGACCTCTCCAGTATGAAGTTGTTGCGCACAAGCTGTATTTTGTTGTTCTCTGCAGAAGGTTGCAGTAAGACTAGCCATGCAGTTTACGATTAGAATTATTCTGTCACCGCAATAAGCTATGTTGTTGTTTTTAGCAAAATTAAGGATAGTGCCATTGTGTTCTACTGGATGCATTATTATTCTCTTACAAACTAATTTAATCCAAAATTATCGGTTAACATAACCTTAATATTAGCCACTTCAATAATATTGGTAATAGTGATCTATGTGGAGCGCTCATTGATTACACTCACTTTAACAGTGGTTTTTCCTCTTTGTGCTCCCATTTTTTATTTATCTTTTTTATACCCTCCACTGTACATCGTATGGAGGGTATATTAAGTTCGTTATTCCGTTTGTAACTCATCGAAATAATCATTTTAGACCCAACAAAGTATACATATTCTTGATCAGCGTAAAATTCTAAGACGATTTAGCCCTGTCCGTCCGTCTGCAGTCTACAGTCTAAACGAATTAAGATAGGAAGATAAAATTTTGCACAGGTCTCTCTTTTGTCTGCAGGCAGGTCAAGTTCGAAGATGGGATATATCGGTCCACGATATCGTATAGCCCCCATATAACGGTACCCCCGATATTCGGTATTTTGATGATGTTAGCCACATTTTTCAATGGAATTGTCTGAAAATCCACACAAGTAGTTCCATGTGGGTACTTATTCCTCGGCAGAGAATTATTTATATAGGTCCACAATATCGTGTAAACCCCCATATAACGGTACCCCCCGGTATTTGGATGATTTTAGCCACATTTTTCAACGGAATTTTCTGAAAATCCACACAAGGAGTTCCTTTACTTTATACCTCGGCAGAGAATTATCTATATAGGTCCACGATATGGTATAGCCCCCATATAACGTTACCCTCGATATTCGGTATTTTGATGTTTTTAGACACATTTTTCAACGGAATGGTCACAAGGGGTTCTTTGTACACAATGGGTTCTTTGTGTGCCCTTTACCCCCCGACAGAGAATTCTCTATATAGGTTAACGATAACGTATAACTCCTATATAACGGTACTCCGCGATATTCGGTATTTTGATGATTTTAGCCACATTTTCCAATCGTATTGTCTGAAAATCCACACACAGAGTTCTTTGTGAGCACTTTACTCTCTGAAACAGAATTGTCTATATAGGTCCACAATATCGTATATCACCTATATAACGGTACTCCCCTATATTGGGTATTTTAATGATTTTAGCCACTTCTTCCAATGGAATTATCTTAAAATCCACACAACGAATTCCTTGTGAGTACGTTTATAGGTACACAATATCGTATATCCCCCCATATATCGGCACCTTCCTATATTAGATATTTTAAAGATTTTAGAAGAATTTTTAATGGATTTTATTTTTTTGAAAATTTTCTAATTCGTTCCAAATGGTGGAGGGTATTCAAAGTGCGGCCCGGCCGAACTTACTGCTTTTTTACTTGTTAATATTAACGTCAGAAAATTACACAACACGTGGAAATTTGAGATAAATTAGTTTTCAGGGACTTCCCCAAATATATTTTCCAACATTCGCGTAAAGTTGTACGCAGTTCGAAACAGGGTTGCCGTATAAATGTAAGCTCTACGAGTTAAGCTTTTGCATGGAAATATAAATGACATCATTTTGCTAAATAAATAAAAACAGTATACTTTTGTTCTACTTCTAGTTCTAGTTTCCAATAAGAAATGTAGGTTTCTTCTGGCAGTGTATTCGATAACAATCATATATTACACAAATGTGCATATTTTACATCTGATTGTTATTTCACAATGTTGTCATAACAAAAATAAACAAGTGGTAGCGAATTCCGTTGCTTTTGAAGATATGTCAGACCCAACAAAGTATATATATATTACTGATCAGCGTAAAATTCTAAGTCGATTTAGCCATGTCCATCTGTCTGTCCGTCTGTCTGTTGTAATCACGCTATCTTCTGAACGAATTGAGATAGAAGGCTAAAATTTTGCACACGTGTTTATTTCCAGTAGGCAGGCTAAGTTCGTAAAGTGCCCATATAGGTCCACGTTTTCATATAGCCCCATATATAAGTACCTCCCGATATTCGGTATTTTGATGATTTTAGCGGCATTATTCACCGGAATTGTTTCAATAATTCTATTTCTTGAAAGCAGTTTCTCAAATAAATATTCAGTGTTTATCTGTTTTTTTTTTTTTTTTTTTTTTTTTTTTTTTTTTTTTATTTATCAAACTATTTATTGTTTCTCTTAGTTTGTTTATTATTCCATGGGTTTTAGTGTTATTGCTTATCTGCCTATGTTCTGATTCAACGAGCTCTTTCTGTGTAAATTTATTTTTTTTTCAAAAGTCGTCAAAATCTGGAGTGCCAGCTACATATTTTAACGCGGTGCCCAGAAAATTTAGACTTCGAGCATGCCTATGATTAATCTTTAGTGTTTCTATAGGCGTCTTCATATGCCTTATGTCCGAGTCCAATAGCTGTTTCATGTGTGACCTCGGAAAATGGATTCTCATTGGGAATGAGAATCCATTTTTCCGATTTTTCCAAAACAGTAATTTCTTTTTGTTCGTTTTTGTCAAAAATGTCAGTTACCATGCGGTCAGTGTAACGGAATATAGTTAACGGTAATGTTTCCACTATTCTGTTTTGAATAAATGCCAGTACTTCACAAGAAAGTGCATTCACCACATCACTTTCTGGGATGAAAAAGCATCTACAGATGCTTTATTGAAGATTTTGCTTCTATTGCCATGCCACTGACTGATAATATGAAGGGGGAAAACGGCAAAATTAGTGCTTAACAATCGGAAAGAATAAAAATAAATCCACACGCTCGAAAAACTTAAGGAAATACTTGCATCTGAACATGTGAGTTTGCAATACAAAGATTACATAGAAACCGTTTGATTTGACAGCAGAGGCCTTGTCTGCTTGTTTAGGTGCAGTCTTGACCCAAGACGGAAATCTAATAACCATGATTTCAAGAGCTTTAAAAGATAGTGAATTATGTAGATGATGCCCTGTCCCGATTACACATTCACGATTCAGAAGAAGACGTACAGTCGGATATTGCTACAACCATTATGTTTGGTAAAAAAAATCGACATTTCTTGTATTTCTCAGGTAGAGAAAGGCTTTTCCAATGAAGATGTGATAAATGCAATTTCTTGTGAAGTAATGACATTCTTTCAAAATAGATTAGTGGAAACATTCCCATTAACTATATTCCGCTACATTGACCGAATGTTAACTGACATTTTTGACAAAAACGAACAAAAGAAATTACTGTCTGAATTACTGAACACAATAGGATATATGGAGCCGCCCAGGAAAATGTAATTCAAATTCTGCAGCACTATTTTTCCCATAGATGACGACAATAGCTAACGAGGTGGTTTCAACTACGAACCATCTATTAATTTTGAAACAATGAAGTATATTTTAAATAATCTATTTAATGTAGAAATCTCCAATGCTTCACCCCTCCATAGTTGCTCAAATGGGCAGGTAGATAGACACATTACCTTGTTGGAAATAGCACGATGTCTGAAGATCGAAAGAAACATTGAAGACACAGACGAATAAATATATCAAGTAACAAAAGAATACAATAGGACAATAAAAGATACAAATAAACACAATAAGGCAAACAAATTCTAACTTTCGTCATTGTTTCATGGTCTTAGTGTTTCTACTAATGCTTCATACTATCATATTAACATACGGTGTTCCTACCTAGGCTAAACATATTGATATCTCCAAAGGAAACCTTTGGATTTCACGTTATTCAACATACCCGAATTTAAATTTGGTGAACCGACGCTCCTGTAACAAGGCACAGGATTACATCAAAGTATTATTAGTTCTTCCTCACCAGCGGTAACGGACTAAAGTACTAAAATTGCGCTACATACGGCGTTCTAAATCCACCAAAATTTACATCCGACGGCCCTGTAACGAGGCACAGGATTCCATTAAACAAAGTTTTACGTGTAATTGCTCTCCCCCACTAGCGGTAAGCGATTCTTGCTGTAGAACAAGTCAATCTGGTTACAAATCGAGTGCTAAACAAGCTATCATTGGACTCAACAGGTCCTTCTTTGCGAATTGAAGGAATAGGTAGAAAGGCTCACAACTCAACCCGTCGTATAAATTAAGAGTTACATGTATAGGCAATTTTACTACCAGAATCGATGGTTTTGTACTCACAACCATTGTATCATTTCAGCATTGTAAACGGGAGGAAAATCATGCGATTCTGAGGGGTGAAGGATAGAGTCAAGGTAATAACTTCAGCTACATGAAATCCAAATTGCAAGGTATGTGGATTTACTGGCCATCCCATACATAACTGTGAGAAGTTCTTGAAATGTCCCCAGGCGAAAGACTACAATGGACACAAAAAATGAGACTTTGCGTCAACGGTTGTAAATCAGAGCATACCGCCAAATCATGGAAGTCACGGTCATCAAGTTGTGCACAGAAGCGCAACACATTGCTGCATATATATATATATATATATATATATATATATATATATATATATATATATATATATATATATATATATATATATATATATATATATATATATATATATATATATATATATATATATATATATATATAAGTATAATATATATATATATATATATATATATATATATATATATATGTACATATATAAGTTAACACACCTCAATACCTCCAAACCACTGTGCTGCGACGTATCATACCTACACGTGCCGCTAAATCAGCACTTTCGATTCGCTTGCGAAACGGAAATATGATATGTTCCCACAGTCATCGAACTCGTGCACTAGGCCTACCGTCAGCATAATGCACCTGTGGGAAATAAGCATAATTTGGACGTCGCTGCCAACAACGTGAGGTTTGGAGTCAAGAATTATGAAGGCGAGAAATCAGTTGGAGTTCGGGAGTAAAACGATTCGTGTTAATTTTCTCTTATTTAAAACTATTATTAGTTAATAAAGGCATTTAAAGTAATAAATTTTGTATTTTATTTTTCGGAACAACTGTTGTTGTGAAGTGATTTTTTTTATTAAAACCAGGACGTTAGAACTTAACTGGCGCCCGAGCATACCAACCCTTACGAAGGTCCTTGCAATTAAAAAAAAAAAAGGATTAAGATATCCAAATTTTATGTAACAAGAAATAAATCTCTAATAATTTAAAAAGTGGTTGTCAAGTGGTTCGTAATCTGGGAAGGCCAAAACATCGGCAGAAACTAAGAGCTGTTTTAATTCTCTAACTGCTTTAAGAGACTCTTCATCCAATTCTATTTTGACTCTCTTTAAAGCATTAGCACGTATTCTCGCATTTTCACCTCTAGTTAAGTTAGTTAATGGTTTTGCTATCTTGGCGTAATCTCTTATAAATTTTCTATAGTAAGAGGTCATACCAAGGAAACTTTTTAATTCTTTTAAATTTTGTGGAGGCAAAATAATTTTTATTGCTTCCACTTTTTTCAGATTGGCTCTTACCCCATCTGGGGTTATTATATAGCCAAGAAATTCTACTTCCCTTTCGAGGAAGCATGTTTTCTCCAAATTTACCTTTAGGTTGGCACCCATGAGGCGGATGAACACCTTTTCCACATTGTCTAAATGTTCATCTAAACTTTTCCCAAAAACAATTATGTCGTCTATATACACATAACATATTTTTCCTATAAATTGGTTCAATACGTCATCAATCATTCGTTGAAATATAGCAGGCGCGTTCTTCAGGCCGAATGGTAAACGCAGATATTCATATTTTCCATTCATAGTGGAAAAAGCAGTTTTTGGTATGTCGGTCATCGGTATTTGATGAAAACCCGATGTAAGGTCTATTGTTGTGAAGTAATTAGCCTGACCGAGACTACAAAGTGTAGCATTGATATGAGGGATGGGGTACGTGTCAGCGATTGTAATAGCATTCAACCTTTTGTAATCAATTACCATTCGATACTGCTTTTCTCCGTTTGGTTTTGGTTTTTTTGGAACGATAAAAATTGGGGAGTCGTATGGACTCTTTGATGGGCGTATTATTCCAGCGTGAAGCAGTTCATTTACTTGTCTTTCGACTTCCTCTCTCATACAAGCAGGATAAGGGTAACTTTTACTATAAATAGGTTCGGAGGTTGATGTCTTTACTTCCGCGCGTATGCTGGTATCGATCAATTCATTACCACTAATTGCTTCAAAAAGTTTTGAGTATTTACCTAATAAAGAGTTAATTCTATCATGGATTCGATGAGGTAAATTCTCCCCTATAGTAAAGAATACATCTGACGAGAAACGTGCTTTTAGGGGAATTTCGTATTTGCCTACTATAAGAAGATCGTGTTTTCTGTCTATTATTGCCCCAACTTTTCTTAAGGTATCATCACCGATTATACCCGAAAAATTACCCAAGTTAGGTAATACGAAAAATTCAATTTTTGTTAAGTCCCCTATGCTATTAAATATTTTTAATTCTGATTTGTTCCGAATTGTCACGTCACCGCCGACTGAGGCAACATTAAATACCCTCTTAACAGGAATACACCCTTTGACTACCCCTTCTTTAATGTAATTTTTGTTTGCTCCAGTATCAATTAAGAATTCCAATACCCGACCATCCGCTAAGATATATTCTATATATGGTACGCTTGATGGCCGGATTCCAGAAAATCCTTAGAGTTTTGTTCGTTTGGTGATTCCAGGTTACCTTCTTCAACTACATCTACATCTTCTTTTCAGAAAGAGTATGATATAGTCGTTGTTGCTTTCTAGAATAGTTTCTGATCCATTACTTCGTTTGAATGGGTTCGGTCTATTCATATAATTCACGTTTTTTGTTTGTTAGAAGGATCCACCTCCATTTTCTCCACCGGAAGATACGACATAGAATTTTGGTTTCCTTTCTGTAAATAACGATTATCCGCTGAATCCAAATCCAATGTGGTTTCGGTGGCAATTGTGGAGGCTTATTCTTAGTCTGGTGTGACGTAGTATTCGGCATACTGTTAATAGGTATTGAGACTCGATTGTTAGAGGAGGGGTTATGAATCGAGGAATTCCGAAAATCAACATTTTGCATCTCCAGGCACGCTGAATAAGCTTCAGGTAAAGATTTTGGACGCTGTATAAGCAACATCCGGGACATGTCTCCACTGAGACCCCGAATAAAAACATCCAATGCTCTGTTGCGATAAGTCTCCATAAGGACTCTCACTGTCTCTTCCGAGTAAGACTCGGTTTTTATTTTGTTTAAGATTAATGAAAATTGAAGATTAACTTTAGCGTAAAACTCATCAACCTTCATCCCTCTTTGGTTGAGACGGTGCAACTGGTGCTCCAGAGTACGTATGTCTCTCTTATCTGCATAGTGTAATGACAGACATTCTTTAATTTTTGACCAGTTGCTGTCAAAAATATTATACGAAATAAGGGCAGAATCGGCTGCACCCCAGACCTTTTGTCTCATATGTTGGAGGATTGCTCGGTACAAGGGTTTATCCCTTACTACCGAAAAATCTGACAATATACTTTCAACAGAGTGGACCCATGACACATATTGTACTGGGTTTCCGTCGAATATCTGTAATTCTTTCACACAATCAGGCAGACGACTAATTTCCTTAATATCATCAAGGGTTGTGGGAGCCTGTGCCACTTCCTCGTCAACTGCATTTACGCGGTTGCTAGTCGAGGCCGCAGCTTCATTTAAGGCATCTAAATGTGACACTATCCTCTCTAATATATTAATCTTTTCAAGTAGAGCATTCACTGCTCCAGTAATTTGAGTGACATTAAACCTCAGTTCTTCCATAGTTAATGTAAGGGAAAAAAATGAATGACTTACGTGACAATTGGGCAAAAGTGCATGTGGTCCGTTTTCAGTATTATGTTAATAGTTGATTTTGTTTCTGGATTTATAAATTTTTTTATATATTGCACTTATTCTTTGACAACCATAGTTATATTCTCTTGATTATATTCTTTGACAACCACTTTTTAAATTATTAGAGATTTATTTCTTGTTACATAAAATTTGGATATCTTAATCCTTTTTTTTTTAATTGCAAGGACCTTCGTAAGGGTTGGTATGCTCGGGCGCCAGTTAAGTTCTAACGTCCTGGTTTTAATAAAAAAAATCACTTCACAACAACAGTTGTTCCGAAAAATAAAATACAAAATTTATTACTTTAAATGCCTTTATTAACTAATAATAGTTTTAAATAAGAGAAAATTAACACGAATCGTTTTACTCCCGAACTCCAACTGATTTCTCGCCTTCATAATTCTTGACTCCAAACCTCACGTTGTTGGCAGCGACGTCCAAATTATGCTTATTTCCCACAGGTGCATTATGCTGACGGTAGGCCTAGTGCACGAGTTCGATGACTGTGGGAACATATCATATTTCCGTTTCGCAAGCGAATCGAAAGTGCTGATTTAGCGGCACGTGTAGGTATGATACGTCGCAGCACAGTGGTTTGGAGGTATTGAGGTGTGTTAACTTATATATGTATATATATATATATATATATATATATATATATATATATATATATATATATATATATACATCTATATATATATATATATATATCTATATATATATATATATATATATATATATATATATATATATATATATATATATATATATATATATATATATATATACATATATAAGTTAACACACCTCAATACCTCCAAACCACTGTGCTGCGACGTATCATACCTACACGTGCCGCTAAATCATCACTTTCGATTCGCTTGCGAAACGGAAATATGATATGTTCCCACAGTCATCGAACTCGTGCACTAGGCCTACCGTCAGCATAACGCACCTGTGGGAAATAAGCATAATTTGGACGTCGCTGCCAACAACGTGAGGTTTGGAGTCAAGAATTATGAAGGCGAGAAATCAGTTGGAGTTCGGGAGTAAAACGATTCGTGTTAATTTTCTCTTATTTAAAACTATTATTAGTTAATAAAGGCATTTAAAGTAATAAATTTTGTATTTTATTTTTCGGAACAACTGTTGTTGTGAAGTGATTTTTTTTATTAAAACCAGGACGTTAGAACTTAACTGGCGCCCGAGCATACCAACCCTTACGAAAGTCCTTGCAATTAAAAAAAAAGGATTAAGATATCCAAATTTTATGTAACAAGAAATAAATCTCTAATAATTTAAAAAGTGGTTGTCAAAGAATATAATCAAGAGAATATAACTATGGTTGTCAAAGAATAAGTGCAATATATAAAAAAATTTATAAATCCGGAAACAAAATCAACTATTAACATAATACTGAAAACGGACCACATGCACTTTTGCCCAATTGTCACGTAAGTCATTCATTTTTTTTTCCCTTACATTAACTATGGAAGAACTGAGGTTTAATGTCACTCAAATTACTGGAGCAGTGAATGCTCTACTTGAAAAGATTAATATATTAGAGAGGATAGTGTCACATTTAGATGCCTTAAATGAAGCTGCGGCCTCGACTAGCAACCGCGTAAATGCAGTTGACGAGGAAGTGACACAGGCTCCCACAACCCTTGATGATATTAAGGAAATTAGTCGTCTGCCTGATTGTGTGAAAGAATTACAGATATTCGACGGAAACCCAGTACAATATGTGTCATGGGTCCACTCTGTTGAAAGTATATTGTCAGATTTTTCGGTAGTAAGGGATAAACCCTTGTACCGAGCAATCCTCCAACATATGAGACAAAAGGTCTGGGGTGCAGCCGATTCTGCCCTTATTTCGTATAATATTTTTGACAGCAACTGGTCAAAAATTAAAGAATGTCTGTCATTACACTATGCAGATAAGAGAGACATACGTACTCTGGAGCACCAGTTGCACCGTCTCAACCAAAGAGGGATGAAGGTTGATGAGTTTTACGCTAAAGTTAATCTTCAATTTTCATTAATCTTAAACAAAATAAAAACCGAGTCTTACTCGGAAGAGACAGTGAGAGTCCTTATGGAGACTTATCGCAACAGAGCATTGGATGTTTTTATTCGGGGTCTCAGTGGAGACATGTCCCGGATGTTGCTTATACAGCGTCCAAAATCTTTACCTGAAGCTTATTCAGCGTGCCTGGAGATGCAAAATGTTGATTTTCGGAATTCCTCGATTCATAACCCCTCC
Source organism: Musca domestica (assembly GCF_030504385.1). Classification (NCBI taxonomy): domain Eukaryota; kingdom Metazoa; phylum Arthropoda; class Insecta; order Diptera; family Muscidae; genus Musca; species Musca domestica. Next base: position 20,085,066 of record NW_026712115.1, read on the forward strand.
TCTAACAATCGAGTCTCAATACCTATTAACAGTATGCCGAATACTACGTCACACCAGACTAAGAATAAGCCTCCACAATTGCCACCGAAACCACATTGGATTTGGATTCAGCGCATAATCGTTATTTACAGAAAGGAAACCAAAATTCTATGTCGTATCTTCCGGTGGAGAAAATGGAGGTGGATCCTTCTAACAAACAAAAAACGTGAATTATATGAATAGACCGAACCCATTCAAACGAAGTAATGGATCAGAAAACTATTCTAGAAAGCAACAACGACTATATCATACTCTTTCTGAAAAGAAGATGTAGATGTAGTTGAAGAAGGTAACCTGGAATCACCAAACGAACAAAACTCTAAGGATTTTCTGGAATCCGGCCATCAAGCGTACCATATATAGAATATATCTTAGCGGATGGTCGGGTATTGGAATTCTTAATTGATACTGGAGCAAACAAAAATTACATTAAAGAAGGGGTAGTCAAAGGGTGTATTCCTGTTAAGAGGGTATTTAATGTTGCCTCAGTCGGCGGTGACGTGACAATTCGGAACAAATCAGAATTAAAAATATTTAATAGCATAGGGGACTTAACAAAAATTGAATTTTTCGTATTACCTAACTTGGGTAATTTTTCGGGTATAATCGGTGATGATACCTTAAGAAAAGTTGGGGCAATAATAGACAGAAAACACGATCTTCTTATAGTAGGCAAATACGAAATTCCCCTAAAAGCACGTTTCTCGTCAGATGTATTCTTTACTATAGGGGAGAATTTACCTCATCGAATCCATGATAGAATTAACTCTTTATTAGGTAAATACTCAAAACTTTTTGAAGCAATTAGTGGTAATGAATTGATCGATACCAGCATACGCGCGGAAGTAAAGACATCAACCTCCGAACCTATTTATAGTAAAAGTTACCCTTATCCTGCTTGTATGAGAGAGGAAGTCGAAAGACAAGTAAATGAACTGCTTCACGCTGGAATAATACGCCCATCAAAGAGTCCATACGACTCCCCAATTTTTATCGTTCCAAAAAAACCAAAACCAAACGGAGAAAAGCAGTATCGAATGGTAATTGATTACAAAAGGTTGAATACTATTACAATCGCTGACACGTACCCCATCCCTCATATCAATGCTACACTTTGTAGTCTCGGTCAGGCTAATTACTTCACAACAATAGACCTTACATCGGGTTTTCATCAAATACCGATGACCGACATACCAAAAACTGCTTTTTCCACTATGAATGGAAAATATGAATATCTGCGTTTACCATTCGGCCTGAAGAACGCGCCTGCTATATTTCAACGAATGATTGATGACGTATTGAACCAATTTATAGGAAAAATATGTTATGTGTATATAGACGACATAATTGTTTTTGGGAAAAGTTTAGATGAACATTTAGACAATGTGGAAAAGGTGTTCATCCGCCTCATGGGTGCCAACCTAAAGGTAAATTTGGAGAAAACATGCTTCCTCGAAAGGGAAGTAGAATTTCTTGGCTATATAATAACCCCAGATGGGGTAAGAGCCAATCTGAAAAAAGTGGAAGCAATAAAAATTATTTTGCCTCCACAAAATTTAAAAGAATTAAAAAGTTTCCTTGGTATGACCTCTTACTATAGAAAATTTATAAGAGATTACGCCAAGATAGCAAAACCATTAACTAACTTAACTAGAGGTGAAAATGCGAGAATACGTGCTAATGCTTTAAAGAGAGTCAAAATAGAATTGGATGAAGAGTCTCTTAAAGCAGTTAGAGAATTAAAACAGCTCTTAGTTTCTGCCGATGTTTTGGCCTTCCCAGATTACGAAAAACCATTTAATTTAACTACTGACGCATCAGACTACGCCATAGGAGCAGTGCTGTCACAAGGGCCTATTGGTGATGACAGGCCCATCGCTTACATCTCGAGGTCACTTAATAAATCAGAGGAAAATTATGCCACCAATGAGAAAGAGCTCCTGGCCATCGTTTGGGCACTAGATAATTTGCGATCATACCTCTATGGTACAAAGAAAATAAAAATTTACACCGACCACCAACCCTTAACATATTCATTAAGTAATCGCAACTACAACGCAAAGCTCAAGCGATGGAAGGCTCGTATTGAAGAGTATAACTGCGAATTAATTTACAAACCGGGAAAAACGAATGTGGTCGCTGATGCACTCTCTCGTCTTAGAACGGAGATGAATGCACTCACCGACTCCATCGTTGCCCAACCAGCATCCTCCACAACCGACACGGCATCAGAAACAGACACTGCGTCAGAGGGTACCATGCATTCGGCCGAACAAGATAATTCAGACCTAATACCGCATGTGGAGTCACCAATAAACGTATTTAGAAATCAAGTAATTCTACGACAGGGGGTGAGTTTTGAGTGTAGTGAAGTGCCACATGAAGGCTACAAGAGATTTTTTATAACATTACCTACAATAAATAGTGCATCCCTAATTGATGTGCTAAAAAGAATTTTAAATCCTAATGTAATAAACGGTATTAAAATCCCGGAATCGTCGATTCCCTCATTACAGGATGTATATACTAATCATTTTTATAGATACAGGATCCGTATAACACAACGAATGGTTGAGGTTAACCGATAGAATTTTCAACATCATAGAACATAAACGTGCCCATCGCAACGCACGTGAGAACAGGGAGCAAATTCTTGAGAAATTTTATTTTTGTTATAAACTACATTCGGTCCTTAGGTATTGAAATATATCAAACGCCGACGCAACGTAGTGAGGGAAACGGACAGGTTGAGAGGCTGTATTCCACTTTGATTGAAATTTATCGTTGTCTTTGTAAAGAGATCCCTAGACTGACCCCTGAGGAACGCGTCGCCATAACCGTGGATAGGTATAACAACACCATACATTCAGTTACGAAGCGAAAACCTGCTGATATTTTTCTTAATAGAACTGCCAGAATAAATTAACAAGAGTTGTCAAACTTTAGGGAACGCACATACGACGATATTAAGGCTCTTCTACTACATGAACAAGAAACTAGAAATGCTAGAAACAACAAAACTCGCTCGCCCCCACATGATTTCACTATTGGTGACGAAATGTTTATATCAAACAAACAAATTAAAAGCAAAGAAAAACCAATATACAAAAAAGAAATTGTTTCTCAAGATAGAAACGTTACTGTAATTACACAGAGTGGAAAGAAATTCCACAAATCTGACATAAAAAATGTTTAATAACAAAAAGCGATTATTGGTCAAGAGGTAAGATGGCTCATGCATAGATATCTGGTCCCGGGCGGTCTGGGTGCAAATTGTTCAATATTTGTATTCGATACATCACACTGGTTCAATTCCAGTTTTCTCGGTGGTCACAGGGATGGTCTTCGAAGTGGTTCAACTCCACCAAGAATCTATGGCTTTAATTGACGGTGAAGGTGTTCATGCCATGAGTAGGCTGTAGCAATGGCTAAAGACTATAGCTAAAAGGGATTAACATGACCCTTCCTATGTCATCTGAGTTCACGCCTGCATTCCGAAAATAATCGCTAATTAACACCCTCCTGGAGTATAAATATTACAAACAAATTAAGAATGAAAATGAATATTACTTACAAAATTACCCCAAATAAGGGTCACAAATATAAAAAATAACGCCCTCCTGGGCCTCAATTCTTGTTCTATGAAAATGTGAAATGAAGACTTTTATAAAGGAAAGAAATGTCAAATGAAAAATTTTATAAAGGAAATATTTTTTATTTCATATATTCATAGAACAAGAATCCAGCCCCAGGTGTATAAATATTACAAAAAAATTAAGAATGAAAATGAATAATACCCACAAAAATATAAACCCAAACAGGGTTCACAATAACAAAAACTACCCAAAATAAGGGTCACAAATAAAAAAAAAAAACAATATAAAAAAAAAAACGAAAAACTAACCATAAGATTACAATAAAAACTAAAACCAAAACTAATAAAAATCACTACTAACAAAACATAAAATATCCCACTTCCCTTTTATTCGATTGATCCAAAGAAACGTATTCCGTCTTCCCGAACTCCTCTCATTCCTTACTACTAATCAATTGCTACTAACCGTTAGAATAGAGACATTTTTATATTAAAGAATCTTCCAATCATTTTCAAAATTTTGTATTATAAGAAAAAATGTGAACATTTCGGCTGTAAAATTTTGACTTACTATTCTCTGTTTTAATTTTGCTAAGGAAATTACATTTAAAATTATTTTCAAAATTTTATAGAATGTAAAATTGTTTACATTTTCGGTCAATAATATTGAATCTTAAAAGCTTTATTTAATGACTTCTTGATTACTTTATTAAAATTAACACTTTACTTTAAAAGTAACTTGATAGATTTAAGTCAATAGTTTATAATTATTTCTTAGGTTCTGCCTCTGTGCAGTCGCACAAGCATACGTCATATTCAATTTGGACTCCCCTATTTTAACAATTCGTGATGGCTATGGCTGGGTGATGAACGGACAGTTCAAATTAATCCATAATATAAATTTGCAGCTTTATCAAGACATACTAAATCGACTGAAGGATGAGAACAACAAAATGAATGAGACCACTATTATAAAAGGTATTATTGCCTTCGAGCTTGAAAAAATTCGCATTCAACTTAATGAGCTGAAGGGTTCTGAGACAGCGAGAATAAAACGTTCAATCAACTGGATTGGATCAGCCTGGAAATGGATTGCTGGGTGACCAGATGCAACAGATTGGAATGAAATTATGCGAAGCCAAGATTCAGTAGTTTCTAATAACAATTTGCAATACAAAATAAACTCCGAAATTTCCACGAAAACCCAAGAACTTTTGCGGACCATAAATGGAATCATTACTACAACAAATGATATAGTGGGATATAATATTCAAGCTAAGTCCTCACAAGAAATACAGCACAAGGTGACGATACTAAAGGAAGATGTGGGTGAATTAGTTCGAGCTTGTCAAATGGCCAAGGCCAAAGTTGTAAACAATTAATAGGTGAACTAGATGTTCTTCCCTACAGTAACATCATCGAAGCCATTGAATACAGCGAGCCTTCTATATATACTAATGGCACCCACCTACTCTACATACTATCAATGCCGAAGGTAGCGGAAACCAAATTCAATCACTTAATTGTACGAGCAGTTTTAAAGGAAGGTCAGAAAGTGGACGTGACTCATAGGACAATACTGATGAACAAGGATGAAACCTATGGTGTCAAAGACAAGTGTCTTCGTTTAACCAACGCTATGATCTGTAAAAAGGAAATGCTTGATCAGCTGCCAGAGGAAGATTGCATTACAAGACTTTTGAAGGGTGGCAAAACAGTTTGCCGCTATGTAACCAGTTCTGAATCAAAAGTCGAATTTCTTAAAGATGACACAATATTCTTGGATAATTTTAATAGTAGCATTTGGTCCAACGGAACTTCCCATCATCTCGATGGATCCTTTCTTCTACAAATGGAAAATGAATCATTAAAAATCAACAACAAAATCTATTGGAGTTTGACCAGTTCTGGAGTACAAGTTCTCCCACCGGTACTGACCACTATCACAAATAAGAGCTTATCCGTTAACCTGAATATCGTACATGAAATGGCTTCGACAAATATGCAACTTTTGGCCTATTTAAAGGAGAAAACTACGTGGTTCATCGTGGTTCAGGATCATTGGGTCTATTCGTACTAATGGTTCTTATTTGGATAACCTGGAGAAAGTTAACAACGAAGAAAAACCTTACCCAAACTGAACGTGCCAATACTACAACAAAACGCCTCCTTACATCCTGATCTGCGGGACGCAGACTTTAAGAGGGGGGAGAGTTAACTCACCTCAATACCTCCAAACCACTGTGCTGCGACGTATCATACCTACACGTGCCGCTAAGTCAGCACTTTCGATTCGCTTGCGAAACGGAAATATGATATGTTCCCACAGTCATCGAACTCGTGCACTAGGCCTACCGTCAGCATAATGCACCTGTGGGAAATAAGCATAATTTGGACGTCGCTGCCAACAACGTGAGGTTTGGAGTCAAGAATTATGAAGGCGAGAAATCAGTTGGAGTTCGGGAGTAAAACGATTCGTGTTAATTTCCTCTTATCTAAAACTATAATTAATAAAGGCATTTAAGTTAATAAATTTTGTATTTTATTTTTCGGAACAACTGTTGTTGTGAAGTGATTTTTTTTATTAAAACCAGGACGTTAGAACTTAACTTATATAAATATATAAATATATATATATATATATATATATATAAAGCGGGAATTTTAGCGCTGTACTACACCTCAAAGGATTAAAAACGATAAAACCCAAAGGGCTGCAACACCTCAAGGGGTGAAATACGAAGAACCCAAGGGCTTTACGACTCCTCAATGGGGGGAAATACGAAGAACCCAAGGGCTCTAACACCTCAAGGGCTTTAAAACGACGAACCCACATGCTTTATGACACCTAATACCCGAAGAACCCGAGGGCTTTACGACACCTCAAGGGGTTAATACCCGAAGAACCCAAGGGCTTTACGACAGCTCGAGGGGATGAAATACGAAGAACCCAAGGACTTAAAAAAAGTATATATAATGATTTAAATACAGTTCAAGATGAGAACTCAAATATACAAAACGACCAAAAACTAGTGTCCCTGGGGATTCAATTAAATACACTTGCGGCAGACTTACAAATTATGATGCAGAGCTGATCGCTGCCCCCACGCAATCGAATAATGGTAAAATAAGTCCACTACTCCTCACAACAAAACAGTTACGAATGGAGATATCTAAGATAAATGATCATCTCCCCATCGGTCGTTCGTTACCAGTTGAAGATAGTGATTTGCTGGAATTATACAAAATCATAAGAATCAAGGGCTCAGTAACACAAAATTATGTCATCTTCATAATAGAACTACCATTAGTGAGCCAGCAGCATTTTGAGCTCTTCAAGGTCATCCCTATACCAACCAAGATAAACAACACGGCCATTGCTATAACATCCAATATTGAATATATTGCTGTAAGCAGCCACTGTGATAAATATTTGACATTAAATACAAATCAATTCAATAAATGCATTGTAGCAAAGAGCGACATATATCTTTGCAGTACATTACAAGTCAGCATTGCTCACGACTCAAGCACATATTCCTGTGAAACTGCTCTGTTTAATAACAGGACATCCCCACATTGTATTTTCGTGAAAATACAGAACAAGGTTTCTTTTATCGCACTAAATACTATCAATCGTTGGCTCTATTTAACACCAAAACCACTAAAGCTTACTGCAGTGTGTGACTTTGAAACCATACAATTCACCATCAAACGATGTGGTCATCTTTCTATCCTCAAAGGAAAATAACTACCTAAATTTAATAACTATGCCTTGTGTTTAATTTAGAATTGCATTAAAAATTGGTTTTTAAAGACCCCTGGTTTTGTCCTTATTTAGTCGTTAAAATGTACGCGATATGCTTTATTGCAACCTTGTGCTAGCGCTTTTGACATTTTAACTACTAATTAGTTGTCACTGGTTTTGCCGCCTACTTTAGACATCAAGTAGTATTTCGCTGTCATTCGGACAGACGACACCCGCAATATCGTTTGCAGCACATATCGTTGTGCATGGAGAGGCATACTGTTACCAAAGGTAATATCGTTACCAACCAAACTAGCAATAAATAGTTAATTGATATTAAGAAAAACCCTTGTGTTTTATTTATCTTTTTTACATATCACCCTATGGTTCACTGCTCCACGCACGGGTGTTTTACTCCCAGCGGCGGAGCCCCTCTGAGCTAAACATTTGGTACAATCGAACCGAATATTCCAGCCATCTTGAACGCATTTGGAATCCGAAATATACAGTCTATTAATCCTGCATTACAAGGTACGTAAAGCGCAGAGTTTTAAAGCGAGCTCGCGTTAGAAATTTGCCGCGACAACAACAAACAATCGGTTTGTTTAGGTACAAAGGTCGTTTTACAACGTCACATCTTTTGTTTGTGTTTTAATTTGGATGCTTGCATTCGGCAGCATCATAATCAAAACAAAAATAAATTGGTTGCAAAAATCGTTTGCTATTTTTCCTTTTGTTTTGGTTCATGTAAAACAACAAAACATTAAATATTTCGTTTCATTGATACCAACAAAAATATCGTCGTTGCTAGTTCTTAGTTTGACGTGCTTTACTATATAAAGCAAAGATTTAAATATAATTATTTTTGTTTGGTCTGTCCGCTTTAATGCAATATTAAATGATGTTGTCCATCCATGGTCAAATTCATTTGCTGTTTTGTTTGTCGCAAACAACAACAACTCTGTTTGATCATCCACCAATATCTCTGCTTGCTTTTTCGTTGTGATTTGTTAGATCAGTGAATGAACATAACAAACGGAGGAATACTTTTCTTTATTCCTCTTTCTGTCGTGTCCGTTTAGGTTGAATAGCTACACTACGTTGGTTGGTCACCTCTGTTTGTTATAGTAGTTGGTATTGGGTGTAGAATTATTGTTCTTATTAAAGTTAGAATAACATTCATACTATCGTGCACTAAACTTTTGATTGTTGTTTTTTATCTTTTAATAAATTTATACTCCCTATACACGGTCATTTTGGCAAATTGTTATTTTAATTATTTTTGTATTTTTTCAACAATTGTTCGGCGTTTCTAATTATAATTATGGCATTCGCTCATTTGCAGACTTTCATAAGAGCACTGACGCATTGACAGAATTTGGTGCAGAAATCGGTGCAATAAAAGGTGACTATTTAGATATTAGTATATTAGAGGAAAAGAAGAGCAATCTAGAAAAGTTATGGCAACCGGTCCATAAGTCGTTACGAAACTTAAAAATTTCAGAAAAGGTTACTAAGGAATATCTGCATTTGGCAGAGTGTAAATATAATGTTTCCATTAACCTCCTCTAACTAACCGTGGTTTCGCTTTCTATTGTGTTGTTGGTTTGTCATATTCAGTTTGGCTTACGTATAGATCATTAAACAGAGGTGCCAATCTATGAATTGGAAATCCTCTATGCTGTTTTGACGTCACAGACCCTAATAAGCCCATCATCTCCCTGGTAAATTCGGTTGATTCTTCCCAGTGGCCAATCTAATACAGGAGTATTATCTTCTTTGAGAATAACAAGCATGCCTTCAATAACGTTTGGTGAAGGAGACTTCCATTTTCCCTTTGTTGTAGTTAATGTAAATGTCTTTGCGACCATTCCTTCTAAAATTTGTGTTTAATTTCTGATGTTATTTTACACCTTGCATCTAATTCTAATTTTGGGAATCGTCGCAATGGACACAACTTCCATATGAATGGAATTAGTTGCAAAACAGCAATATAATTTTGTGATCGGCCCAAAGTAGTCAACTCCAGACGTAATGAATGGACATCGTGGCGTTACTCTATCAGCTGGTAGATTTCCCATTAATTGTTTAAACAGCGCTGGCTTAGCCTTGGTGCACCGTATGCATTTGTGCACAGTACTGCGTGCGACTGATTTCCCGTTGATAATCCAGAACTGTAGCATTTGCATCAACAACCCGACCAAAACATGATTATGCGATAAAATTGCTGGGTGTATTGCCTTGAATGGCAATGTCTAGTTCTCCAGACGACCACCTACACGCATTACCTGGTATTCATCCAAGAATGGATGAACTACACTGAAAATATTTCACTTTGTACAGTTGGTCCACCATGAAGAATGTCGTTGATTGATGAACCGCTGGATGTTTTAGCTGATGCATCAAATACTACTCGCAAATTTGTAGTCGAACTTTCCGGTTACAACACGCAATGATGAGGCATGACGTAATGTTTATCGGGAATATCATCTTCCAGAATTTCTTCCATGTGGCCCAAAGATTCATATTCTTCCATAAATTTTATTGTATTCTGCCCTTAGTTCTGGCTTAAGGTTTAACTGTTTCCTAATGACAAAAATCGATTGAAGGTCATTGTTTATGGTAAGCGAACAACGAATCTACAGTCCTTGTTTTTTTGTACGTTTTTTAGGAAATGATCTTCACAACGTTTCTCACTTAACTATAGTGCACGTGCTGAAGTATTTGCTTCTTCGAGTTTCCAGAAATTTTCAATGAGCTCATTTGTTGTTGGTTGTTCTGGGATAAATGCTGCACAAATAACCAAGTTGTTGTCGTTGTTTTCCTGTAATTTACCCGTTACAACCCAGCCCAAAGCTGTATTTTGTAGAATTGGCAAGTTTTTATTGATTCTAATTTGTTGTGGTCGCATCAGTTGGTGATAAAATTCTGCTCCGATCTGCATATCTATTTTGTCCATTTGATTGAAAAATGGATCTGCTTATCAGGAAGATTCCAATCTGATGTGTTGAATGATTTTGTAGGTAGTAAAATTGCCTGAGCATGCATGTAACTCTAAATTTATACGAAGGGTTGAGTTGTGAGCCTTCCGATCTATTCCTTTAATTCGTATAGAAGGATCTGTACAGTCCAACGATGGCTTGTTTAGCACTCGATTTGTAACCAGTTTTACTTGTGATCCAGAGTCTAGAAGAGCACGAAATATTGCGGTACGGCCAATGGTTCCTATCACCTTTAAAATGCGTGTTTGTTGCAGCTATAAATGGGACTTTTTTTTTTGGATTCGACGAATATTCGGAGTTTTGTGACGACGAAAGTCATTTCATTTGTCCCCACTTTTTTGTTGTTGAATTGTCAAATTTATTTGTGTAAATAATTAAGTATTTATATAAATATGAATTTTCAAAAAAAAAAACCGTCCTTTTATTTCCAAAACTTAACCAACCTTCCTCATAGTTATTTAAATCAACTTCTTGTTTGGCATTGATTTTAACACTGGCCATCGAGCAATATTGTTAGATCAAAACACAACTGCAATGCCAATGCATTAAACCAATGCATAGGCAGCCAACAACAAGCAAGCATCACAACGATCGATTCAACCAAAGCATTGCGCCAATGCATAAACACACAACAACAAGCAAGCATGGCACAATGCATAAACGCACAACAACAAACAAGACACACTGGGCATTGATGTTAAGGAATGGTAGTGGAGACCGGACAATGCAGACATAGCATAACAACAAAGGCCATGCACGACAGTGAACCATCCTTCGATGATGGCAAAGCGAAGGCATCGAAGACAACATTTATAACTGTTTTGTGTAACAACAAAAAGCTTTGCCATAGAAAGTTATCGTTCGGTAACTCGCGTTCGCCAGCTAGATTTTAACCCTTGAGGTGTATAAAGCCCTTGGGTTCTTCGGGTCTCTTCGCTTCTAAACCCTTGAGGTGTCGTAAAGCCCTTGGGTTCTTCGGGTATTAACCCCTTGAGGTGTCATAAAGCATTTGGGTTCATCGTTTTAAAGTCCTTGAGGTGTTAGAGCCCTTGGGTTCTTCGTATTTCCCCCCATTGAGGTGTCGTAAAGCCCTTGGGTTCTTCGTATTTCTCCCATTGAGGTGTCGTCAAGCCCTCGGGTTCTTCGGGTATTAACCCCTTTAGGTGTCACAAAGCCCTTGGGTTCGTCGTTTTAAAACCCTTGTGGTGTTAGAGCCCTTGGGTTCTTCGTATTTCTCCCATTGAGGTGTCGTAAAGCCCTCGGGTTCTTCGTATTTTATCCCCTCGAGTTGTCGTAAAGCCCTTGTGTTCTTCGTATTTCATCCCCTCGAGGTGTCGTAAAGCCCTTGGGTTCTTCGGGTATTAACCCCTTGAGGTGTCGAGGGCTTGACGACACCTCAATGGGGGGAAATACGAAGAACCCAAGGGCTCTAACACCTCAAGGACTTTAAAACGACGAACCCAAATGCTTTATGACACCTCAAGGGGTTAATACCCGAAGAACCCGAGGGCTTTACGACACCTCAAGGGGTTTATACCCGAAGAACCCAAGGGCTTTACGACACCTCAAGGGGTTAATACCCGAAGAACCCGAGGGCTTGACGACACCTCAATGGGAGAAATACGAAGAACCCAAGGGCTCTAACACCTCAAGGGGTTTGAAACGACGAACCCAAGGGCTTTGTGACACCTAAAGGGGTTAATACCCGAAGAACCCGAGGGCTTTACGACACCTCAAGGGGTTGATATGGATGAACCCAAGGGCTCCAAACACCAAGGGCTTTATCACCTCAAGGGGTTAATAACCAATTTCGACTTTTTATTTTGGACTCCAACCGATGTGGGGGATGCACATGTTGAGGGATGAAAAACAGGTGCTACAGCTGACAACAACGATTTTGACGAGCTTGCCTGAGCTTTTGCAGTCAGAACCGGAATCGAACTATTCGGTTTTACTGACTCGCGATGTAATAACGTGTGATGACGTTGACCACATTTCGAACAACTACTTTTACTAGTACAATTTTCTAGTTTATGTCCCTTTACCAAACAATTTATGCAATGATCGTGGCATTTTACGAATGCAAACGTATTTGCGGGGGATAATTCCTTAAATTTTGAGCACAAATGAAGCCGATGGATTTTCTCTCTACAAAGAGAACAGATTTTTCCAAATGATGGGGAATATGAACATTTGGAGTTGGACTTCATATGCAAAGGAATTGATTTGTCTGTATAACTTTCCAGACACACGAGCGTGTTTATTCGCTCTTATAGGAAGGTGTCTAAATCTTTCCACGAATAAGGAGCCGATTTGTTTTTAATGCCTTGTTCCCACAGTAACTGCGTTTCTTTTGGTAAACGTTGAAGTCAAAGAAACACCGGATCCCATTGATCTGTGGGAACGTTGTAAGTCGACATTGAATAAATGCAACTATTGATTCCCCGTCGGATCTCTTTTAGACCCGATGCAGTTTCTTTTACAAAAATTTGAAGAGGAGAGGAGGTTAATGGAAACATTATATTTACACTCTGCCAAATGCAGATATTCCTTAGTAACCTTTTCTGAAATTTTTAAGTTTCGTAACGACTTATGGACCGGTTGCCATAACTTTTCTAGATTGCTCTTCTTTTCCTCTAATATACTAATATCTAAATAGTCACCTTTTATTGCACCGATTTCTGCACCAAATTCTGTCAATGCGTCAGTGCTCTTATGAAAGTCTGCAAATGAGCGAATGCCATAATTATAATTAGAAACGCCGAACAATTGTTGAAAAAATACAAAAATAAATAAAATAACAATTTGCCAAAATGACCGTGTATAGGGAGTATAAATTTATTAAAAGATAAAAAACAACAATCAAAAGTTTAATACACGATAGTATGAATGTTATTCTAACTTTAATAAGATCAATAATTCTACACCCAATACCAACTACTATAACAAACAGAGGTGACCAACCAACGTAGTGTAGCTATTCAACCTAAACGGACACGACAGAAAGAGGAATAAAGAAAAGTATTCCTCCGTTTGTTATGTTCATTCACTGATCTAACAAATCACAACGAAAAAGCAAGCAGAGATATTGGTGGATGATCAAACAGAGTTGTTGTTGTTTGCGACAAACAAAACAGCAAATGAATTTGACCATGGATGGACAACATCATTTAATATTGCATTAAAGCGGACAGACCAAACAAAAATAATTATATTTAAATCTTTGCTTTATATAGTAAAGCACGTCAAACTAAGAACTAGCAACGACGATATTTTTGTTGGTATCAATGAAACGAAATATTTAATGTTTTGTTGTTTTACATGAACCAAAACAAAAGGAAAAATAGCAAACGATTTTTGCAACCAATTTATTTTTGTTTTGATTATGATGCTGCCGAATGCAAGCATCCAAATTAAAACACAAACAAAAGATGTGACGTTGTAAAACGACCTTTGTACCTAAACAAACCGATTGTTTGTTGTTGTCGCGGCAAATTTCTAACGCGAGCTCGCTTTAAAACTCTGCACTATACGTACCTTGTAATGCAGGATTAATGGACTGTATATTTCGGATTCCAAATGCGTTCAAGATGGCTGGAATATTCGGTTCGATTGTACCAAATGTTTAGCTCAGAGGGGCTCCGCCGCTGGGAGTAAAACACCCGTGCGTGGAGCAGTGAACCATAGGGTGATATGTAAAAAAGATAAATAAAACACAAGGGTTTTTCTTAATACCAATTAACTATTTATTGCTAGTTTGGTTGGTAACGATATTACCTTTGGCAACAATATGCCTCTCCATGCACAACGATATGTGCTGCAAACGATATTGCGGGTGTCGTCTGTCCGAATGACAGCGAAATACTACTTGATGTCTAAAGTAGGCGGCAAAACCAGTGACAACTAATTAGTATTTAAAATGTCAAAAGCGCTAGCACAAGGTTGCAATAAAGCGTATCGCGTACATGTTAATGACTAAATAAGGACAAAACCAGGGTCTTTAAAAACCAATTTTTAATGCAATTCTAAATTAAACACAAGGCATAGTTATTAAATTTGGGTAGTTATTTTCCTTTGAGGATAGAAAGAAGACCACATCGTTTGATGGTGAATTGTATGGTTTCAAAGTCACACACTGCAGTAAGCTTTAGTGGTTTTGGTGTTAAATAGAGCCAACGATTGATAGTATTTAGTGCGATAAAAGAAACCTTGTTCTGTATTTTCACGAAAATACAATGTGGGGATGTCCTGTTATTAAACAGAGCAGTTTCACAGGAATATGTGCTTGAGTCGTGAGCAATGCTGACTTGTAATGTACTGCAAAGATATATGTCGCTCTTTGCTACAATGCATTTATTGAATTGATTTGTATTTAATGTCAAATATTTATCACAGTGGCTGCTTACAGCAATATATTCAATATTGGATGTTATAGCAATGGCCGTGTTGTTTATCTTGGTTGGTATAGGGATGACCTTGAAGAGCTCAAAATGCTGCTGGCTCACTAATGGTAGTTCTATTATGAAGATGACATAATTTTGTGTTACTGAGCCCTTGATGCTTATGATTTTGTATAATTCCAGCAAATCACTATCTTCAACTGGTAACGAACGACCGATGGGGAGATGACCATTTATCTTAGATATCTCCATTCGTAACTGTTTTGTTGTGAGGAGTAGTGGACTTATTTTACCATTATTCGATTGCGTGGGGGCAGTGATCAGCTCTGCATCATAATTTGTAAGTCTGCGCAAAGGGTATTTAATTGAATCCCCAGGGACATTAGTTTTTGGTCGTTTCGTATATTTGAGTTCTCATCTTTTTTAAGCTCTGAGAAATGCAACTTCATACCATTCTTGTCTTGCTTAAGAACATTAATTGTTGAATCTATTATCGAAGTTTGGTTTTTGAGCAGCAAATGCTAATAATCCTCGTTTTGATTTACATTAGCTATCTTTTCAGCCATTTGTTCTGCGTAATCCGAGTGCAGGACTCCAAATAAAGCATGAGCCATATTCCCCACAATATCCAGTGCAGCTCTTCGGTTTCTTCGTGGAGATAAAAGGTCTGATTCTTGAATAAGATTATCCCAGGTGTGCTGAAGTTGCTTACAGAGTATTGAAAATGTTGCTATACCCGTTTCCAGAATCATGTTTCTTTCGGTCTGAGATCGTAATATATAATGAATTTCCAGTTAGCAGTTACCAATATTGTTGGCCCTAAGCCTTCGATATACAATCGTGGGTTGGGAGAAAACTCTGTGACATTGCTCGGAGAGGCAGCAAAAGAAGCAACAAAATAAGAAGTGTACTGAAAATTCCTTGGGAAGCATATGATACTACCTTCCGTTTTGGCTGCATAGTATTGTCTTCTGATGAGGATTTGCTCTATTGTGTTGTTGGTTTGTCATATTCAGTTTGGCTTACGTATAGATCATTAAACAGAGGTGCCAATCTATGAATTGGAAATCCTCTATGCTGTTTTGACGTCACAGACCCTAATAAGCCCATCATCTCCCTGGTAAATTCGGTTGATTCTTCCCAGTGGCCAATCTAATACAGGAGTATTATCGTCTTTGAAAATAACAAGCATGCCTTCAATAACGTTTGGTGAAGGAGACTTCCATTTTCCCTTTGTTGTAGTTAATGTAAATGTCTTTGCGACCATTCCTTCTAAAATTTGTGTTTAATTTCTGATGTTATTTTACACCTTGCATCCAATTCTAATTTTGGGAATCGTCGCAATGGACACAACTTCCATATGAATGGCCTTAGTTGCAAAACAGCAAAATACTGCAATATAATTTTGTGATCGGCCCAAAGTAGTCAACTGCAGACGTAATGAATGGACATCGTGGCGTTACTCTATCAGCTGGTAGATTTCCCATTAATTGTTTAAACAGTGCTGGCTTAGCCTTGGTGCACCGTATGCATTTGTGCACAGTACTGCGTGCGACTGATTTCCCGTTGATAATCCAGAACTGTAGCATTTGCATCAACAACCCGACCAAAACATGATTATGCGATAAAATTGCTGGGTGTATTGCCTTGAATGGCAATGTGTAGTTCTCCAGACGACCACCTACACGCATTACCTGGTATTCATCCAAGAATGGATGAACTACACTGAAAATATTTCACTTTGTACAGTTGGTCCACCATGAAGAATGTCGTTGACTGATGAACCGCTGGATGTTTTAGCTGATGCATCAAATACTACTCGCAACTTTGTAGTCGAACTTTCCGGTTTCAACACGCAATGATGAGGCATGACGTAATGTTCATCGGGAATATCATCTTCCAGAATTTCTTCCATGTGGCCCAAAGATTCATATTCTTCCATAAATTTTATTGTATTCTGCCCTTAGTTCTGGCTTAAGGTTTAACTGTTTCCTAATGACAAAAATCGATTGAAGGTCATTGTTTATGGTAAGCGAACAACGAATCTACAGTCCTTGTTTTTTTGTACGTTTTTTAGGAAATGATCTTCACAACGTTTCTCACTTAACTATAGTGCACGTGCTGAAGTATTTGCTTCTTCGAGTTTCCAGAAATTTTCAATGAGCTCATTTGTTGTTGGATGTTCTGGGATAAATGCTGCACAAATAACCAAGTTGTTGTCGTTGTTTTCCTGTAATTTACCCGTTACAACCCAGCCCAAAGCTGTATTTTGTAGAATTGGCAAGTTTTTATTGATTCTAATTTGTTGTGGTCGCATCAGTTGGTGATAAAATTCTGCTCCGATCTGCATATCTATTTTGTCCATTTGATTGAAAAATGGATCTGCTTATCAGGAAGATTCCAATCTGATGTGTTGAATGATTTTGTAGGTAGTAAAATTGCCTGAGCATGCATGTAACTCTAAATTTATACGAAGGGTTGAGTTGTGAGCCTTCCGATCTATTCCTTTAATTCGTATAGAAGGATCTGTACAGTCCAACGATGGCTTGTTTAGCACTCGATTTGTAACCAGTTTTACTTGTGATCCAGAGTCTAGAAGAGCACGAAATATTGCGGTACGGCCAATGGTTCCTATCACCTTTAAAATGCGTGTTTGTTGCAGCTATAAATGGGACTTTTTTTTTTGGATTCGACGAATATTCGGAGTTTTGTGACGACGAAAGTCATTTCATTTGTCCCCACTTTTTTGTTGTTGAATTGTCAAATTTATTTGTGTAAATAATTAAGTATTTATATAAATATGAATTTTCAAAAAAAAAAAAACCGTCCTTTTATTTCCAAAACTTAACCAACCCTCCTCATAGTTATTTAAATCAACTTCTTGTTTGGCATTGATTTTAACACTGGCCATCGAGCAATATTGTTAGATCAAAACACAACTGCAATGCCAATGCATTAAACCAATGCATAGGCAGCCAACAACAAGCAAGCATCACAACGATCGATTCAACC
Organism: Musca domestica; assembly: GCF_030504385.1. Taxonomy (NCBI): domain Eukaryota; kingdom Metazoa; phylum Arthropoda; class Insecta; order Diptera; family Muscidae; genus Musca; species Musca domestica. Next base: position 20,102,862 of record NW_026712115.1, read on the forward strand.
AAAGCATTGCGCCAATGCATAAACACACAACAACAAGCAAGCATGGCACAATGCATAAACGCACAACAACAAACAAGACACACTGGGCATTGATGTTAAGGAATGGTAGTGGAGACCGGACAATGCAGACATAGCATAACAACAAAGGCCATGCACGACAGTGAACCATCGTTCGATGATGGCAAAGCGAAGGCATCGAAGACAACATTTATAACTGTTTTGTGTAACAACAAAAAGCTTTGCCATAGAAAGTTATCGTTCGGTAACTCGCGTTCGCCAGCTAGATTTTAACCCTTGAGGTGTATAAAGCCCTTGGGTTCTTCGGGTCTCTTCGCTTCTAAACCCTTGAGGTATCGTAAAGCCCTTGGGTTCTTCGGGTATTAACCCCTTGAGGTGTCATAAAGCATTTTGGTTCATCGTTTTAAAGTCCTTGAGGTGTTAGAGCCCTTGGGTTCTTCGTATTTCCCCCCATTGAGGTGTCGTAAAGCCCTTGGATTCTTCGTATTTCTCCCATTGAGGTGTCGTCAAGCCCTCGGGTTCTTCGGGTATTAACCCCTTTAGGTGTCACAAAGCCCTTGGGTTCGTCGTTTTAAAACCCTTGAGGTGTTAGAGCCCTTGGGTTCTTCGTATTTCTCCCATTGAGGTGTCGTAAAGCCCTCGGGTTCTTCGTATTTCATCCCCTCGAGTTGTCGTAAAGCCCTTGTGTTCTTCGTATTTCATCCCCTCGAGGTGTCGTAAAGCCCTTGGGTTCTTCGGGTATTAACCCCTTGAGGTGTCGAGGGCTTGACGACACCTCAATGGGGGGAAATACGAAGAACCCAAGGGCTCTAACACCTCAAGGACTTTAAAACGACGAACCCAAATGCTTTATGACACCTCAAGGGGTTAATACCCGAAGAACCCGAGGGCTTTACGACACCTCAAGGGGTTTATACCCGAAGAACCCAAGGGCTTTACGACACCTCAAGGGGTTAATACCCGAAGAACCCGAGGGCTTGACGACACCTCAATGGGAGAAATACGAAGAACCCAAGGGCTCTAACACCTCAAGGGGTTTAAAACGACGAACCCAAGGGCTTTGTGACACCTAAAGGGGTTAATACCCGAAGAACCCGAGGGCTTTACGACACCTCAAGGGGTTGATATGGATGAACCCAAGGGCTCCAAACACCAAGGGCTTTATCACCTCAAAGGGTTAATAACCAATTTCGACTTTTTATTTTGGACTCCAACCGATGTGGGGGATGCACATGTTGAGGGATGAAAAACAGGTGCTACAGCTGACAACAACGATTTTGACGAGCTTGCCTGAGCTTTTGCAGTCAGAACCGGAATCGAACTATTCGGTTTTACTGACACGCGATGTAATAACGTGTGATGACGTTGACCACATTTCGAACAACTACTTTTACTAGTACAATTTTCTAGTTTATGTCCCTTTACCAAACAATTTATGCAATGATCGTGGCATTTTACGAATGCAAACGTATTTGCGGGGGATAATTCCTTAAATTTTGAGCACAAATGAAGCCGATGGATTTTCTCTCTACAAAGAGAACAGATTTTTCCAAATGATGGGGAATATGAACATTTGGAGTTGGACTTCATATGCAAAGGAATTGATTTGTCTGTATAACTTTCCAGACACACGAGCGTGTTTATTCGCTCTTATAGGAAGGTGTCTAAATCTTTCCACGAATAAGGAGCCGATTTGTTTTTAATGCCTTGTTCCCACAGTAACTGCGTTTCTTTTGGTAAACGTTGAAGTCAAAGAAACACCGGATCCCATTGATCTGTGGGAACGTTGTAAGTCGACATTGAATAAATGCAACTATTGATTCCCCGTCGGATCTCTTTTAGACCCGATGCAGTTTCTTTTACAAAAATTTGAAGAGGAGAGGAGGTTAATGGAAACATTATATTTACACTCTGCCAAATGCAGATATTCCTTAGTAACCTTTTCTGAAATTTTTAAGTTTCGTAACGACTTATGGACCGGTTGCCATAACTTTTCTAGATTGCTCTTCTTTTCCTCTAATATACTAATATCTAAAGAGTCACCTTTTATTGCACCGATTTCTGCACCAAATTCTGTCAATGCGTCAGTGCTCTTATGAAAGTCTGCAAATGAGCGAATGCCATAATTATAATTAGAAACGCCGAACAATTGTTGAAAAAATACAAAAATAAATAAAATAACAATTTGCCAAAATGACCGTGTATAGGGAGTATAAATTTATTAAAAGATAAAAAACAACAATCAAAAGTTTAATACACGATAGTATGAATGTTATTCTAACTTTAATAAGAACAATAATTCTACACCCAATACCAACTACTATAACAAACAGAGGTGACCAACCAACGTAGTGTAGCTATTCAACCTAAACGGACACGACAGAAAGAGGAATAAAGAAAAGTATTCCTCCGTTTGTTATGTTCATTCACTGATCTAACAAATCACAACGAAAAAGCAAGCAGAGATATTGGTGGATGATCAAACAGAGTTGTTGTTGTTTGCGACAAACAAAACAGCAAATGAATTTGACCATGGATGGACAACATCATTTAATATTGCATTAAAGCGGACAGACCAAACAAAAATAATTATATTTAAATCTTTGCTTTATATAGTAAAGCACGTCAAACTAAGAACTAGCAACGACGATATTTTTGTTGGTATCAATGAAACGAAATATTTAATGTTTTGTTGTTTTACATGAACCAAAACAAAAGGAAAAATAGCAAACGATTTTTGCAACCAATTTATTTTTGTTTTGATTATGATGCTGCCGAATGCAAGCATCCAAATTAAAACACAAACAAAAGATGTGACGTTGTAAAACGACCTTTGTACCTAAACAAACCGATTGTTTGTTGTTGTCGCGGCAAATTTCTAACGCGAGCTCGCTTTAAAACTCTGCACTATACGTACCTTGTAATGCAGGATTAATGGACTGTATATTTCGGATTCCAAATGCGTTCAAGATGGCTGGAATATTCGGTTCGATTGTACCAAATGTTTAGCTCAGAGGGGCTCCGCCGCTGGGAGTAAAACACCCGTGCGTGGAGCAGTGAACCATAGGGTGATATGTAAAAAAGATAAATAAAACACAAGGGTTTTTCTTAATATCAATTAACTATTTATTGCTAGTTTGGTTGGTAACGATATTACCTTTGGCAACAATATGCCTCTCCATGCACAAAAATATGTGCTGCAAACGATATTGCGGGTGTCGTCTGTCCGAATGACAGCGAAATACTACTTGATGTCTAAAGTAGGCGGCAAAACCAGTGACAACTAATTAGTATTTAAAATGTCAAAAGCGCTAGCACAAGGTTGCAATAAAGCGTATCGCGTACATGTTAATGACTAAATAAGGACAAAACCAGGGTCTTTAAAAACCAATTTTTAATGCAATTCTAAATTAAACACAAGGCATAGTTATTAAATTTGGGTAGTTATTTTCCTTTGAGGATAGAAAGAAGACCACATCGTTTGATGGTGAATTGTATGGTTTCAAAGTCACACACTGCAGTAAGCTTTAGTGGTTTTGGTGTTAAATAGAGCCAACGATTGATAGTATTTAGTGCGATAAAAGAAACCTTGTTCTGTATTTTCACGAAAATACAATGTGGGGATGTCCTGTTATTAAACAGAGCAGTTTCACAGGAATATGTGCTTGAGTCGTGAGCAATGCTGACTTGTAATGTACTGCAAAGATATATGTCGCTCTTTGCTACAATGCATTTATTGAATTGATTTGTATTTAATGTCAAATATTTATCACAGTGGCTGCTTACAGCAATATATTCAATATTGGATGTTATAGCAATGGCCGTGTTGTTTATCTTGGTTGGTATAGGGATGACCTTGAAGAGCTCAAAATGCTGCTGGCTCACTAATGGTAGTTCTATTATGAAGATGACATAATTTTGTGTTACTGAGCCCTTGATGCTTATGATTTTGTATAATTCCAGCAAATCACTATCTTCAACTGGTAACGAACGACCGATGGGGAGATGACCATTTATCTTAGATATCTCCATTCGTAACTGTTTTGTTGTGAGGAGTAGTGGACTTATTTTACCATTATTCGATTGCGTGGGGGCAGTGATCAGCTCTGCATCATAATTTGTAAGTCTGCGCAAAGGGTATTTAATTGAATCCCCAGGGACATTAGTTTTTGGTCGTTTCGTATATTTGAGTTCTCATCTTTTTTAAGCTCTGAGAAATGCAACTTCATACCATTCTTGTCTTGCTTAAGAACATTAATTGTTGAATCTATTATCGAAGTTTGGTTTTTGAGCAGCAAATGCTAATAATCCTCGTTTTGATTTACATTAGCTATCTTTTCAGCCATTTGTTCTGCGTAATCCGAGTGCAGGACTCCAAATAAAGCATGAGCCATATTCCCCACAATATCCAGTGCAGCTCTTCGGTTTCTTCGTGGAGATAAAAGGTCTGATTCTTGAATAAGATTATCCCAGGTGTGCTGAAGTTGCTTACAGAGTATTGAAAATGTTGCTATACCCGTTTCCAGAATCATGTTTCTTTCGGTCTGAGATCGTAATATATAATGAATTTCCAGTTAGCAGTTACCAATATTGTTGGCCCTAAGCCTTCGATATACAATCGTGGGTTGGGAGAAAACTCTGTGACATTGCTCGGAGAGGCAGCAAAAGAAGCAACAAAATAAGAAGTGTACTGAAAATTCCTTGGGAAGCATATGATACTACCTTCCGTTTTGGCTGCATAGTATTGTCTTCTGATGAGGATTTGCTCTATTGTGTTGTTGGTTTGTCATATTCAGTTTGGCTTACGTATAGATCATTAAACAGAGGTGCCAATCTATGAATTGGAAATCCTCTATGCTGTTTTGACGTCACAGACCCTAATAAGCCCATCATCTCCCTGGTAAATTCGGTTGATTCTTCCCAGTGGCCAATCTAATACAGGAGTATTATCGTCTTTGAGAATAACAAGCATGCCTTCAATAACGTTTGGTGAAGGAGACTTCCATTTTCCCTTTGTTGTAGTTAATGTAAATGTCTTTGCGACCATTCCTTCTAAAATTTGTGTTTAATTTCTGATGTTATTTTACACCTTGCATCCAATTCTAATTTTGGGAATCGTCGCAATGGACACAACTTCCATATGAATGGCCTTAGTTGCAAAACAGCAAAATACTGCAATATAATTTTGTGATCGGCCCAAAGTAGTCAACTGCAGACGTAATGAATGGACATCGTGGCGTTACTCTATCAGCTGGTAGATTTCCCATTAATTGTTTAAACAGTGCTGGCTTAGCCTTGGTGCACCGTATGCATTTGTGCACAGTACTGCGTGCGACTGATTTCCCGTTGATAATCCAGAACTGTAGCATTTGCATCAACAACCCGACCAAAACATGATTATGCGATAAAATTGCTGGGTGTATTGCCTTGAATGGCAATGTGTAGTTCTCCAGACGACCACCTACACGCATTACCTGGTATTCATCCAAGAATGGATGAACTACACTGAAAATATTTCACTTTGTACAGTTGGTCCACCATGAAGAATGTCGTTGATTGATGAACCGCTGGATGTTTTAGCTGATGCATCAAATACTACTCGCAACTTTGTAGTCGAACTTTCCGGTTTCAACACGCAATGATGAGGCATGACGTAATGTTCATCGGGAATATCATCTTCCAGAATTTCTTTCATGTGGCCCAAAGATTCATATTCTTCCATAAATTTTATTGTATTCTGCCCTTAGTTCTGGCTTAAGGTTTAACTGTTTCCTAATGACAAAAATCGATTGAAGGTCATTGTTTATGGTAAGCGAACAACGAATCTACAGTCCTTGTTTTTTTGTACGTTTTTTAGGAAATGATCTTCACAACGTTTCTCACTTAACTATAGTGCACGTGCTGAAGTATTTGCTTCTTCGAGTTTCCAGAAATTTTCAATGAGCTCATTTGTTGTTGGTTGTTCTGGGATAAATGCTGCACAAATAACCAAGTTGTTGTCGTTGTTTTCCTGTAATTTACCCGTTACAACCCAGCCCAAAGCTGTATTTTGTAGAATTGGCAAGTTTTTATTGATTCTAATTTGTTGTGGTCGCATCAGTTGGTGATAAAATTCTGCTCCGATCTGCATATCTATTTTGTCCATTTGATTGAAAAATGGATCTGCTTATCAGGAAGATTCCAATCTGATGTGTTGAATGATTTTGTAGGTAGTAAAATTGCCTGAGCATGCATGTAACTCTAAATTTATACGAAGGGTTGAGTTGTGAGCCTTCCGATCTATTCCTTTAATTCGTATAGAAGGATCTGTACAGTCCAACGATGGCTTGTTTAGCACTCGATTTGTAACCAGTTTTACTTGTGATCCAGAGTCTAGAAGAGCACGAAATATTGCGGTACGGCCAATGGTTCCTATCACCTTTAAAATGCGTGTTTGTTGCAGCTATAAATGGGACTTTTTTTTTGGATTCGACGAATATTCGGAGTTTTGTGACGACGAAAGTCATTTCATTTGTCCCCACTTTTTTGTTGTTGAATTGTCAAATTTATTTGTGTAAATAATTAAGTATTTATATAAATATGAATTTTCAAAAAAAAAAAAAAAAACCGTCCTTTTATTTCCAAAACTTAACCAACCCTCCTCATAGTTATTTAAATCAACTTCTTGTTTGGCATTGATTTTAACACTGGCCATCGAGCAATATTGTTAGATCAAAACACAACTGCAATGCCAATGCATTAAACCAATGCATAGGCAGCCAACAACAAGCGAGCACCACAACGATCGATTCAACCAAAGCATTGCGCCAATGCATAAACACACAACAACAAGCAAGCATGGCACAATGCATAAACGCACAACAACAAACAAGACACACTGGGCATTGATGTTAAGGAATGGTAGTGGAGACCGGACAATGCAGACATAGCATAACAACAAAGACCATGCACGACAGTGAACCATCGTTCGATGATGGCAAAGCAAAGGCATCGAAGACAACATTTATAACTGTTTTGTGTAACAACAAAAAGCTTTGCCATAGAAAGTTATCGTTCAGTAACTCGCGTTCGCCAGCTAGATTTTAACCCTTGAGGTGTATAAAGCCCTTGGGTTCTTCGGGTTTCTTCGCTTCTAAACCCTTGAGGTGTCGTAAAGCCCTTGGGTTCTTCGGGTATTAACCCCTTGAGGTGTCGTAAAGCCCTTCTTCGGGTATTAACCCCTTGAGGTGTTAGAGCCCTTGGGTTCTTCGTATTTTCCCACTTGAGGTGTCGTAAAGCCCTTGGGTTCTTCCGGTATTAACCGCATGAGGTGTCGTCAAGCCCTTGGGTTCTTCGGGTATTAACCCCTTGGGTTTTTCGTATTTCAACCCCTCGAGGTGTCGTAAAGCCCTTGGGTTCTTCGAGTGTTAACCCCCTTGAGGTGCTTTCAAGTCCTTGGGTTCGTATATCAACCCCTTGAGGTGATAAAGCCCTCGGGTTTTCTTCGTTTTTCATCCCCTTGAGGTGTTTGAATTCCTTGGGTTCGTATATCAACCTCTTGAGCTATTCCAGCCCTTCTGATTTTATCGTGTTTTTAATCCCTTGAGGTGTTAGAGCACTCGGTTTCTCCGTTATTAACCCTTGAGGTGATAAAGCCCTTGGGTTTCTTCGTTTTTCATCCCCTTGAGGTGTTTGGAGCCCTTGGGTTCATTCATATCAACCCCTTGAGGTGTTCCAGCCCTTCGGGTTTTATCGTTTTTAAACCTTTGAGGTGTAGTATTTCGCTAACCACAGGAGGATAACCAGCACCAGGAGAGCAAGAACGTCCTTGGTACCACTAAACTTGCCGCTTTATATACATATATATGTATATCGTAAAGCCCTTGGTTTCTTCGGGTATTAACCCCTTGAGGTGTCGTCAAGCCCTTGGGTTCTTCGGGTATTAACCCCTTTAGGTATCGTAAAGCCCTCGGGTTCTTCGGGTATTAACCCCTTGAGGTGTCGTAAAGCCTTAGGGTTCTTCGGGTATTAACCCCTTGAGGTGTCATAAAGCCCTTGGGTTCTTCGTATTTCATCCCCTCGAGGTGTCGTAAAGCCCTTGGTTTCTTCGGGTGTTAACCCCCTTGAGGTGCCTTCAAGCCCTTGGGTTCTTCGTATTTCATCCCCTTGAGGTGCCTTCAAGCCCTTGGATTCTTCGTTATTAACCCCTTGAGGTGATAAAGCCCTCGGGGTTTCTTCGTTTTTCATTTCCTTGATGTGTTTGAATCCCTTGGGTTCGTCCATATCAACCCCTTGAGGTATTCCAGCCCTTCGGATTTTATCGTGTTGTTTAATCCCTTGAGGTGTTACAGCCCTCGGGTTGTCCGTTATTAACCCATTGAGGTGACAAAGCCCTTGGGTTACTTAGTTTTTCATCCCCTTGATGTGTTTGAATCCCTTGGGTTCGTCCATATCAACCCCTTGAGGTATTCCAGCCCTTCGGATTTTATCGTGTTGTTTAATCCCTTGAGGTGTTCCAGCCCTTCGGGTTTTATCGTTTTTAAACCTTTGAGGTGTAGTATTTCGCTAACCACAGGAGGATAACCAGCACCAGGAGAGCAAGAACGTCCTTGGTACCACCAAACTTGCCGCTTTATATACATATATATGTATATCGTAAAGCCCTTGGTTTCTTCGGGTATTAACCCCTTGAGGTATCGTAAAGCCCTTGGGTTCTTCGGGTATTAACCCCTTTAGGTGTCGTAAAGCCCTCGGGTTCTTCGGGTATTAACCCCTTTAAGTGTCGTAAAGCCCTCGGGTTCTTCGGATATTAACCCCTTGAGGTGTCATAACGCCTTTGGGTTCGTCGTTTTAAACCCCTTGAGGTGTTATAGCCCTTGGGTTCTTCGTATTTCCCCCAATTGAGGTGTCGTAATGCTCTTGGGTTCTTCGGGTATTAACCACATGAGGTGTCGTCAAGCCCTTGGGTTCATCGGGTATTAACCCCTTGAAGCTTTTGTACTCACAACCATTGTATCACCTACAAAATCATTCAACAGATTTTAACCCTTGAGGTGTCGTAAAGCCCTCGGATTCTTAGGGTATTAACCCTTTCAGGTGTCGTAAAGCCCTCGGATTCTTAGGGTATAAACCCTTTCAGGTGTCATAAAGCCCTCGGGTTCTTTGTTTTTCATCCCCTCGAGGTGTCGTAAAGCCCTTGGGTTCTTCGGGTATTAACTCCTTGAGGTGTCGTAAAGCCCTCGGTTTCTTCGGATATTAACCCCTTGAGGTGTCATAAAGCCTTTGGGTTCGTCCTTTTAAACTCCTTGAGGTGTTAGAGCCCTTGGGTTCTTCGTATTTCCCCCAATTGAGGTGTCGTAAAGCTCTTGGGTTCTTCGGGTATTAACCACATGAGGTGTCGTCAAGCCCTTCGGTTCATCGGGTATTAACCCCTTGAAGCTTTTGCACTCACAACCATTGTATCACCTACAAAATCGTTCAACACATTAAATTGGAATCTTCCTGATAAGCAGGTCCATTTTTCAATCAAATGGACAATATAGATATGCAGATCGGAGCAGAATTTTATCACCAACTGATGCGACCACAACAAATTAGAATCAATAAAAACTTGCCAATTCTACAAAATACAGCTTTGGGCTGGGTTGTAACGGGTAAATTACAGGAAAACAACGACAACAACTTGGTTATTTGCGCAGCATTTATCCCAGAACAACCAACAACAAATGAGCTCATTGAAAATTTCTGGAAACTCGAAGAAGCAAATACTTTAGCACGTGCACTATAGTTAAGTGAGAAACGTTGTGAAGATCATTTCCTAAAAAACGTACAAAAAACAAGGACTGTAGATTCGTTGTTCGCTTACCATAAACAATGACCTTCAATCGATTTTTGTCATTAGGAAACAGTTAAACCTTAAGCCAGAACTAAGGGCAGAATACAATAAAATTTATGGAAGAATATGAATCTTTGGGCCACATGGAAGAAATTCTGGAAGATGATATTCCCGATGAACATTACGTCATGCCTCATCATTGCGTGTTGAAACCGGAAAGTTCGACTACAAAGTTGCGAGTAGTATTTGATGCATCAGCTAAAACATCCAGCCGTTCATCAATCAAAGACATTCTTCATGGTGGACCAACTGTACAAAGTGAGCTATTTTCAGTGTAGTTCATCCATGAATACCAGGTGTACATGAATGTACCCAACATATTTTAGATGTTGCTATTTTTTTTGCCCAACAATGTGCGTGCTATTTATTTGGCGCACCACTGTACCGTAGCGGTACGCATTTAATATGCACACATACATGCATACGCAAGCGGTACCAAACTATTATGTATTTACAAGTCTTCGTTCTCTTTTCCAGTCAGCATTGGAAAAGTCAAAGCAAAAATGCAGTTGGTGACGGCTTTGATGAGAACGAGATATTCAATCGAAGTTTTGCGTAAAATCGATCAACACGATACTTGACCCCGCCGCCGTGATAAAGTGAAGTGAAAGTTAAATTTTAAAGTACAAAAAAAAATCAAAAGAATTTATCGTGAATTGTGATATTATTTAAAACCTAAAAATAATACACTTATTTTTAAACCAATACTTACCTTTGAAAACTATACTTACCTTTGAAAACTGTAATTAACTAAAGTGAAAATATACTTACCCGTGAAATACTATACCTGCCCTTGAAATTGTAACCTTTACTTACCATATTAAAACCCCAAAATTAAGTGAAATAAAGTGAAATAAAAAACTAAATAAATTGTTTTAAAAAAAGAAGGTAAAAACATTTTGGTCCTAGTCGAGCCGAATAAGTGTGGTTAAGGAAAAACTTAACATTAACAAATTGTGAGAGTGAAGTTTAACGAATTTAGAAAAATTCTTGCAACAAAAAAGAACGAAGAACAGTGAAAATTTTAAGAATTGAAAAAAGAGACTAGTGACAATTAACACCAAATATAGACACTTCATATAACAAAAATATCAAACGCAGTACACGGTACGGAAAAAATAACAACAACAATAACAAGAAAGGTGAAAACTGGGATAGGAGAAAGCGGACGGACAGACGTAAGCTGAGAAACCCAACACTTTTTTGACACACACACCCTTTACCAAGAAGATCAAAGTGAGTACAAATACAGTTTTTTCTACACAACCAGAAAGCATTGGAGGAAATTATTCGAAAACAAATACAAAGACCCTCGTGCTTTCTTTGGTTCCCAAATCATTTGACACATTGACACCTTTTGTAAATCTAATTTGGGGACCCTTTGCCTATCTCCTTGCCTTCATACAAATGGAGAAGAACATAAATTAATGGGAAAGACTCTATTAACAAAATATATACAACTTTGTCCGCCATAATTTTTTGGAACAAATTTTTTGGAATTTCTGGAAAACAATTGGAAAATAGTTGGAATTTTTTGGAATTATTTGAAAAAATCGACTCACACATCGAAACACATACTTTTATCGCCATATTAATTTGGGAAATTTATAAAAAAAAAAAAAAAAAAAACTTCGAGAATGGAAAATAATCTCAATCCTAAAGAGGTTCAAATTTTTTAAATAACAAAATATTCAAAAGAAATAAAATTTCGTTTTGACACCAGCCAATATATACAAAAAAATATATATATACATTTAAAATTTTGCAAATTCTAAAAAAACATTTTTGTAATATTGAATAAGATTTTGATTTACGAAAGATAATTTTCGGCATCTTTAGTTGGCTGAAATACCATTTTGAAATCTTTTGATATTTTTCTCTACGGTTGACTCCAAACCATTAACAAAATTGTTTGCTGTTGTTTGTACAAACTGTGTTTGGTTGACAGACGCCAAAAGGTTTAATGTTAGTTAACCTAAAAATTCTACCTCAGCACATTTTATTATCTTGTGAAAATTATAAGACACATAATTTATACATAACGCCATATTGGTTTCCAAATACATAGCATTTGGGACTGGAAATAAAAACTCAGCACTAAAAATATTTTGCAAATAGAAGTGTTAGGTGGATAAGCGTTAAAAATTGACGGTTAGATAACCTCACCTTAACCTCTTAACCCATCTTATCGCACCATAAAAAATATTGAAAAACATTTTTATTTTTCAAAAGAACCTGATGATTTGAATGCAATCATATTCTTAAGTATTTTTTTGCTCTTTACGACCCTTGAAAGCTATTTGTGTTGAAAAATTTGGAAATTTTTGACCCAGAATGATTTAATGCAGAAACGGTTTGCTGGGATATCACGATTTATTGGCTGATTTTTTACTCAAACTTTTGACTTGAAATCAAAACCCATATATTTTTTGAAATTTTGTCAGCGTTAAAGAGTAACACAAAAGAGATTTTAACGTACTTTTGTTTTATATACAAGACGTTGTTTTTCTTTCTTGCCTGGACAACCCAACACACATATTTTCTTAAATTTTTTTCTTGGATTTTTTTTTCTTTCGAATTTTGGCCAAAGGTTATTTTTTTTGCACCCTTTAACTATTTATGGCGCTCTTTTAACAAAATATTTGCCAACCAATATTTTGAAACCCTACAAGAAAATCTGATTCTTTGATTCGATTTACTCTACAAATAACCCTGTTGTCGTTAAATTTATTGGGAATAAACAACGAAGTTTTGCTACGTCAAAATTTGTCGATACTGTTTTTTAACCCAAGAACAAAGCGATTGGTCCTCATTATTGGGCGACTTTGTCAACTTATTGTCAAAACAACAATTTTTCTAAAGTCAGACCCAATTCACTACAATTATGGACAAAGTAAATCGGGAAAAATTCACTAATTGCGTTAATGATCTGCAAGATTATGCATCGATCTTAAGCATAGCAAACTCAGAAGACGACACTTATAGATTAGAGGCATCGAGAGTTCAGTTAGATTCGATTTATGATCAAGTCAAAAGAGCGTATGTGGAATGCCGGGATTATGCTCCTCAAGAAGGAGAGAAACCAGTTGATAAAAATAAATTAAGGAGTCAATATATGGAGGCCATTAATTCATATAAAAATGCCCTAGGGGAAATTAATGGCCAAATCCAGACAGCTAAGCAGAGAGAATCAGAAGAGAAAATGAAAAGAGAAAGCACACTTACGCCCAAGATGAGCAATGATGCTGAATTCACTCCGATTTCTCGATTGCCACCGTGTGACACAGAAATTTTTAAGGGAGGATACAGCGAGTGGCCGACGTTCCGAGATCTTTTTTCAGCGATATATATAAAAAACACGAAACTAAGCAATGTTGAAAAACTCTTTCATTTGACACAAAAGACGGCAGGAGAAGCGCGAGATGTAATCAGTCATGTCCCACTTACGAATGATGGGTTCGATTTGGCGTGGAAAAATCTTACCGAGCGTTATGAAAACAAAAGAATGCAGGTAAACGAGCAGATAAAAATCCTCTTTAACCTACCCCACGTCACATATGATTCAAGTAGCACAATTCAAAAACTTCAACGCACCATGAATAGTTGCATTCAGACTTTAGAGACTCTAGAAGTAGATGTAAAAGGCTGGGATCCAATCCTTATTTATCTTTGCTCCTCTAAATTGCCTCGATCTTTCTTAGAAGAGTTTGAAAATTCATTAGAAAATATCAAAACACTGCCTACTTGGGAGCAACTAAATAATTATCTGACCCACAAATTTACAACTCTAGAATCTGTGGGGAATATTAGACCCACTAGCATAAAATATGCTCAACAAAAACCAGAATTTAGTAAAAAACTGAAATTTGCAAGTAGTTTTCAGACCAATACATGGTCCAATTCTCAGTCACAAGGGGGTAAACCCAGTAAACAAACTTCGAATCAACCGCCAAGAACTCAAGTCACACAGAATTGTCATCTTTGTAAATCAAATCATTTTATAAAGGATTGTCCTCGATTCATAGAAAAGTCAGTGAATGACAGAATTCATTTTGTAAAAGTTTCACACCTTTGTTATAATTGTCTTTCTTCAAATCATGGCGTTAAGGAATGTAAAAGTCGGTTTGGTTGTCGGTCTTGCAATATGAGACACCATTCCATGCTACACAAGGGAACAGAGAACCTTCAAATAAGCAAAAGTAACAACATAGCTAGAGATGAAGTACGTCCTAGTACTAGTGCTTCAGCTCTTAACACAACAGTACAGTCCACAGAACCAGCAAATACTACAGCTCTGACCCTCCAAGAACATAGAATTTTCGAACATAATCCTAGAGCAACTTTGCTTTTCACTGCAATTGTACAAATCCAGTTTAGAGGACAATCATATGATGCCAGAGCAATTATTGACCCTGGATCTCAATCCACCTTTATCTCAGAAAAACTTAAAAACAAGTTGAATTTGCCAACTAAGAAAAATCTTGTTCATGTTACGGGACTTAGTCAAATTGTCTCGGAAACTTCTACAAAATCTAGCCTTTTCACTCTTCGTTCTCGTTTACACCCACAGTTTGAGCTAGACGTATGGGCGCCAGTTTTAAAGTCCCTTCCGTCCAATTTACCTCCACAAAATATTGAAAAGACTAAACTTACAAATATTAGGGGCCTTAACTTAGCAGACCCTACATTTCACATAAGTCAACCAGTCGATCTCCTTATAGGGATGGATATAGGACCCTTAATATTTACAGTGGGTGCACCTATAAAATTGCTTGACTCATTCTTAGCACAAGACACTGTATTCGGTTGGATAATAGGCGGTCCAATACCCGAAACCCATGGAAATGATCATAACGTTTCCTTGTTCAACACAACTTCAATTGAAAAGTTCATTACACGTTTTTGGGAGGTGGAAGAGCCCCCAAAAAGAGTTTTGAGGTCAGAAGAAGACTCCTTCTGCGAACAAAATTACCAACGAACAACAAAGAGAAATAAAGATGGGAGGTATATTGTTACCCTGCCCTTTAAAAATTGTGAGGAGTTAGGAAATTCTAGAAATATAGCCCTCGCACAGTTCTTTAGAATGGAGAAAAAGCTGTCAAAGACTCCCGAAATCAAAGACTCGTATGACAAAGCGATATTAGAATACCTAGAGTTGGGACACATGAGAAAACTTTCACTCGAGGAAATAGACCCAAAATTATTATTTGCCGCATCATGCGGTCATCAAACCAGATCGGTTAACAACGAAACTTCGTGTAGTTTTTAATGCCTCAAGTCCCACTTCTAATAGAAGAAGTCTAAATGATAATCTTTTCGCTGGGCCAATATTACAGCAAGACCTTGTTCTACAAATACTTAAATGGAGGTTCTTTAAATACGTTTACAATGCTGATGTTACTCAAATGTACCGTCAGATTTTCTTAGATAGAAACCAGACTCGTTATCAAAGAATTCTCTTTAGGAAATCTCCTTTTGACCCAGTTGAAGATTTTGAACTTTTGACAGTCACTTTTGGAGTGAACTGCGCACCTTTTCTAGCGCTCCGCACACTCATGCAATTAGCAGATGACATTAAAGACACATACCCTAAGGCTGCTAAAATTATCTTACAAAATTTATATGTTGATGACGTACTTGCGGGAGACCATTCGATTGAGGAAGCAATTGACTCACGTAAAGAATTAATTTCTGCATTTGACTCTGCAGGATTTCAACTTAGAAAATGGACTTCAAATGAGCCCAAAATAATCAAAGATTTGCCAGAGGATCAACTTTTACCACTCAATTGGCTAGATTTATCTGAAAATGCGTCCACTAAGACTTTAGGTATCAGATGGAAGATCTCAGAAGATTGTTTTTCAGTTGCATGGCCTTCTATCGAACACCAGTCAAATTATACAAAGAGAGAAGTTTTATCTATAATTGCCAAATTATTCGACCCATGTGGTTGGCTAGCTCCGATAATCGTGGTTGCTAAATTAATTATGCAGCAGATATGGCTAGACAAAATCGAATGGGATGATACTTTAAAACCTATGACACTAACAAATTGGCAGAATTTCGTAAAAAACACAAAATCAATAGACACTCTTACTATTCCAAGATGGATCAAATACACTCCAAGTAATCAAATTGAAATTCATGGATTTTGTGACGCCTCAGAGAGCGCATATGGTGCCGCTGTGTATATTCGTGTCGAACATGCCAATAATAGTGTTGACACTTTTCTCTTAGCATCCAAAACTAGGGTAGCACCAATTAAAAAGATTTCGTTGCCACGACTTGAGCTTTGCGGAGCTGTACTTCTGTCAAAATTAACCCACTCCATAATAACAAATCTTCAAATTTCAAAAATTGAATCTTGTTTTTGGACGGACTCCACAATTGTTTTAGCTTGGCTTAAAAAACCGCCTTGCCACTGGAGCACTTTTGTTGGAAACAGAGTTTCCGAAATTATAGAAAACGTTGGAAATGAGCGATGGCGTCATGTTGATTCGGATGCTAATCCAGCTGATGTCGCAAGTCGTGGATGCTCACCGTCCGATTTAAAAACACATCATTTGTGGTGGCATGGACCACAATGGTTAAAATACAAAAAAGGTAGTTGGCCTTCGAATAAAATTCCGATAGATACCAATTTAGAAAAGAAACCAGCTAAAGTACTGACACTTGCAACCATTACTGGTAACGCCAAAGAAGAACTTATAAACAAAGATCCTTTAAAAAATTTCTCAAAGTTACAGCGAGTTTACAGAACGTATGCATTTGTTATGCGTTATTCCAAACGGCATTTAAGAGCTTGTCCCGATTTTTCTCAAGAAGAGATTCGACACGCTAAGCGTCTAGTTATCATGGTTACCCAAAAATACTATTTTGAAACAGAATATCAATTACTAAAAAGAAAGGCGAAACTTCCACCTAGCAGCAGTCTGGTGACTTTAAATCCGTATCTAGACACAGATGGTCTTATAAGATCAAATGGTCGCCTTGTACAATCCCCTGCGTTAACATATAATGAAAGATACCCCATTTTGCTACCCTACATTTCCAAATTGTCGCAATTATTGGTCGAATTTACACATAAAGTAACTTTACATGGGGGAAATCAACTCATGTCTCGAATCCTACGTTCTGAATTTTGGATATTCAAATTAAAAATCTTAATCAAGAAAACAATCCACAACTGCAAAATTTGCAACTTATATCGAAAACACAATCAAAATCAAATTATGGCTTCTCTTCCGCCTGAGCGTACTTCACTTGCAAGACCCTTCTACAATACTGGGGTTGACTTTGCGGGTCCTTTTAATATAAAGAACTTCACCGGACGTGCTTGTCTTGTTACAAAAGGATACGTGTGCGTTTTTATATGTTTTGCTACCAAGGCAATTCACTTAGAAGCAACCAGCGATCTGTCCACAGAATCTTTTTTAGCTGCGTTCGCTCGATTTATAGGTCGAAGAGGATGTCCCTCCTGTGTATATTCAGATAATGGAACGAACCTTGTGGGTGCCGCTAAATCCCTAAAAAAGGGCGCAGCAGAATTCCTTAGAAACTTTAGAACTCTCGCCGTTAATCAAAATGTCCATCAAAACTTGGAATGGAAATTAATTCCTCCGGGCGCTCCACACATGGGTGGATTGTGGGAGGCCGGTGTTAAATCCTTTAAGACTCATTTACGGAAAAGCTTCCCAAGTCTTAATTATACCTTTGAAGAATTTACTACCATACTGATTCGTATAGAAGCTTGTCTCAATTCAAGACCCTTGAGCCCTGCTAGTGACGACCCTAATGAAATTGCTCCCTTAACCCCAGCCCATTTCCTCATTGGAGCTCCTCTGCTCGAACCAGCAGAACCTGACATTTCCGATTCTGATATTTCGTATCTTAATCGTTGGAAGCGACTCAAAGTTATATCCCAACATTTTTGTCATAGATGGAAAAATGAATATCTAAGTGAACTTCATAGAAGACACAAATGGAAATATCAAAAGGATAACTTAAAGAATGGTGATCTAGTGGTCATAAGGGATGATCGGTTGTCGCCAACAGAATGGAGATTGGGACGCATTGTCAAAACTTACCAGGGGGTCGACAATAACATTAGAGTTGTAGACATTAAAACTTCCCTTGGCATAACTAGCCGACCCATTACAAAAGTCGTCAAACTATTTACCGACTGACTAGTCGGACCCCCTTCAAAAAAAACTTTGTACTCCTCTCTCTTTTTTTTACAGAAATGGCGGCCTACCTCCCAAATCAAGAGTGGGAAGATGATGAGGAAGTGAGACCCCCAAACAGGCGTCAGCAACAAAACCGCCCCCAACAACAGCAAGTATCACCAAACAGGCGTCAGCAACAAAACCGCCCCCAACAACAGCAAGTATCGCCAAACAGGCGCATTAGCGAGTCGCAGCAACACCAACGAAGAAGGCAACAATCGAGGAGCAGGTCTGGTCAGCGAGAGAGTAGACGAGAGCGGCCGAGTTTCTGGCAGTACTCATGCGGGCTGTGTCAGGACGACCATGCCATAAATACATGCCCCAGGTTCCGAGAACAGACACCGTACCAGCGGTATGAAACAGTGGAGAGGAGAGGGTACTGCCGCAATTGCTTGGCAAGGAGTCATTTGGCACCAGATTGTACATGTTTAACCGGTTGTCGAAGATGTGACCATCGACACCACACTCTCCTCCATGGAGCTCCGCAGCTGGACAACACGTTGCAGCCTGCGCCCATAGTAATACCACCATTTTCTTGGGATTTAGTTTTTGTTCCAACCGCCTTGGTACGTGTTGCAAGTGAAGGTGTTGACACCTGGAAGACAGTAAGAGCGTTGATTTGCCAATCGGCATCCATGTCAAAAATTGCATACTCCGCGTTCCAAAGACTTGACCTTAGATCATTTATCTACAGAAACAGACGATTTGCAGCGTTCAAAATCATGGCCAGAAACCCAAACAACACTTGGGCTTTAAAGGTAAACGCTTTGATATCAGATGACTTGCCTCGAAAACCCTATTCGGACCCATTACTTGAAGACCCAACTTCCTACTTTACGCAACAAGCTCTCGCTGACCCAGACCCCCGCAGCAACATCCCAATAGACTTGGAATTGGGCGCAGATACCTACTCAGTCATTCGACAAGATGGTTGTACTCCTGCCGGAATTGGTGACGTCCAGGCGTTCCAGACCAAACTAGGATATGTATTTTCAGGCCCTATAAAAAATATGCCCACTAATTGAACTCATTTGATTCACAGATATCACGGCGGGGGAGGCATGTACATGAATGTACCCAACATATTTTAGATGTTGCTATTTTTTTGCCCAACAATGTGCGTGCTATTTATTTGGCGCACCACTGTACCGTAGCGGTACGCATTTAATATGCACACATACATGCATACGCAAGCGGTACCAAACTATTATGTATTTACAAGTCTTCGTTCTCTTTTCCAGTCAGCATTGGAAAAGTCAAAGCAAAAATGCAGTTGGTGACGGCTTTGATGAGAACGAGATATTCAATCGAAGTTTTGCGTAAAATCGATCAACACGATACTTGACCCCGCCGCCGTGATAAAGTGAAGTGAAAGTTAAATTTTAAAGTACAAAAAAAAATCAAAAGAATTTATCGTGAATTGTGATATTATTTAAAACCTAAAAATAATACACTTATTTTTAAACCAATACTTACCTTTGAAAACTATACTTACCTTTGAAAACTGTAATTAACTAAAGTGAAAATATACTTACCCGTGAAATACTATACCTGCCCTTGAAATTGTAACCTTTACTTACCATATTAAAACCCCAAAATTAAGTGAAATAAAGTGAAATAAAAAACTAAATAAATTGTTTTAAAAAAAGAAGGTAAAAACACCAGGTAATGCGTGTAGGTGGTCGTCTGGAGAACTCCACATTGCCATTCAAGGCAATACACCCAGCAATTTTATCGCATAATCATGTTTTGGTCGGGTTGTTGATGAAAATGCTACAGTTCTGGATTATCAACGGGAAATCAGTCGCACGCAGTACTGTGCACAAATGCATACGATGCACCAAGGCTAAGCCAGCGCTGTTTAAACAATTAATGGGAAATCTACCAGCTGATAGAGTAACGCCACGATGTCCATTCATTACGCCTGGAGTTGACTACTTTTCGGTCGATCACAAATTTAGAGGAAAAAGACCATACAAGGCGTATATTGCAGCATTTTGCTGTTTTGCAACTAAGGCCATTCATATGGAAGTTGTGTCCATTGCGACGATTCCCAAAATTAGAATTAGATGCAAGGTGGAAAATAACATCAGAAATTAAACACAAATTTTAGAAGGAATAGGCGCAAAGATATTTACATTAACTACAACAAAGGGGAAATGGAAGTCTCCTTCACCAAACATCATTGAAGGCATGCTTGTTATTCTCAAAGAAGATAATACTCCTGTATTACATTGGCCACTGGGAAGAATCAACCGAATTTACCAGGGAGATGATGGTCTTATTAGGGTCTGTGACGTCAAAACAGCAAAGAGGATTTACAATTCATAGATTGGCACCTCTGCTTAATGATCTTCACGTAAGCCAAACTGAATATGACAAACCAACAACACAATAGAGCAAATCCTCATCAGAAGACAATACTATGCAGCCAAAACGGAAGGTAGTATCATATGCTTCCCAAGGAATTTTCAGTACACTTCTTATGTTGTTGCTTCTTTTGCTGGTAATACTAGTCTCTCCGAGCAATGTCACAGAGTTTTCTCCCAACCCAGGATTGTATATCGAAGGCTTAGGGCCAACAATATTGGTAACTGCTAACTGGAAATTCATTATATATTACGATCTCAGACAGAAAGAAACAAGATTCTGGAAACGGGTATAACAACATTTTCAAGACGCTGTAAGCAAATAATAGCTACTGAATCATGTAAAATACTCTACGTCCAACTTCAGCACACCTGGGATAATCTTATTCAAGAATCAGACCTTTTAGCTCCACGAAGAAACCGAAGAGCTGCACTGGATATTATGGGGAATATGGCTCATGCTTTATTTGGAGTCCGGGACTCGGATTACGCAGAACAAATGACTGAAAAGATAGCTAATATAAATCAAATCGAGGATTATTAGCATTTGCTGCTCAAAAACCAAACTTCGGTAATAGATTCAACAATTAATGTTCTTAAGCAAGACAAGAATGGTATGAAGTTGTATTTCTCGGAGCTTAAAAAAGTATATATAATGATTTAAATACAGTTCAAGATGACAAATCAAATATACGAAACGACCAAAAACTAATGTCCCTGGGGATTCAATTAAATACACTTGCGGCAGACTTACAAATTATGATGCAGAGCTGATCGCTGCCTCACGCAATCGAATAATGGTAAAATAAGTCCACTACTCCTCACAACAAAACAGTTACGAATGGGGATATCTAAGATAAATGGTCATCTCCCCATCGGTCGTTCGTTACCAGTTGAAGATAGTGATTTGCTGGAATTATACAAAATCATAAGCATCAAGGGCTCAGTAACACAAAATTATGTCATCTTCATAATAGAACTACCATTAGTGAGCCAGCAGCATTTTGAGCTCTTCAAGGTCATCCCTATACCAACCAAGATAAACAACACGGCCATTGCACGACTCAAGCACTTATTCCTGTGAAACTACTCTGTTTAATAACAGGACATCCCCACATTGTATTTTCGTCAATCGTTGGCTCTATGTAACACCAAAACCACTAAAGCTTACTGCAGTGTGTGACTTTGAAACCATACAATTCACCATCAAACGATGTGGTCTTCTTTCTATTCTCAAAGGAAAATAACTATCCAAATTTAATAACTATGCCTTGTGTTTAATTTAGAATTGCATTAAAAATTTGTTTTTAAAGACCCCTGTCCTTATTTAGTCGTACGCGATACGCTTTATTGCAACCTTGTGACATTTTAACTACTAATTAGTTGTCGCTGGTTTTGCCGCCTCGTTTGCTATTTTTCCTTTTGTTTTGGTTCATGTAAAATAACAAAATATTAAATATTTCGTTTCATTGATACAAACAAAAATATCGTCGTTGCTAGTTCTTAGTTTGACGTGCTTTACTATGTAAAGCAAAGATTTAAATATAATTATTTTTGTTTGGTCTATCCGCTTTAATATTCCACATTGTTGTTGTCTATCCATGGTCAAATTCATTTGCTGTTTTGTTTGTCGCAAACAACAACAACTCTGTTTGATCATGCACCAATATCTCTGCTTGCTTTTTCGCTGTTCTCTGATCAGCACTTGTGTTTGTGATTTGTTAGATCAGTGAATGAACATAACAAACGGAGGAATACTTTTCTTTATTCCTCTTTCTGTCGTGTCCGTTTAGGTTGAGTAGCTACACTACGTTGGTTGGTTACCTCTGTTTGTTATAGTAGTTGGTATTGGGTGTAGAATTATTGTTCTTATTAAAGTTAGAATAACATTCATACTATCGTGTATTAAACTTTTGATTGTTGTTTTTTATCTTTTAATAAATTTATATACCCTATACACGGTCATTTTGGCAAATTGTTATTTTATTTATTTTTGTATTTTTTCAACAATTGTTCGGCGTTTCTAATTATAATTATAGCATTCGCTCATTTGCAGACTTTCATAAGAGCACTGACGCATTGACAGAATGTGGTGCAGAAATCGGTGCAATAAAAGGTGACTATTTAGATATTAATATATTAGAGGAAAAGAAGAGTAATCTAGAAAAGTTATGGCAAGCGGTCCATAAGTCGTTACAAAACTTAAAAATTTCAGAAAAGGTTACTAAGGAATATCTGCATTTGGCAGAGTGTAAATATAATGTTTCCATTAACATTTACACAAGTGCAAGAACAACAATTGATTGAATAATTATAAAAAATGGTTGTACAAAAAAAAATCGAATAAAATTGCGGATGCATCTCATGAGCAATCGGCTCAATCTCTTTTGGTTCCTGAATTGCTGGAAAATAGTGCCGCTAGTATTTATTCTGGTTGTGATATCGTTCAAAATATGGCATTACCCTCAATCGACATTAATGTTTTTGAGGGAGTTTTTTCTTCTTGACCTTCCTTTCGGGACTTGTTTAGTGCCGTATATATAAATAATACCAGGTTGAGTGATGTCGAACGCATGTTCTATTTGCTTAAAAAAAACGGCTGGAGAAGCTCGGGAAATCGTGTCGCAGTTTCCTCTAACTAACCGTGGTTTCGCTTTCGCATGGAAAGCATTAAATGATGAATACAACAATAGTCTTCCAATTATTGTAAAAGAAACTGCATCGGGTCTAAAAGAGATCCGACGGGGAATCAATAGTTGCATTTATTCAATGTCCCCATCATTTTTTTTATAAATATATACAATTTTTATCTCTCGCTATACGGTCAACGTGGCGGAGAATGTTAACCATAAAAAAATTCCGTTACTTCAATTGTTGATTCGTTTGCCCTTGAAACTGTTTATTGCAGTTATTGACTCATAGGTATTTGATATGTCAAAAAACATAAATGTCATTTACCTTATATTATTTTGTGCAATACTGCAGTAATGCAATTAAAGTCATTTTTGCAAACTCAAATTTTATGATTTACTTACTAAAGTGAAACTTGATCATGCATTGTTTTTATTGTTAATTTTAATTTAGACGTAAGCAATTAATTTGTATAAAAGATTGATACAAATAAACACAATAAGGCAAACAATTTTTAACTTTTGGCATTGCTTCATGGTCTTAGTGTTTCCACTAAGGCTTCATTCTGTCATATTAGCGTACGGCTAAACATATTGAGATCTCCAAAGGAAACCTTTGGGTTTCACGTTATTCGACATAACCGAATTTATGTTAAATGACAATATTGTACATTTTATAATAAAGTATCCTTGGATTAAATTAGTTTGTAAGAGAATACAGTAGAACACAATGACACTATCCTTAATTTTGAAAACAACAGCATAGCTAATTGCGGTGACAGAATAATTCAAATCGTAAACTGCATGACTACTCTTACTTACTACAGCCACTCTTACTTACTACAGTTGCTACGCTCTTAGCAAATATTACCAGAAATGTCAGAGAGTCCGACTACAACTTTAGCTTTAAGTAGTTATTGACAGTTTCAGGAAGTCCGAGGCGTCTTTCATATATGCGAGGGAGGAGTTAATGTAATCTCCCATCAATAACTTATTGTCAAATAAAACACGCGATGACGGCATGATGTTGGGACTAAGTCATGATTTAAGATTTGCGAGAAGGTTTGAAGCTAGAACATTGTTTACGAAAGTTCTAGCTGGATCAAAATTTCTCGCTAAAATCGTGAAATGTTGCCATTAACAGCCTTGTAAAAAGCATGAAATAAAGTGGAGTTTTGGAGTTAAATATTTGAATAAACACACACACATATATATATATATATATATATATATATATATATATATATATATATATATATATATATATATATATATATATTTCTATGAGGCGTTGTAAAGTTTCGCAAGGTACTGTCAAATGACACTACTCTACTTATTTTATATTTCTATATTTCCTAAAAACTGCTTGTAATAGTATACTTTAA
Source organism: Musca domestica (assembly GCF_030504385.1). Lineage (NCBI taxonomy): Eukaryota > Metazoa > Arthropoda > Insecta > Diptera > Muscidae > Musca > Musca domestica. The sequence continues at coordinate 20,127,363 of NW_026712115.1, forward strand.
CCTAACCAGGGTTGGGCATATTGCACTAAATTTTTAGTGCAGTAAGAATTAAATAATAAGTGGTAGTGCTATTTTTTATTCCACTACCACTAAATGTAGTACAAAATAAATTGCATTACCACTAACCACTTAGTGATAATTAAAATATTGCACTACCACTAAATTTTAGTGGTGGTGAAATATTAATAGCACTACCAACTAATTTAGTGATATTTAAAAAAAAAATGCACTACCTTTTTTATTTTTGATGATAGTTCGGCTGAAGGTCAGTAAAACAATTTTATTTTGTTATCTCCTTTTTTCTCTTTATTATATCCAATATTTCGATTGTCATCGACAATCATCTTCAGGGATCTGTTACAAATAACACAAATTATTACAAATTAATAAGACAAATTACACAACACATAATTCTTACATTGCCTTTGTTTTAGAGGAAAACGTCTGCTCTTATTTAACGTCAAATTCGAACTAAGTCTTTTTCCATCTGTGTTTATGTACTAAATTTCTGTAAATATGTGCACTAAATTTTAGCGAAGCCAAAAAATGCACTATGTATATAAGTATTATATCAGCTATCACCAAGTTTACTGAAGTGAATATCGAACAACAATCCCAAATATATAGTACATATTCTTAAAATTGTATTATTTTATTCAATCGCACTAACCCTTTAATGCTAGTGAAATAAAAAATTTCACTACCACTAAATGAGTAGTGATAGTGAAATAATTAGTGCACTATAATACAGTGCATTATGCCAGTAATCTTATAAAAAATGATCACTTTTCCGTGAACATCTTTCCTGACGGCTTCATGTACTTACGACACTAAAACCAAACCAACCGTTCACTCTTCTTATGAAAATTCAAACGTCTTAAGTTCAGCAGCGCAGTAGTGAGGAGGGCCGGATTTAACTTCCCATGGCTTATAAGCAATCCAATTATCTCTGCTTGCAACCTCTCATTTCCTCGACCATTAACTGAAGGTCGTTAGTCTATTGATTATTTTTAGATAAAATATATCTCTCTCGCCACTTCCTTAATATTATTCATTCTTCCAACCATCCTGACAAAGTTCTTATTCACTTCTTCTTCTTTTTTTTTGGATTCGACGAATATTCGGAGTTTTGTGACGACGAAAGTCATTTCATTTGTCCCCACTTTTTTGTTGTTGAATTGTCAAATTTATTTGTGTAAATAATTAAGTATTTATATAAATATGAATTTTCAAAAAAAAAAAAAAAAAAAACCGTCCTTTTATTTCCAAAACTTAACCAACCCTCCTCATAGTTATTTAAATCAACTTCTTGTTTGGCATTGATTTTAACACTGGCCATCGAGCAATATTGTTAGATCAAAACACAACTGCAATGCCAATGCATTAAACCAATGCATAGGCAGCCAACAACAAGCAAGCACCACAACGATCGATTCAACCAAAGCATTGCGCCAATGCATAAACACACAACAACAAGCAAGCATGGCACAATGCATAAACGCACAACAACAAACAAGACACACTGGGCATTGATGTTAAGGAATGGTAGTGGAGACCGGACAATGCAGACATAGCATAACAACAAAGACCATGCACGACAGTGAACCATCGTTCGATGATGGCAAAGCAAAGGCATCGAAGACAACATTTATAACTGTTTTGTGTAACAACAAAAAGCTTTGCCATAGAAAGTTATCGTTCGGTAACTCGCGTTCGCCAGCTAGATTTTAACCCTTGAGGTGTATAAAGCCCTTGGGTTCTTCGGGTTTCTTCGCTTCTAAACCCTTGAGGTGTCGTAAAGCCCTTGGGTTCTTCGGGTATTAACCCCTTGAGGTGTCGTAAAGCCCTTCTTCGGGTATTAACCCCTTGAGGTGTTAGAGCCCTTGGGTTCTTCGTATTTTCCCACTTGAGGTGTCGTAAAGCCCTTGGGTTCTTCCGGTATTAACCACATGAGGTGTCGTCAAGCCCATGGGTTCTTCGGGTATTAACCCCTTGGGTTTTTCGTATTTCAACCCCTCGAGGTGTCGTAAAGCCCTTGGGTTCTTCGAGTGTTAACCCCCTTGAGGTGCTTTCAAGTCCTTGGGTTCGTATATCAACCCCTTGAGGTGATAAAGCCCTCGGGTTTTCTTCGTTTTTCATCCCCTTGAGGTGTTTGAATTCCTTGGGTTCGTATATCAACCTCTTGAGCTATTCCAGCCCTTCGGATTTTATCGTGTTTTTAATCCCTTGAGGTGTTAGAGCACTCGGTTTCTCCGTTATTAACCCTTGAGGTGATAAAGCCCTTGGGTTTCTTCGTTTTTCATCCCCTTGAGGTGTTTGGAGCCCTTGGGTTCATTCATATCAACCCCTTGAGGTGTTCCAGCCCTTCGGGTTTTATCGTTTTTAAACCTTTGAGGTGTAGTATTTCGCTAACCACAGGAGGATAACCAGCACCAGGAGAGCAAGAACGTCCTTGGTACCACTAAACTTGCCGCTTTATATACATATATATGTATATCGTAAAGCCCTTGGTTTCTTCGGGTATTAACCCCTTGAGGTGTCGTCAAGCCCTTGGGTTCTTCGGGTATTAACCCCTTTAGGTGTCGTAAAGCCCTCGGGTTCTTCGGGTATTAACCCCTTGAGGTGTCGTAAAGCCTTAGGGTTCTTCGGGTATTAACCCCTTGAGGTGTCATAAAGCCTTTGGGTTCTTCGTATTTCATCCCCTCGAGGTGTCGTAAAGCCCTTGGTTTCTTCGGGTGTTAACCCCCTTGAGGTGCCTTCAAGCCCTTGGGTTCTTCGTATTTCATCCCCTTGAGGTGCCTTCAAGCCCTTGGATTCTTCGTTATTAACCCCTTGAGGTGATAAAGCCCTCGGGGTTTCTTCGTTTTTCATTTCCTTGATGTGTTTGAATCCCTTGGGTTCGTCCATATCAACCCCTTGAGGTATTCCAGCCCTTCGGATTTTATCGTGTTGTTTAATCCCTTGAGGTGTTACAGCCCTCGGGTTGTCCGTTATTAACCCATTGAGGTGACAAAGCCCTTGGGTTACTTAGTTTTTCATCCCCTTGATGTGTTTGAATCCCTTGGGTTCGTCCATATCAACCCCTTGAGGTATTCCAGCCCTTCGGATTTTATCGTGTTGTTTAATCCCTTGAGGTGTTCCAGCCCTTCGGGTTTTATCGTTTTTAAACCTTTGAGGTGTAGTATTTCGCTAACCACAGGAGGATAACCAGCACCAGGAGAGCAAGAACGTCCTTGGTACCACCAAACTTGCCGCTTTATATACATATATATGTATATCGTAAAGCCCTTGGTTTCTTCGGGTATTAACCCCTTGAGGTATCGTAAAGCCCTTGGGTTCTTCGGGTATTAACCCCTTTAGGTGTCGTAAAGCCCTCGGGTTCTTCGGGTATTAACCCCTTTAAGTGTCGTAAAGCCCTCGGGTTCTTCGGATATTAACCCCTTGAGGTGTCATAACGCCTTTGGGTTCGTCGTTTTAAACCCCTTGAGGTGTTATAGCCCTTGGGTTCTTCGTATTTCCCCCAATTGAGGTGTCGTAATGCTCTTGGGTTCTTCGGGTATTAACCACATGAGGTGTCGTCAAGCCCTTGGGTTCATCGGGTATTAACCCCTTGAAGCTTTTGTACTCACAACCATTGTATCACCTACAAAATCATTCAACAGATTTTAACCCTTGAGGTGTCGTAAAGCCCTCGGGTTCTTAGGGTATTAACCCTTTCAGGTGTCGTAAAGCCCTCGGATTCTTAGGGTATAAACCCTTTCAGGTGTCATAAAGCCCTCGGGTTCTTTGTTTTTCATCCCCTCGAGGTGTCGTAAAGCCCTTGGGTTCTTCGGGTATTAACTCCTTGAGGTGTCGTAAAGCCCTCGGTTTCTTCGGATATTAACCCCTTGAGGTGTCATAAAGCCTTTGGGTTCGTCCTTTTAAACTCCTTGAGGTGTTAGAGCCCTTGGGTTCTTCGTATTTCCCCCAATTGAGGTGTCGTAAAGCTCTTGGGTTCTTCGGGTATTAACCACATGAGGTGTCGTCAAGCCCTTCGGTTCATCGGGTATTAACCCCTTGAAGCTTTTGTACTCACAACCATTGTATCACCTACAAAATCGTTCAACACATTAAATTGGAATCTTCCTGATAAGCAGGTCCATTTTTCAATCAAATGGACAATATAGATATGCAGATCGGAGCAGAATTTTATCACCAACTGATGCGACCACAACAAATTAGAATCAATAAAAACTTGTCAATTCTACAAAATACAGCTTTGGGCTGGGTTGTAACGGGTAAATTACAGGAAAACAACGACAACAACTTGGTTATTTGCGCAGCATTTATCCCAGAACAACCAACAACAAATGAGCTCATTGAAAATTTCTGGAAACTCGAAGAAGCAAATACTTTAGCACGTGCACTATAGTTAAGTGAGAAACGTTGTGAAGATCATTTCCTAAAAAACGTACAAAAAACAAGGACTGTAGATTCGTTGTTCGCTTACCATAAACAATGACCTTCAATCGATTTTTGTCATTAGGAAACAGTTAAACCTTAAGCCAGAACTAAGGGCAGAATACAATAAAATTTATGGAAGAATATGAATCTTTGGGCCACATGGAAGAAATTCTGGAAGATGATATTCCCGATGAACATTACGTCATGCCTCATCATTGCGTGTTGAAACCGGAAAGTTCGACTACAAAGTTGCGAGTAGTATTTGATGCATCAGCTAAAACATCCAGCCGTTCATCAATCAAAGACATTCTTCATGCTGGACCAACTGTACAAAGTGAGCTATTTTCAGTGTAGTTCATCCATGAATACCAGGTAATGCGTGTAGGTGGTCGTCTGGAGAACTCCACATTGCCATTCAAGGCAATACACCCAGCAATTTTATCGCATAATCATGTTTTGGTCGGGTTGTTGATGAAAATGCTACAGTTCTGGATTATCAACGGGAAATCAGTCGCACGCAGTACTGTGCACAAATGCATACGATGCACCAAGGCTAAGCCAGCGCTGTTTAAACAATTAATGGGAAATCTACCAGCTGATAGAGTAACGCCACGATGTCCATTCATTACGCCTGGAGTTGACTACTTTTCGGTCGATCACAAATTTAGAGGAAAAAGACCATACAAGGCGTATATTGCAGCATTTTGCTGTTTTGCAACTAAGGCCATTCATATGGAAGTTGTGTCCATTGCGACGATTCCCAAAATTAGAATTAGATGCAAGGTGGAAAATAACATCAGAAATTAAACACAAATTTTAGAAGGAATAGGCGCAAAGATATTTACATTAACTACAACAAAGGGGAAATGGAAGTCTCCTTCACCAAACATCATTGAAGGCATGCTTGTTATTCTCAAAGAAGATAATACTCCTGTATTACATTGGCCACTGGGAAGAATCAACCGAATTTACCAGGGAGATGATGGGCTTATTAGGGTCTGTGACGTCAAAACAGCAAAGAGGATTTACAATTCATAGATTGGCACCTCTGCTTAATGATCTTCACGTAAGCCAAACTGAATATGACAAACCAACAACACAATAGAGCAAATCCTCATCAGAAGACAATACTATGCAGCCAAAACGGAAGGTAGTATCATATGCTTCCCAAGGAATTTTCAGTACACTTCTTATGTTGTTGCTTCTTTTGCTGGTAATACTAGCCTCTCCGAGCAATGTCACAGAGTTTTCTCCCAACCCAGGATTGTATATCGAAGGCTTAGGGCCAACAATATTGGTAACTGCTAACTGGAAATTCATTATATATTACGATCTCAGACAGAAAGAAACAAGATTCTGGAAACGGGTATAACAACATTTTCAAGACGCTGTAAGCAAATAATAGCTACTGAATCATGTAAAATACTCTACGTCCAACTTCAGCACACCTGGGATAATCTTATTCAAGAATCAGACCTTTTAGCTCCACGAAGAAACCGAAGAGCTGCACTGGATATTATGGGGAATATGGCTCATGCTTTATTTGGAGTCCGGGACTCGGATTACGCAGAACAAATGACTGAAAAGATAGCTAATATAAATCAAATCGAGGATTATTAGCATTTGCTGCTCAAAAACCAAACTTCGGTAATAGATTCAACAATTAATGTTCTTAAGCAAGACAAGAATGGTATGAAGTTGTATTTCTCGGAGCTTAAAAAAGTATATATAATGATTTAAATACAGTTCAAGATGACAAATCAAATATACGAAACGACCAAAAACTAATGTCCCTGGGGATTCAATTAAATACACTTGCGGCAGACTTACAAATGATGATGCAGAGCTGATCGCTGCCTCACGCAATCGAATAATGGTAAAATAAGTCCACTACTCCTCACAACAAAACAGTTACGAATGGGGATATCTAAGATAAATGGTCATCTCCCCATCGGTCGTTCGTTACCAGTTGAAGATAGTGATTTGCTGGAATTATACAAAATCATAAGCATCAAGGGCTCAGTAACACAAAATTATGTCATCTTCATAATAGAACTACCATTAGTGAGCCAGCAGCATTTTGAGCTCTTCAAGGTCATCCCTATACCAACCAAGATAAACAACACGGCCATTGCACGACTCAAGCACTTATTCCTGTGAAACTGCTCTGTTTAATAACAGGACATCCCCACATTGTATTTTCGTCAATCGTTGGCTCTATGTAACACCAAAACCACTAAAGCTTACTGCAGTGTGTGACTTTGAAACCATACAATTCACCATCAAACGATGTGGTCTTCTTTCTATCCTCAAAGGAAAATAACTATCCAAATTTAATAACTATGCCTTGTGTTTAATTTAGAATTGCATTAAAAATTTGTTTTTAAAGACCCCTGTCCTTATTTAGTCGTACGCGATACGCTTTATTGCAACCTTGTGCTAGCGCCTTTGACATTTTAACTACTAATTAGTTGTCGCTGGTTTTGCCGCCTCGTTTGCTATTTTTCCTTTTGTTTTGGTTCATGTAAAATAACAAAACATTAAATATTTCGTTTCATTGATACAAACAAAAATATCGTCGTTGCTAGTTCTTAGTTTGACGTGCTTTACTATGTAAAGCAAAGATTTAAATATAATTATTTTTGTTTGGTCTATCCGCTTTAATATTCCACATTGTTGTTGTCTATCCATGGTCAAATTCATTTGCTGTTTTGTTTGTCGCAAACAACAACAACTCTGTTTGATCATGCACCAATATCTCTGCTTGCTTTTTCGCTGTTCTCTGATCAGCACTTGTGTTTGTGATTTGTTAGATCAGTGAATGAACATAACAAACGGAGGAATACTTTTCTTTATTCCTCTTTCTGTCGTGTCCGTTTAGGTTGAGTAGCTACACTACGTTGGTTGGTCACCTCTGTTTGTTATAGTAGTTGGTATTGGGTGTAGAATTATTGTTCTTATTAAAGTTAGAATAACATTCATACTATCGTGTATTAAACTTTTGATTGTTGTTTTTTATCTTTTAATAAATTTATACACCCTATACACGGTCATTTTGGCAAATTGTTATTTTATTTATTTTTGTATTTTTTCAACAATTGTTCGGCGTTTATAATTATAATTATGGCATTCGCTCATTTGCAGACTTTCATAAGAGCACTGACGCATTGACAGAATGTGGTGCAGAAATCGGTGCAATAAAAGGTGACTATTTAGATATTAATATATTAGAGGAAAAGAAGAGTAATCTAGAAAAGTTATGGCAAGCGGTCCATAAGTCGTTACAAAACTTAAAAATTTCAGAAAAGGTTACTAAGGAATATCTGCATTTGGCAGAGTGTAAATATAATGTTTCCATTAACATTTACACAAGTGCAAGAACAGCAATTGATTGAATAATTATAAAAAATGGTTGTACAAAAAAAAATCGAATAAAATTGCGGATGCATCTCATGAGCAATCGGCTCAATCTCTTTTGGTTCCTGAATTGCTGGAAAATAGTGCCGCTAGTATTTATTCTGGTTGTGATATCGTTCAAAATATGGCATTACCCTCAATCGACATTAATGTTTTTGAGGGAGTTTTTTCTTCTTGACCTTCCTTTCGGGACTTGTTTAGTGCCGTATATATAAATAATACCAGGTTGAGTGATGTCGAACGCATGTTCTATTTGCTTAAAAAAAACGGCTGGAGAAGCTCGGGAAATCGTGTCGCAGTTTCCTCTAACTAACCGTGGTTTCGCTTTCGCATGGAAAGCATTAAATGATGAATACAACAATAGTCTTCCAATTATTGTAAAAGAAACTGCATCGGGTCTAAAAGAGATCCGACGGGGAATCAATAGTTGCATTTATTCAATGTCGACTTACAACGTTCCCACAGATCAATGGGATCCGATACTGGTGTTTCTTTGACTCAACGTTTACCAAAAGAAACGCAGTTACTGTGTGAACAAGCCATAAAAAACAAATCGGCTCCTTATTCGTGGAAAGATTTAGACACCTTCCTATAAGAGCGAATAAACACGCTCGTGTGTCTGGAAAGTTATACAGACAAATCAATTCTTTTGCATAGGAAGTCCAACTCCAAATGTTCATATTCCCCATCATTTTTTTTATAAATATATACAATTTTTATCTCTCGCTATACGGTCAACGTGGCGGAGAATGTTAACCATAAAAAAATTCCGTTACTTCAATAGTTGATTCGTTTGCCCTTGAAACTGTTTATTGCAGTCATTGACTCATAGGTATTTGATATGTCAAAAAACATAAATGTCATTTACCTTATATTATTTTGTGCAATACTGCAGTAATGCAATTAAAGTCATTTTTGCAAACTCAAATTTTATGATTTACTTACTAAAGTGAAACTTGATCATGCATTGTTTTTATTGTTAATTTTAATTTAGACGTAAGCAATTAATTTGTATAAAAGATTGATACAAATAAACACAATAAGGCAAACAATTTTTAACTTTTGGCATTGCTTCATGGTCTTAGTGTTTCCACTAAGGCTTCATTCTGTCATATTAGCGTACGGCTAAACATATTGAGATCTCCAAAGGAAACCTTTGGGTTTCACGTTATTCGACATAACCGAATTTATGTTAAATGACAATATTGTACATTTTATAATAAAGTATCCTTGGATTAAATTAGTTTGTAAGAGAATACAGTAGAACACAATGACACTATCCTTAATTTTGCTGAAAACAACAGCATAGCTAATTGCGGTGACAGAATAATTCAAATCGTAAACTGCATGACTACTCTTACTTACTACAGCCACTCTTACTTACTACAGTTGCTACGCTCTTAGCAAATATTACCAGAAATGTCAGAGAGTCCGACTACAACTTTAGCTTTAAGTAGTTATTGACAGTTTCAGGAAGTCCGAGGCGTCTTTCATATATGCGAGGGAGGAGTTAATGTAATCTCCCATCAATAACTTATTGTCAAATAAAACACGCGATGACGGCATGATGTTGGGACTAAGTCATGATTTAAGATTTGCGAGAAGGTTTGAAGCTAGAACATTGTTTACGAAAGTTCTAGCTGGATCAAAATTTCTCGCTAAAATCGTGAAATGTTGCCATTAACAGCCTTGTAAAAAGCATGAAATAAAGTGGAGTTTTGGAGTTAAATATTTGAATAAACACACACACACATATATATATATATATATATATATATATATATATATATATATATATATATATATATATATATATATATATATATATATATATATATATATATATATATATATATATATATATATATATATATATATATTTCTATGAGGCGTTGTAAAGTTTCGCAAGGTACTGTCAAATGACACTACTCTACTTATTTTATATTTCTATATTTCCTAAAAACTGCTTGTAATAATATACTTTAACCTAACCAGGGTTGGGCATATTGCACTAAATTTTTAGTGCAGTAAGAATTAAATAATAAGTGGTAGTGCTATTTTTTATTCCACTACCACTAAATGTAGTACAAAATAAATTGCATTACCACTAACCACTTAGTGATAATTAAAATATTGCACTACCACTAAATTTTAGTGGTGGTGAAATATTAATAGCACTACCAACTAATTTAGTGATATTTAAAAAAAAATGCACTACCTTTTTTATTTTTGATGATAGTTCGGCTGAAGGTCAGTAAAACAATTTTATTTTGTTATCTCCTTTTTTCTCTTTATTATATCCAATATTTCGATTGTCATCGACAATCATCTTCAGGGATCTGTTACAAATAACACAAATTATTACAAATTAATAAGACAAATTACACAACACATAATTCTTACATTGCCTTTGTTTTAGAGGAAAACGTCTGCTCTTATTTAACGTCAAATTCGAACTAAGTCTTTTTCCATCTGTGTTTATGTACTAAATTTCTGTAAATATGTGCACTAAATTTTAGCGAAGCCAAAAAATGCACTATGTATATAAGTATTATATCAGCTATCACCAAGTTTACTGAAGTGAATATCGAACAACAATCCCAAATATATAGTACATATTCTTAAAATTGTATTATTTTATTCAATCGCACTAACCCTTTAATGCTAGTGAAATAAAAAATTTCACTACCACTAAATGAGTAGTGATAGTGAAATAATTAGTGCACTATAATACAGTGCATTATGCCAGTAATCTTATAAAAAATGATCACTTTTCCGTGAACATCTTTCCTGACGGCTTCATGTACTTACGACACTAAAACCAAACCAACCGTTCACTCTTCTTATGAAAATTAACTGAAGGTCGTTAGTCTATTGATTATTTTAAGATAAAATATATCTCTCTCGCCACTTCCTTAATATTATTCATTCTTCCAACCATCCTGACAAAGTTCTTATTCACTTCTTCCGTTGTTCTCTTGTTCTGACGTCTGTTTCTGTATCTTGAACATTAAATCATGCTGAATACTTAACATGTTTTTCATATTTTCCTCAATTTGCCTTCTGTAATCCGCATCGACCATTCCGAAAAGCACTTTTTGTATCGATCCTACAAACTCAAGATGTGCTAATTTCACTCGCTGAACTTCCCGCTGATTCGTTTTTTGAATGTTCCCCATCTTTCGATCTATCGTCTCTAACACGTGATCGCATTGGATCTCAAATTCCATACGCTGTGGAAACGATTTTTTCATTTAATGTAGGAGCTGTTCTCGTAATGTAGGAGCTGAGTTATCTCCAAATATGGTTTCATGTTGAAGTAGACTATTACATTTCTTATGAGGATACCACATCCACAGATCCCATGTAGTTCATGTATATATTGCTGATGCTGGTGAAGGTGTTTACGTATCTCCAACTTTTGCCGCCTTACTTGACTTTAGAGATGCCATTACGATCAGAATTATAAGGCGATTTAGCGAGTCCTCATTAATTAATCTAGAGCTTTTAAATTTAACACAAAGCTTTTTTTGTTCCATTCAGGTCAATTAATTGGTACCTAACGGTACCTCCCTATCATTTATATTTTTAAAGTTTCTCCACCAATTTCCAACAAAACCATCTGAAACTTGGCATTTGAGGTTCTTGAAAGGTCTGCTCTCTACTTACGAAAAATGTTCGTGGAAACGAAGGGCGATTTTCGGTATTTTGAAGGTTTCTGCAACAATTTCTAAATTAGATGGTTTGGCTATTTGTTTTTTTTTTTTTTTAATTTAATTAAATTTTGTTGTTGCAAAATAGTCATGCGTAATCTCATTATTTTTGTGGTTTTAAAAAAAACGTTTGCTTAAAGTGGAGAAACGTGGTAATGTTTACCGGGGGGTAAGAGAGGGAATACCTAGGTTTAGGAAAGATCCACCAATCCTCATACGTTCCCTTGTTTATTGTGTGGGATATTCTCCTCAAGAGTTATTTCAAAAATAACTTCTATATTGAGCAACGAGAACGTAAGCTCAATCGAAGTGGAACCAATAAATTAAACTAAAATACTTTTGGAAAATCGTCTAAATCTTACAACCGCACACGTAAAAATTTTCATTTCTCTCCACTTATTATTCTTTTGTTTACCTGAACGGAATAGCATACATAGTTGGTTTTGTCTGTTACAACAAAAACCCCTTCGTCGATAGTGCCTTGTCTATTAATAGAACAGTTTTGACATGTTTGTTCGGGATACCGTAGGATTTTGTTGTTGAAAAATAGTCAGGCTTAATCCCATTATTATACCCTCACCATAGTATGGATGGTATATTAAGTTTGTCATTCCGCTTGTAACATCTCGAAATACACATTTTAGACCCCAAAACGTATATATATTCATGATCAGCTTAGAATTCTATGTCGATTTAGCTATGTCCGTCTGTCCGCCTGTGGAAATCGCTCTAGCTTCCGAACGAATTGAAGTAGGTTGATAAAACTTTACTCAAATATATATTATGTCTGCAGGACTTTTGGTATTGAAAATAGGTCCACGTTTTTGTATAGCCCCCATATAATGGTACCTCCCTATTTTTAAATATGTTGGTGATTTAAGCGACTTTATTCACCGGAAACGTTATAAATTTGGTATTTAAAGTTCGTAATGGATACTGCATCCTGTGACAGGAAATTGTCTGTGCAGGTGTTTTTAAGATGTTCACACAATTTTTAATTATATATTTTCGAAATTGCCAAATTTGTTCCAAATGGTGTAGTGTTTCAAAATGCTGTACGTTCGTCCGGCCGAACTTTATTGCCGTTTTACATGTTTTTATAAAAACAACGTTTGTTTATTAGTGGAGAACGATAGTAATGTTTCTATTGGGGAACTACTACCTTTTTGGCTTTTCCAATTCTGCTACTGTGAGTGTTTACGAATTTGGTTTCCTACCTCTCGCCATTCCAACAAATCGCAGAATATAAGCAAAAAATTTCCGCAGCTCAATAAACATTTAACATTTCTCTGTTATTCGTCTCTTACTGGATCATATAAAACGCCTGGCGTTTTTATCGACTCGTCATCCCTAATCTTCAGCACTTTATTGTTTCCATTATCTGTCAGAGAATTTAAGACTTATTCTTCCTTTGAGAGTAATTTTTCTAAAGATTGAACTTGTACTGCTTTAATTGGCTGATATCTTCGGACATCCGTTAATTAAATCTGCGCCAGTCATCAGGACATCCATATAAAAATGTTGTTTTATAATATTTTTTATTTGCAGCTCTACTTTTGATCCTCTCCATTCTTAAACAGAAAGGCGTGGCTGGTAAAAATTTCCCTCAACTGCTACTGGTAACATTTCCATATGTACCAACTACTCGAATTTCTTCATGAAATTTCTGTAGCGGTCTCGCAGTTCAGGATTGCGACGTAGTTTCTGTGCACTCGTATATATAATGTCATTAAGGCACTTTTGCTGATGAATCAAAACCCTTACTTTTGTTGTCAAGCTTCCTTCGCGTACGACAGAAAGGCGAGGCTGGTAAAAATTTCCCTCAGCTGCTACTGGTAACATTTCCATATGTACCAATTGCTCGCATTTCTTCTTGAAATATCTATAACGAGCTCGAATTTCAGGATTGAAACGAAGTTTCTGCGTACACCACTTTCTCTAGTTCTTAAACCTTTTCAAAATTGTCACAGCTGCATAATATTTCAAGGGTTTATTTTTTAGTTGTTCTATGTATTGTTGGCTGATCCAAAATGGCACCTACCAGTTTATTTAATAGCACCCTCCGACTCTAGTATCGCCCTTCATACACGGTATCCGGCTTCCTGAGATGTTGAATTATGTGTCTCGCCTCTGCTTTTACCGCTGTTTTTTTTTTTATTATGCATTTTTCACGTTGGTGTAGAACGGTGCATCTTGCATTTGGCTCTAGCACCACTGAATGTGCTTTTTATTGATGATGCTATATGGAACCTCCACCCTCTCTGGTACTTTTGGCTGAGCTTATCTGATCGTTTCAGACCATCTAGACTTCTGCATTAACAGTTGCATTCACTTTCCCTGAATTTCTAAATGGGAATGCAGTCCGTTTCAAATGTCTTTAATTTTTTTTCGATATACCGAAATGCTTTCCCTAGTTCGTTTTCAATCCTTAGACAATCCATCATTTTCATGGTATAATTTTGTAAGATACTTCTAGTCTCCACTCCGTTCTCGATCGGTGACGAGCTTTTAAACGAATCGCCCTAACGGGAATATGACCCCACAGCCACATATCTTTTCCTAGAATTAAAGTCCCCTCGTGGTTTTTGCTCGTCACCGCCGCTTCTCTTGCTGCAATCTCTGATATACAAGACAACTGTCATTGATTACTGTTTGCACTCAATTCTTCCGTTTCATGAGTTAGATTTTGAGCCCGCATTCCTCTATCATCGCTATTGCCTACCGACATCAATTTACTCTTTTCTCCAGTTTATCTTTACGTTCTAATACTTCTCCCCACAGCAATTCTTGCGATTTAGACACTGCCTTTTTATTTCGATAATTAATTTGTGGCATCACTATATCACTAACCGTATACAGTATTTTCGTAGTAGTCACCATTCGTATTCGACTTTAAGATCTCGTGGTGTTTAAAAGAAAATTTCCAGCAATATTTTTCATTAATTGCAAAATGGATCTACCTGTTGCTGTTTAATTTTAACCAGACCAGATTTTTAATCATGGCTTTCAGTTTTGCCCATTTTATTATAATTATTATTTTTATAGATTTTTTGGCTCTTTTATATAATAAGGGCCAATGAGCCAGTTGAACGCTGAATAATGTATGTACAGTTCAGCTATTTCTAGTACACTATTTTATTTACTAACAAGTAAGTAAGCAGTAAGTCCGGCCGGACGGAGCTTTGAATACCCTCCATCATTTGAAATGAATTATAAAATTTTCAAAAAAATTAAATCTATTAAAAATTCTGTAAAGAATACCGAATATCAGAAGTTGCCGATATATTGGAGGGATATGCGATATTGTGGACCTATAAAGACAATTCTCTTTCAGGGAGTAAAGTACTCACAAGGAAATCTTTGTGTAAAATTTCTGACAATTCCTTTAAAACATATGGCTAAAATCATCAAAATACCGAATATCGTTGGTACCGTTATATGGGGGCTGTACGATATGCACCCGAATGTCGGGGGTACCGTTATATGGGGGATATACGATATCGTGGACCTATATAGACAATTTTCTTTAAGGGGGTAAGGTGCTCACAAGGAAATACTTGTGTAGAATTTCTGACAATTCCTTTTAAAAATATGGCTAAAATCATCAAAATACCGAATATCGTTGGTAACGTTATATGGGGGCTATACGATATCTTGGACCGATATAGCCCATCTTCGAACTTGACCTGCCTGCAGACAAAAGACAGATCTGCGCAAAATTTTAGCTTCCTATCTTAATTCGTTTTGATTGTAGCGTGACTACAACAGACGGTGGACCTATATATATAATTCTCTTTCAGGGGGTAAAATACCCACAAAGAACTCCTTGTGTGAAATGTGGCTAAAATCATCAAAATACCGAATATCGGGGAGAACCGTTATATGAAGGCTATACGATATCGTGGATCTATATAGACAACTCTCTTCCAGGGGTAAAATGCCCACAGAACTCCTTGTGTGGAATTTTAGAAAATTCCGTTGAAAAATGTGGCTAAAATCATTAAAATACCGAATATCGGGGTTACCGTTATGTGGGGGATATACGATATCGTGGACCTATATAGACAATTCTCATTCAGGGGGTAAGGTGCTCACAAGGAACTCCTTGTGTAAAATTTCTAATAATTCCTTTTAAAAATATGGCTAAAATCATGAATATACCGAATATCGGGGGGTACCGTTATATGGGAGCTATACGATATCGTGGACCGATATAGCCCATCTTCGAACTTGACCTGCCTATAGACAAAAGACAGATCTGCGCAAAATTTTAGCTTCCTATCTTAATTCGTTTTGATTGTAGCGTGATTACAACAGACCGTTGACCTACATATACAATTCTCTTTCAGGGGGTAAAATACCCACAAAGAACTCCTTGTGTGGAATGTGGCCAAAATCATCAAAATTCCGACTATCGGGGAGAACTGTTATATGAAGGCTATACGATATCGTGGACCAATGTATACAATTCTCTTTCAGGGGGTAAAATACCCACAAAAAATGTGGCTAAAATCATTAAAATACCGAATATCGGGGGTACCGTTATATGGGGGCTATACGATATCGTGGACCTTTATAGACAATTCTCTTTAAGGGGGTAAAATACCCACAAAGAACTCCTTGTGTGGAATTTTAGACAATTCCGTTGAAAATGTGGCTAAAATCATCAAAATACCGAATGTCGGTGGGTATCGTTATATGGGGGCTATACGATATCGTGGACCTTTATAGACAATTCTCTTTCAGGGGGTAAAATACCCACAAAGAACTCCTTGTTTGGAATTTCAGACAATTCCGTTGAAAAATGTGGCTAAAATGATCAAAATACCGAATGTTGGGGGGTACCGTTATATGGGAGATATACGATATCGTTTACCGATATAGCCCATCTTCGAACTTGACCTGCCTATAGACAAAAGGCAGATCTGCGCAAAAATTTTAGCTTCCTATCACAATTAGTTTTGATTGTAGCGTGATTACAACAGACGGTGGACCTATATAGACAATTCTCTTTCAGGGGGTAAAATACCCACAAAGAACTCCTTGTGTGGAATGTGGCTAAAATCATCAAAATACCGAATATTGGGGAGAAATGTTATATGAAGGCTATACGATATCGTGGACCTATATACACAATTCTCTCTCAGGGGGTAAAATACCCACAAAAAAATGTGGCTAAAATCATTAAAATACCCATAATCGGGGGTACCGTTATACGGGGGCTATATGATATCGTGGACCTATGTAAACAATTCTCTTTAAGGGGGTAAAATAACCACAAAGAACTCCTTGTGTGGAATTTTAGAAAATTCCGTTGGAAAATGAGGCTAAAATCATCAAAATACCGAATGTCAGTGGGTATCGTTATATGGGGGCTATACGATATCGTGGACCTTTATAGACAATTCTCTTTCAGGGGGTAAAATACCCACAAAGAACTCCTTGAGTGGAATTTTAGACAATTCCGTTAAAAAATGTGGCTAAGATGATCAAAATACCGAATGTTGTTGGGTATCGTTATATGGGGGCTATACGATATCGTGGGCCTTTATAGACAATTCTCTTTAAAGGGGTAAAATACCCACAACGAACTCCTTGTGTGGAATTTTAGACAATTCTGTTGAAAAATGTGTCTAAAATCATTAAAATACCGAATATCGGGGGTACCGTTATATGGGGGCTATACGATATCGTGGACCTTTATAGACAATTCTCTTTAAAGGGGTAAAATACCCACAAAGAACTCCTTGTGTGGAATTTTAGACAATTCCGTTGAAAAATGTGGCTAAAATGATCAAAATGTCGAATGTTGGTGGGTATCGTTATATGGGGGCTACACGATATCGTGGGCAATTCTCTTTAAAGGGGTAAAATACCCACAAAAGACTCCTTGTGTGGAATTTTAGACAATTCCGTTGAAAAATGTGGCTAAAATGATCAAAATACCGAATGTTGGGGGGGTACCGTTATATGGGGGATATACGATATCGTGGACCGATATAGCCCATCTTCGAACTTGACCTGCCTATAGACAAAAGACAGATCTGCGCAAAAATTTTAGCTTCCTATCTCAATTCGTTTTGATTGTAGCGTGATTACAACAGACGGTGGACCTATATAGACAATTCTCTTTCAGGGGTATAATACCCACAAAGAACTCCTTGTGTGGAATGTGGCTAAAATCATCAAAATACCGAATATCGGGGAGAACTGTTATATGAAGGCTATACGATATCGTGGACCTATATACACAATTCTCTTTCAGGGGGTAAAATACCCACAAAGAACTCCTTCTGTGTAATTTTAAAAAATTCCGTTGAAAAATGTGGCTAAAATCATCAAAATACCGAATGTTGGTGGATATCGTTATATGGGGGCTATACGATATCGTGGGCCTTTATAGGCATCGCTACCCCTTTTGATTTTATATGCATTCAAAACTTTATTTACGAATATATGTTGGATAAAGAAAAACAAATTTAAAAATTAAAAAAAAAATATTGCGCTAATTTAATGCGTTAATAAACAAAATCATTACAAAAGCAGTAACATGACATGCATACACGAAGAGTTTGTCCTTTGGATTTATTTATTTCATAGCAAATACCAAGCGTGCAGGAAACTGCAATTTTTTTAAGTAGAGTGGCATTTCTATTGCAATTAGTGAATTCGAGATATCGTGGACCTTTATAGACAATTCTCTTTCAGGGGGTAAAATACCCACAAAGAACTCCTTGAGTGGAATTTTAGACAATTCCGTTAAAAAATGTGGCTAAAATGATCAAAATACCGAATGTTGGTGGGTATCGTTATATGGGGGCTATACGATATCGTGGGCCTTTATAGACAATTCTCTTTAAAGGGGTAAAATACCCACAACGAACTCCTTGTGTGGAATTTTAGACAATTCCGTTGAAATATGTGGCTAAAATCATTAAAATACCGAATATCGGGGGTACCGTTATATGGGGGCTATACGATATCGTGGACCTTTATAGACAATTCTCTTTAAAGGGGTAAACCCACAACGAACTCCTTGTGTGGAATTTTAGACAATTCCGTTGAAAAATGTGGCTAAAATGATCAAAATACCGAATGTTGGTGGGTATCGTTATATGGGGGCTATACGATATCGTGGGCAATTCTCTTTAAAGGGGTAAAATACCCACAAAGGACTCCTTGTGTGGAATTTTAGACAATTCCGTTGAAAAATGTGGCTAAAATGATCAAAATACCGAATGTTGGGGGGTACCGTTATATGGGGGATATACGATATCGTGGACCGATATAGCCCATCTTCGAACTTGACCTGCCTATAGACAAAAGACAGATCTGCGCAAAAATTTTAGCTTCCTATCTCAATTCGTTTTGATTGTAGCGTGATTACAACAGACGGTGGACCTATATAGACAATTCTCTTTCAGGGGTAAAATATCCACAAAGAACTCCTTCTGTGTAATTTTAAAAAATTCCGTTGAAAAATGTGGCTAAAATCATTAAAATACCCATAATCGGGTTTACCGTTATATGGGGGCTATATGATGTGTGGAATGTGACACAAGGAGTTCTTTGTGGGTATTTTACCCCTGAAACAGAATTGTCTATATAGGTCCACCGTCTGTTGTAATCACGCTACAATCAAAACGAATTGAGATAGGAAGCTAAAATTTTTGCGCAGATCTGTCTTTTGTCTATAGGCAGGTCAAGTTCGAAGATGGGCTATATCGGTCCACGATATCGTATATCGGTGGACCTATATAGACAATTCTCTTTCAGGGGTAAAATACCCACAAAGAACTCCTTGTGTGGAATGTGGCTAAAATCATCAAAATACCGAATATCGGGGAGAACTGTTATATGAAGGCTATACGATATCGTGGACCTATATACACAATTCTCTTTCAGGGGGTAAAATACCCACAAAGAACTCCTTCTGTGTAATTTTAAAAAATTCCGTTGAAAAATGTGGCTAAAATCATTAAAATACCCATAATCGGGTTTACCGTTATATGGGGGCTATATGATATCGTGGACCTATATAAACAACTCTTTAAGGGATTAAAATACCCGCAAAGAACTCCTTGTGTGGAATTTAAGATAATTCCGTTGAATAATGTGGCTAAAATCATCAAAATACCGAATGTCGGTGGGTATCGTTATACGGGGGCTATACGATATCGTGGACCTTTATAGACAATTCTCTTTCAGGGGTAAAATACCCACAAAGAACTCCTTGTGTGGAATGTGGCTAAAATCATCAAAATACCGAATATCGGGGAGAACTGTTATATGAAGGCTATACGATATCGTGGACCTATATACACAATTCTCTTTCAGGGGGTAAAATACCCACAAAGAACTCCTTCTGTGTAATTTTAAAAAATTCCGTTGAAAAATGTGGCTAAAATCATTAAAATACCCATAATCGGGTTTACCGTTATATGGGGGCTATATGATATCGTGGACCTATATAAACAATTCTCTTTAAGGGGGTAAAATACCCGCAAAGAACTCCTTGTGTGGAATTTAAGATAATTCCGTTGAATAATGTGGCTAAAATCATCAAAATACCGAATGTCGGTGGGTATCGTTATACGGGGGCTATACGATATCGTGGACCTTTATAGACAATTCTCTTTCAGGGGTAAAATACCCACAAAGAACTCCTTGTGTGGAATGTGGCTAAAATCATCAAAATACCGAATATCGGGGAGAACTGTTATATGAAGGCTATACGATATCGTGGACCTATATACACAATTCTCTTTCAGGGGGTAAAATACCCACAAAGAACCCCTTCTGTGTAATTTTAAAAAATTCCGTTGAAAAATGTGGCTAAAATCATTAAAATATCCATAATCGGGTTTACCGTTATATGGGGGCTATATGATATCGTGGACCTATATAAACAATTCTCTTTAAGGGGGTAAAATACCCGCAAAGAACTCCTTGTGTGGAATTTAAGATAATTCCGTTGAATAATGTGGCTAAAATCATCAAAATACCGAATGTTGGTGGATATCGTTATATGGGGGCTATACGATATCGTGGGCCTTTATAGGCATCGCTACCCCTTTTGATTTTATATGCATTCAAAATTTTATTTACGAATATATGTTGGATAAAGAAAAACAAATTTAAAAATTAAAAAAAAATATTGCGCTAATTTAATGCGTTAATAAACAAAATCATTACAAAAGCAGTAACATGACATGCATACACGAAGAGTTTGTCCTTTGGATTTATTCATTTCATAGCAAATACCAAGCGTGCAGGAAATTGCAATTTTTTTAAGTGGAGTGGCATTTCTATTGCTATTAGTGAATTCGAGATATCGTGGACCTTTATAGACAATTCTCTTTCAGGGGGTAAAATACCCACAAAGAACTCCTTGAGTGGAATTTTAGACAATTCCGTTAAAAAATGTGGCTAAAATGATCAAAATACCGAATGTTGGTGGGTATCGTTATATGGGGGCTATGCGATATCGTGGGCCTTTATAGACAATTCTCTTTAAAGGGGTAAAATACCCACAACGAACTCCTTGTGTGGAATTTTAGACAATTCCGTTGAAATATGTGGCTAAAATCATTAAAATACCGAATATCGGGGGTACCGTTATATGGGGGCTATACGATATCGTGGACCTTTATAGACAATTCTCTTTAAAGGGGTAAACCCACAACGAACTCCTTGTGTGGAATTTTAGACAATTCCGTTGAAAAATGTGGCTAAAATGATCAAAATACCGAATGTTGGTGGGTATCGTTATATGGGGGCTATACGATATCGTGGGCAATTCTCTTTAAAGGGGTAAAATACCCACAAAGGACTCCTTGTGTGGAATTTTAGACAATTCCGTTGAAAAATGTGGCTAAAATGATCAAAATACCGAATGTTGGGGGGTACCGTTATATGGGGGATATACGATATCGTGGACCGATATAGCCCATCTTCGAACTTGACCTGCCTATAGACAAAAGACAGATCTGCGCAAAAATTTTAGCTTCCTATCTCAATTCGTTTTGATTGTAGCGTGATTACAACAGACGGTGGACCTATATAGACAATTCTCTTTCAGGGGTAAAATATCCACAAAGAACTCCTTCTGTGTAATTTTAAAAAATTCCGTTGAAAAATGTGGCTAAAATCATTAAAATACCCATAATCGGGTTTACCGTTATATGGGGGCTATATGATGTGTGGAATGTGACACAAGGAGTTCTTTGTGGGTATTTTACCCCTGAAACAAAATTGCCTATATAGGTCCACCGTCTGTTGTAATCACGCTAAAATTTTTGCGCAGATCTGTCTTTTGTCTATAGGCAGGTCAAGTTCGAAGATGGGCTATATCGGTCCACGATATCGTATATCGGTGGACCTATATAGACAATTCTCTTTCAGGGGTAAAATACCCACAAAGAACTCCTTGTGTGGAATGTGGCTAAAATCATCAAAATACCGAATATCGGGGAGAACTGTTATATGAAGGCTATACGATATCGTGGACCTATATACACAATTCTCTTTCAGGGGGTAAAATACCCACAAAGAACTCCTTCTGTGTAATTTTAAAAAATTCCGTTGAAAAATGTGGCTAAAATCATTAAAATACCCATAATCGGGTTTACCGTTATATGGGGGCTATATGATATCGTGGACCTATATAAACAACTCTTTAAGGGATTAAAATACCCGCAAAGAACTCCTTGTGTGGAATTTAAGATAATTCCGTTGAATAATGTGGCTAAAATCATCAAAATACCGAATGTCGGTGGGTATCGTTATACGGGGGCTATACGATATCGTGGACCTTTATAGACAATTCTCTTTCAGGGGTAAAATACCCACAAAGAACTCCTTGTGTGGAATGTGGCTAAAATCATCAAAATACCGAATATCGGGGAGAACTGTTATATGAAGGCTATACGATATCGTGGACCTATATACACAATTCTCTTTCAGGGGGTAAAATACCCACAAAGAACTCCTTCTGTGTAATTTTAAAAAATTCCGTTGAAAAATGTGGCTAAAATCATTAAAATACCCATAATCGGGTTTACCGTTATATGGGGGCTATATGATATCGTGGACCTATATAAACAATTCTCTTTAAGGGGGTAAAATACCCGCAAAGAACTCCTTGTGTGGAATTTAAGATAATTCCGTTGAATAATGTGGCTAAAATCATCAAAATACCGAATGTCGGTGGGTATCGTTATACGGGGGCTATACGATATCGTGGACCTTTATAGACAATTCTCTTTCAGGGGTAAAATACCCACAAAGAACTCCTTGTGTGGAATGTGGCTAAAATCATCAAAATACCGAATATCGGGGAGAACTGTTATATGAAGGCTATACGATATCGTGGACCTATATACACAATTCTCTTTCAGGGGGTAAAATACCCACAAAGAACCCCTTCTGTGTAATTTTAAAAAATTCCGTTGAAAAATGTGGCTAAAATCATTAAAATATCCATAATCGGGTTTACCGTTATATGGGGGCTATATGATATCGTGGACCTATATAAACAATTCTCTTTAAGGGGGTAAAATACCCGCAAAGAACTCCTTGTGTGGAATTTAAGATAATTCCGTTGAATAATGTGGCTAAAATCATCAAAATACCGAATGTTGGTGGATATCGTTATATGGGGGCTATACGATATCGTGGGCCTTTATAGGCATCGCTACCCCTTTTGATTTTATATGCATTCAAAATTTTATTTACGAATATATGTTGGATAAAGAAAAACAAATTTAAAAATTAAAAAAAAATATTGCGCTAATTTAATGCGTTAATAAACAAAATCATTACAAAAGCAGTAACATGACATGCATACACGAAGAGTTTGTCCTTTGGATTTATTCATTTCATAGCAAATACCAAGCGTGCAGGAAATTGCAATTTTTTTAAGTGGAGTGGCATTTCTATTGCTATTAGTGAATTCGAGATAGCAACATACTTCGCCGTAATAAGCGTATTTCAAATAAATTGTTGTGTTGTTTTTTTGTTTTAGCCTAGGCGTTGTGGGTCAATGGTTCTTATTAAAATCATATCCCAATCTGATCCGATTTAAATATAATTTTAAAAAAATTACTTTTACACCAAACTCCGCCACACCTTTCATAATTCATTGAAATTGGTGCGTCAAATATGTGAAATCTGCCGAGAATATATATATGGGAGCTATATCCAAATCTTAACTAATTTCCAATTAATTTATCACATTTATTATTATAACCAAATTCCGCCACACATTCTGAATTTCATTGGAATCGGTCATATATATCGTGTTTGGTGCATAATATGTACGAAATCGGCCGAAATATATATGTTAGCTATATCCAAACCTCAACTGATTTCAATATAATTTGGCAATTTTTGCTGGTGCCAGATTTTGTCTCTCTCGCTTTGGGTGCATCAAATATGTGAAATCGGCTGAGTATATATTTGGGAGCTATAATCACATCTGAGCGTATTTGAATATAATTTGTCAAATTTATTTTTGTACCAAATTTAGTCACTCATGCCGAATTTAGTTGGAATCGGAAATACGTATCGTGTTTTGTGCATCAAATATGTGAAATCGACGGAAAATATATATGGGAGCTATATCCAAATCTGAACCGATTTTAATATAATTTGACTAATTTATTTTCTAATCAAAATCCCGTTACATATTCCAAATTTCTTTGGAATCGAACATACATATCGTGTATGGTGCATAAAATACATGAAATCGGTCGAAAATATATATGAGAGCTATATCCAAATCTAAACAGATTTTAATATAATTTGACAAATGTATATTTGTTTTAATTTCCGCTACACATTTCAAATTTCATTCAAATTAGAGATACATAGCGTGTTTGGTGCATCAAATACATGAAATCGGTCGAAAATATATATGGGAGCTATATCCTAATCTGAACCGATTTCAATTTAATTTGACAAATTCATTTTGGCTCCCAATTCCGTTACTTATTTTAAATTTCATTACAATTGGAAATACATGTCGTGTTTGGTCCACCAAATACATGAAATCGGCCGAAAATGTATATGGGAGCTATATCCAAATCTGAACCGATTTCAATATAATTTGGGAAATCAATTTTTTAGATAGAATCTATCACACGTTTCAAATTTCATTGAAATTGGGGATACATAGCGTGTTTGGTGCATCAAATGCTTGAAATCGGCCGAAAATATATATGGGAGCTATATCCAAACTGAACCGATTTCAATATAATTTGACAAATTTATTTTCGGATTAAATCCCGTCACACATTCCAAAATTTGGCAAACTTATTTTTGTTCCAAATTCCGTTACGTATTCCAAATTTGGAGACTGTATCTTCAACCAATCAATAGATATGTGCATATAAAATCTAAATTTTTGGGAGGTACCTCCGATTCTGATGCTATAACTCTAGTTCCAAGTGGAAATTCAAAAATGTATATAGCCTATGTTACTTTCAGGCGATGTTGCAGTATATATGGAAATTTTCAGGAAAATCTATTCAGCGGTTTTCGAGTCCATAAATTACAAACAAACAAACATACAAACATTTTCCTCTTTTATAGATATAGAAGATTCCCTTTAAAGGGGTAAAATACCCACAACGAACTCCTTGTGTGGAATTTTAGACAATTCCGTTGAAAAACGTGGCTAAAATAATCAAAATACCGAATGTCGGTGGGTATCGTTATATGGGGGCTATACGATATCGTGGACCTTTATAGACAATTCTCTTTTAGGGGGTAAAATACAAACAAAGAACTCCTTGTGTGGAATTTTAGATAATTCCGTTAAAAAATGTGGCTAAAATCATCAAAATACCGAATGTCGGTGGGTATCGTTATACGGGGGTTATACGATATCGTGGTCCTTTATAGACAATTCTCTTTCAGGGGGTAAAATACCCACAAAGAACTCCTTGTGTGGAATTTTAGACAATTCCGTTGAAAAATGTGGCTAAAATGATCAAAATGCCGAATGTTGGTGGGTATAGTTATATGGGGGCTATAAGATATCGTGGGGCTTTATAGACAATTCTCTTTAATGGGGTAAAATACCCACAACGAACTCCTTGTGTGGAATTTTAGACAATTCCGTTGAAAAACGTGGCTAAAATAATCAAAATACCGAATGTAGGTGGTTATCGTTATATGGGGGCTATACGATATCGTGGACCTTTATAGACAATTCTCTTTCAGGGGGTAAAATACCCACAAAGAACTCCTTGTGTGGAATTTTAGACAATTCCGTTGAAAAATGTGGCTAAAATCATTAAAATACCGAATATCGGGGGTACCATTATATGGGGGCTATACGATATCGTGAACCTTTATAGACAATTCTCTTTCAGGGGGTAAAATACCCACAAAGAACTCCTTGTGTGGAATTTTAGACAATTCCGTTGAAAAATATGGCTAAAATCATCAAAATACCGAATGTTGGTGGGTATCGTTATATGGGGGCTTTACGATATCATGAACCTTTATAGACAATTCTCTTTAAGGGGCTAAAATACCCACAAAGAACTACTTGTGTGGAATTTTAGACAATTCCGTTGAAAAATATGGCTAAAATCATCGAAATACCGAATGTTGGTGGGTATCGTTATATGGGGGCTATACGATATCGAGGACCTTTATAGACAATTCTCTTTAAGGGGGTAAAATACCCACAAAGAACTCCTTGTGTGGATTTTTAGACAATTCCGTTGAAAAATGTGGCTAAAATGATCAAAATACCGAATGTTGGTGGGTATCGTTATATGGGGGCTATACGATATCGTGGACCTTTAAAGACAATTCTCTTTAAGGAAGTAAAATACCCACAAAGAACTCCTTGTGTGGAATTTTAGACAATTCCGTTGAAAAATGTGGCTAAAATCATTAAAATACCGATAATCTGAGGTACCGTTATATAAGGGCTATAGGATATCGTGGACCTTTATAGACAATTCTCTTTCAGGGGGTAAAATACCCACAAAGAACTCCTTGTGTGGAATTTTAGACAATTCCGTTGAAAAATGTGGCTAAAATCATCGAAATACCGAATGTTGGTGGGTATCGTTATATGGGGGCTATACGATCTCGAGGACCTTTATAGACAATTCTCTTTAAGGGGGTAAAATACCCACAAAGAACTCCTTGTGTGGATTTTTAGACAATTCCGTTGAAAAATGTGGCTAAAATGATCAAAATACCGAATGTTGGTGGGTATCGTTATATGGGGGCTATACGATATCGTGGACCTTTAAAAACAATTCTCTTTAAGGAAGTAAAATACCCACAAAGAACTCCTTGTGTGGAATTTTAGACAATTCCGTTGAAAAATGTGGCTAAAATCATTAAAATACCGATAATCTGAGGTACCGTTATATAAGGGCTATAGGATATCGTGGACCTTTATAGACAATTCTCTTTCAGGGGGTAAAATATCCACAAAGAACTCCTTGTGTGGAATTTTAGACAATTCCGTTGAAAAATGTGGCTAAAATCATTAAAATACCGAATATCGGGGGTACCTTTATATGGGGGCTATACGATATCCTGAACCTTTATAGACAATTCTCTTTAAGGGGGTAAAATACCCACAAAGAACTACTTGTGTTGAATTTTAGACAATTCCGTTGAAAAATATGGCTAAAATCATTAAAATACCGAATATCGGGGGTACCGTTATATGGGGGCTATACGATATCGTGGACCTTTATAGACAATTCTCCTTAAGGGGGTAAAATACCCACAAAGAACTCCTTGTGTAGAATTTCTGACAATTCCATTTAAAAATATGGCTAAAATCATCAAAATACCGAATATCGGGGGGTACCGTTATATGGTGGCTATACGATATCGTGGACCGATATAGCCCATCTTCGAACTTGACCTGCCTATAGACAAAAGACAGATCTGCGCAAAATTTTAGCTTCCTATCTCAATTCGTTTTGATTGTTGCGTGATTACAACAGACGGTGGACCTATATAGACTATTTAAGGGGTAAAATACCCACAAAGAACTCCTTGTGTGGAATGTGGCTAGGATCATCAAAATACCAAATATCGGGGAGAATCGTTATATGAAGGCTATACGATATCGTGGACCTATATACACAATTCTCTCTCAGGGGGTAAACTACCCACAAAGAACTCCTTCTGTGTAATTTTAAAAAAATCCGTTGAAAAATGTGGCTAAATCATCAAAATACCGAATATCGGGGGGTACCGTTATATGGGGGCTATACTATGTCGTGGACCGATATAGCCCATCTTCGAACTTGACCTGCCATAGACAAAGGACAGATCTGCGCAAAATTTTAGCTTCCTATATCAATTCGTTTTGATTGTAGCGTGATTACAACAGACGGTGGACCTATATAGACAATTCTCTTTCAGGGGTTAAAATATCCACAAAGAACTCCTTGTGCAATGTGGCTAAAATCATCAAAATACCGAATATCGGGGAGAACCGTTATATGAAGGCTATACGATATCGTGGACCTATAAACACAATTATCTTTCAGGGGGTAAAATTCCCACAAAGAACTCCTTCTGTGTAATTTAAAAAAAATTCCGTTGAAAAATGTGGCTAAAATCATTAAAATACCGATAATCGGAGGTACCGTTATGTGGGGGCTATACGATATCGTGGACCTATATAAACAATTCTCTTTCAGGGGGTATAATACTCAGCAGGAACTCCTTGTGTGGAATTTTAGAAAATTCCGTTGAAAATGTGGCTAAAATCATCTAAATACGGAATATCGGTTATATATGGGTGCTGTACGATATCGTGGTCTCTTGCAATGGGTAAAATACCCACAAAGAACTCCTTGTGTGGAATTTTAGACAATTCCGTTGAAAAATGTGGCTAAAATCATCAAAATACCGAATGTCGGTGGGTATCGTTATATGGGGGCTATACGATATCGTGGACCTTTATAGACAATTCTCTTTAAGGGGGTAAAATACCCACAAAGAACTCCTTGTGTGGAATTTTAGACAATTCCGTTGAAAAATGTGGCTAAAATCATCAAAATACCGAATGTCGTTGGGTATCGTTATATGGGTGCTATACGATATCGTGGATCTTCATAGACAATTCTCTTTAAGGGGGTAAAAAACCCACAAAGAACTCCTTGTGTGGAATTTTAGACAATTCCGTTGAAAAATGTGGCTAAAATCATCAAAATACCGAATATCGGTGGTTATCGTTATATGGGGGCTGTACGATATCGTTGACCTATATAGAAAATTCTCTTTAAGGGGGTAAAATACACACAAAGAACTCCTTGTGTAGAATTTTAGACAATTCCGCTGAAAATGTGGCTAAAATATAAAAATACCGAATATCGGTGGGTATCGTTATATGGGGGCTGTACGATATCGTGAACCTATATAGACAATTCTCTTTAAGGGGGTAAAATACCCACAAAGAACTCCTTGTGTGGAATTTTAGACAATTCCGTTGAAAAATGTGGCTAAAATGATCAAAATACCGAAGGGGGGGGGGGGGGGGGGCGCTGAATGGGGGATATATGATATCGTGGTCCTATATAGACAATTCCCTTCCAGGGGGTAAGGTGCTCACAAGGAACTCCTTGTGTAGAATTTCTGACAATTGCTTTAAAAAATATGGCTAAAATCATCAAAATACCGAATATCGGGGGGTACCGTTATATGGGGGCTATACGATATCGTGGACCGATATAGCCCATCTTCGAACTTGACCTGCCTGCAGACAAAAGACAGATCTGCGCAAAATTTTAGCTTCCTATTTTAATTCGTTTTGATTGTAGCGTGATTACAACAGACGGTGGACCTATATACAATTCTCTGTAAGGGGGTAAAATACCCACAAAGAACTCCTGGTCTGGAATGTGGCTAAAATCATCAAAATACCGAATATCGGGGAGAACCGTTATATGAAGGCTATACGATATCGTGGATCTATATACACAATTCTCTTTCAGGGGGTAAAATGCCCACAGAACTCCTTGTGTGGAATTTTAGAAAATTCCGTTGAAAAATGTGGCTAAAATCATCAAAATACCGAATATCGGGGGGTACCGTTATATGGGGGTTCTACGATATCGTGGACCTTTATAGACAATTCTCTTTAAGGGGGTAATATACCCACAAAGAACTCCTTGTGTGGAATTGTAGACAATTTCGTTGAAAAATGTGGCTAAAAACATCAAAATACCGAATGGGGGGGGGGGGGGGGCGCTGTATGGGGGATATATGATATCGTGGACCTATATAGACAATTCTCTTCCAGGGGGTAAGGTGCTCACAAGGAACTCCTTGTGTAGAATTTCTGACAATTCCTTTAAAAAATATGGCTAAAATCATCAAAATACCGAATATCGGGGGGTTCCGTTATATGGGGGATATACGATATCTTGGACCTATATAGACAATTCTCTTTCAGGGGGCAAGGTGCTCACAGGGAACTCCTTCTGTAGAATTTCTGACAATTCCTTTTAAAAATATGGCTAAATCATCAAAATACCGAATATCCGGGGGTACCGTTATATGGGGGCTATACGATATCGTGGACCGATATAGCGCATCTTCGAACTTGACCTGCCTATAGACAAAAGACAGATCTGCGCAAAATTTTAGCTTCCTATCTCAATTCGTTTTGATTGAAGCGTGATTACAACAGACGGTGGACCTATATAGACAATTCTCTTTCAGGAGGTAAAATACCCACAAAGAACTCCTTGCGTGGAATTATTGACAATTCCGTTGAAAAATGTGGCTAAAGTCATCAAAATACCGAATATCGTGGTTATCGTTATATGGGGGCTGTACGATATCGTGGACATATATAGACAATTCTCTTTAAGGGGGTAATATACCCACAAAGAACTGCTTGTGTAGAATTTCTGAACAATTCTCTTTCAGGCGTATAATACTCAGCAGGAACTCCTTGTGTGGAATTTTAGACAATTCCGTTGAAAAATGTGGCTAAAATCATCAAAATACCGAATGTCGGTGGGTATCGTTATATGGGGGCTATACGATATCGTGGACCTTTATAGACAACTCTCTTTAAGGGGGTGAAATACCCACAAAGAACTCCTTGTGTGGAATTTTAGACAATTCCGTTGAAAAATGTGGCTAAATTAATCATTATAATATCGAATATCGGTGGTTATCGTTATATGGGGGCTGTACGATATCGTTGACCTATATAGACAACTCTCTTTAAGGGGGTGAAATACCCACAAAGAACTCCTTGTGTGGATTTTTAGACAATTCCGTTGAAAAATGTGGCTAAAATGATCAAAATACCGAATGTTGGTGGGTATCGTTATATGGGGGCTATACGATATCGTGGACCTTAAAAGACAATTCTCTTTAAGGAAGTAAAATACCCACAAAGAACTCCTTGTGTGCAATTTTAGACAATTCCGTTGAAAAATGTGGCTAAAATCATTAAAATGCCGATAATCTGAGGTACCGTTATATAAGGGCTATAGGATATCGTGGACCTTTATAGACAATTCTCTTTCAGGGGGTAAAATACCCACAAAGAACTCCTTGTGTGGAATTTTAGACAATTCCGTTGAAAAATGTGGCTAAAATCATTAAAATACCGAATATCGGGGGTACCTTTATATGGGGCTATACGATATCCTGAACCTTTATAGACAATTCTCTTTCAGGGTGTAAACTACCCACAAAGAACTCCTTCTGTGTAATTTTAAAAAATTCCGTTGAAAAATGTGGCTAAAATCATCAAAAATACCGAATATCGGGGGGTACCGTTATATGGGGGCTATACTATGTCGTGGACCGATATAGCCCATCTTCGAACTTGACCTGCCATAGACAAAGGACAGATCTGCGCAAAATTTTAGCTTCCTATCTCAATTCGTTTTGATTGTAGCGTGATTACAACAGACGGTGGACCTATATAGACAATTCTCTTTCAGGGGTTAAAATACCCACAAAGAACTCCTTGTGCGCAATGTGGCTAAAATCATCAAAATACCGAATATCGGGGAGAACCGTTATATGAAGGCTATACGATATCGTGGACCTATAAACACAATTATCTTTCAGGGGGTAAACTACCCACAAAGAACTCCTTCTGTGTAATTTTAAAAAAATCCGTTGAAAAATGTGGCTAAAATCATCAAAATACCGATAATCGGAGGTACCGTTATGTGGGGGCTATACGATATCGTGGACCTATATAAACAATTCTCTTTCAGGGGGTATAATACTCAGCAGGAACTCCTTGTGTGGAATTTTAGAAAATTCCGTTGAAAAATGTGGCTAAAATCATCTAAATACGGAATATCGGTTATATATGGGTGCTGTACGATATCGTGGTCTCTTGCAATGGGTAAAATACCCACAAAGAACTCCTTGTGTGGAATTTTAGACAATTCCGTTGAAAAATGTGGCTAAAATCATCAAAATACCGAATGTCGGTGGGTATCGTTATATGGGGGCTATACGATATCGTGGACCTTTATAGACAATTCTCTTTAAGGGGGTAAAATACCCACAAAGAACTCCTTGTGTGGAATTTTAGACAATTCCGTTGAAAAATGAATGGGGGATATATGATATCGTGGACCTATATAGACAACTCTCTTCCAGGGGGTAAGGTGCTCACAAGGAACTCCTTGTGTACAATTTCTGACAATTCCTTAAAAAAATATAGCTAAAATCATCAAAATACCGAATATCGGGGGGTACCGTTATATGGGGGCTATACGATATCGTGGACCGGTATAGCCCATCTTCGAACTTGACCTGCCTGCAGACAAAAGACAGATCTGCGCAAAATTTTAGCTTCCTATCTTAATTCGTTTTGATTGTAGCGTGATTACAACAGACGGTGGACCTATATACAATTCTCTGTAAGGGGGTAAAATACCCACAAAGAACTCCTTGTATGGAATGTGGCTAAAATCATCAAAATACCGAATATCGGGGAGAACCGTTATATGAAGGCTATACGATATCGTGGATCTATATACACAATTCTCTTTCAGGGGGTAAAATGCCCACAGAACTCCTTGTGTGGAATTTTAGAAATTTCCGTTGAAAAATGTGGCTAAAATCATTAAAATACCGAATATAATGGGTACCGTTATATGGGGGCTCTACGATATCGTGGACCTTTATAGACAATTCTCTTTAAGGGGGTAATATACCCACAAAGAACTCCTTGTGTGGAATTTTAGACAATTTCGTTGAAAAATGTGGCTAAAAACATCAAAATACCGAATGGGGGGGCGCTGTATGGGGGATATATGATATCGTGGACCTATATAGACAATTCTCTTCCAGGGGGTAAGGTGCTCACAAGGAACTCCTTGTGTAGAATTTCTAACAATTCCTTTAAAAAATATGGCTAAAATCATCAAAATACCGAATATCGGGGGGTTCCGTTATATGGGGGATATACGATATCTTGGACCTATATAGACAATTCTCTTTCAGGGGGCAAGGTGCTCACAGGGAACTCCTTCTGTAGAATTTCTGACAATTCCTTTTAAAAATATGGCTAAAATCATCAAAATACCGAATATCGGGGGGTACCGTTATATGGGGGCTATACGATATCGTGGACCGATATAGCGCATCTTCGAACTTGACCTGCCTATAGACAAAAGACAGATCTGCGCAAAATTTTAGCTTCCTATCTCAATTC
Organism: Musca domestica; assembly: GCF_030504385.1. Classification (NCBI taxonomy): domain Eukaryota; kingdom Metazoa; phylum Arthropoda; class Insecta; order Diptera; family Muscidae; genus Musca; species Musca domestica. Next base: position 20,160,636 of record NW_026712115.1, read on the forward strand.
GTTTTGATTGAAGCGTGATTACAACAGACGGTGGACCTATATAGACAATTCTCTTTCAGGAGGTAAAATACCCACAAAGAACTCCTTGTGTGGAATTTTAGACAATTCCGTTGAAAAATGTGGCTAAAATCATCAAAATACGGAATATCGGTTATATATGTGGGCTGTACGATATCGTGGTCTCTTGCAGTGGGTAAAATACCCACAAAGGACTCCTTGTGTGGAATTTTAGACAATTCCGTTGAAAAATGTGGCTAAAGTCATCAAAATACCGAATATCGTGGTTATCGTTATATGGGGGCTGTACGATATCGTGGACATATATAGACAATTCTCTTTAAGGGGGTAATATACCCACAAAGAACTGCTTGTGTAGAATTTCTGAACAATTCTCTTTCAGGGGTATAATACTCAGCAGGAACTCCTTGTGTGGAATTTTAGACAATTCCGTTGAAAAATGTGGCTAAAATCATTAAAATACCGATAATCGGAGAGAACCGTTATATGGAGGCTATACGATATCGTGGATCTATATACACAATTCTCTTTCAGGGGGTAAAATGCCCACAGAATTCCTTGTGTGGAATTTTAGAAAATTCCGTTGAAAAATGTGGCTAAAATCATTAAAATACCGAATATAATGGGTACCGTTATATGGGGGCTGTACGATATCGTTGACCTATATAGACAATTCTCTTTCAGGGGGTAAATTGACCTATATAGACAATTCTCTGTCAGGGGTAAAATACCCACAAAGAACTCCTTGTGCGGAATGTGACTAAAATCATCAAAATACCGAATATCGGAGAGAACCGTTATATGAAGGCTATACGATATCGTGGACCTATATAGACAATTCTCTTTCAGGGGGTAAAATGCCCACAGAAATCCTTGTGTGGAATTTTAGACAATTCCGTTGAAAAATGTGGCTAAAATCATCAAAATACGGAATATCGGTTATATATGTGGGCTATACGATATCGTGGTCTCTTGCAGTGGGTAAAATACCCACAAAGGACTCCTTGTGTGGAATTTTAGACAATTCCGTTGAAAAATGTGGCTAAAATCATCAAAATACCGAATATCAGTGGTTATCGTTATATGGGGCTGTACGATATCGTTGACGTATATAGACAATTCTCTTTAAGGGGGTAATATACCCACGAAGAACTCCTTATGTAGAATTTCTGACAGTTCCTTTTAAAAATATGGCTAAAATCATCCAAATGCCGAATATCGGGGGGTACCGTTATATGGGGGCTATACGATATCGTGGACCGATATAGCCCATCTTCGAACTTGATCTGCCTATAGACAGAAGACAGATCTGCGCAAAATTTTAGATTCCTATCTAAATTCGTTTTGATTGTAGCGTGATTACAGCAGACGGTGGACCTATATACAATTCTCTTGCAGGGGTAAAATACCCACAAAGAACTCCTTGTGTGCAATGTGGCTAAGATAATCAAAATACCGAATATCGGGAAGAACCGTTATATGAAGGCTATATGATATCGTGGACCTATATTCACAATTATCTTTCAGGGGGTAAAATACCCACAAAGAACTTCTTCTGTGTAATTTTAAAAAAATCCGTTGAAAAATGTGGCTAAAATCATCAAAATACGGAATATCGGTTATATATGTGGGCTATACGATATCGTGGTCTCTTGCAGTGGGTAAAATACCCACAAAGGACTCCTTGTGTGGAATTTTAGACAATTCCGTTGAAAAATGTGGCTAAAATCATCAAAATACCGAATGTCGGTGGGTATCGTTACATGGGGGCTATACGATATCGTTGACATATATAGACAATTCTCTTTAAGGCGGTCAAATACCCACAAAGAACTCCTTGTGTGGAAATTTAGACAATTCCGTTGAAAATTTGGCTAAAGTCATCAAAATACCGAATGTCTGTGGGGGGGTACCGTTATATGGGGTCAATACAATATCGTGGACCCATATAGACAACTCCCTGTGTAGAATTTCTGACAATTTCTTTAAAAAATATGGCTAAAATCATCAATCGGGGGTACCGTTATATGGGGGATATACGATATCGTGGGCCTATATAGACAATTCTCTTTAAGGGGGTAATATACCCACAAAGAACTCCTTGTGTGGAATTTTAGACAATTCCGTTGAAAAATGTGGCTAAAGTCATCAAAATACCGAATATCGTGGTTATCGTTATATGGGGGCTGTACGATATCGTTGACCTATATAGACAATTCCCTTTAAGGGGGTAATATACCCACAAAGAACTCCTTTTGTGGAATTTTAGACAATTCCGTTGAAAAATGTGGCTAAAGTCATCAAAATACCGAATATCGTGGTTATCGTTGTATGGGGGCTGTACGATATCGTTGACCTATATAGAAAATTCCCTTTAAGGGGGTAATATACCCACAAAGAACTGCTTGTGTAGAATTTCTGACAGTTCCTTTTAAAAATATGGCTAAAATCATCAAAATACCGAATATCGGGGGGTACCGTTATATGGGGGCTATACGATATCGTGGACCGATATAGCCCATCTTCGAACTTGATCTGCCTATAGACAGAAGACAGATCTGCGCAAAATTTTAGATTCCTATCTAAATTCGTTTTGATTGTAGCGTGATTACAGCAGACGGTGGACCTATATACAATTCTCTTGCAGGGGTAAAATACCCACAAAGAACTCCTTGTGTGCAATGTGGCTAAGATAATCAAAATACAGAATATCGGGAAGAACCGTTATATGAAGGCTATATGATATCGTGGACCTATATTCACAATTATCTTTCAGGGGGTAAAATACCCACAAAGAACTTCTTCTGTGTAATTTTAAAAAAATCCGTTGAAAAATGTGGCTAAAATCATTAAAATACCGATAATCGGAGAGAACCGTTATATGGAGGCTATACGATATCGTGGATCTATTTACACAATTCTCTTTCAGGGGGTAAAATGCCCACACAATTCCTTGTGTGGAATTTTAGAAAATTCCGTTGAAAAATGTGGCTAAAATCATTAAAATACCGAATATAATGGGTACCGTTATATGGGGGCTGTACGATATCGTTGACCTATATAGACAATTCTCTTTCAGGGGGTAAATTGACCTATATAGACAATTCTCTGTCAGGGGTAAAATACCCACAAAGAACTCCTTGTGCGGAATGTGCCTAAAATCATCAAAATACCGAATATCGGAGAGAACCGTTATATGAAGGCTATACGATATCGTGGACCTATATAGACAATTCTCTTTCAGGGGGTAAAATGCCCACAGAACTCCTTGTGTGGAATTTTAGACAATTACGTTGAAGAATGTGGCTAAATTCATCAAATTCCGAATATCGGTGGTTATCGTTATATGGGTGCTGTACGATATCGTTGACCTATATAGACAATTCTCTTTAAGGGGGTAATATACCCACAAAGAACTCGTTGTGTGGAAATTTAGACAATTCCATTGAAAAATGTGGCTAAAATCATCAAAATACCGAATATCAGTGGTTATCGTTATATGGGGCTGTACGATATCGTTGACCTATATAGACACTTCTCTTTAAGGTGGTATAATACTCAGCAGGAACTCATTGTATAGAATTTCTGACAATTCCTTTTAAAAATATGGCTAAAATCATCAAAATACCGAATATCGGGGGGTACCGTTATATGGGGGCTATACGATATCTTGGACCGAAATAGCTCATCTTCCAACTTGACCTGCCTATAGACAAAAGACAAATCTGCGCAAAATTCCTATCTCAATTCGTTTTGATTGTAGCGTGATTGCAACAGACGGTGGAACTATATAGACAATTCTCTTTCAGGGGGTAAAATACCCACAAAGATCTCCTTGTGTGGAATTTTAGACAATTCCGTTGAAAAATGTGGCTAAAATCATCAAAATACGGAATATCGGTTATATATGTGGGCTGTACGATATCGTGGTCTCTTGCAGTGGGTAAAATACCCACAAAGGACTCCTTGTGTGGAATTTTAGACAATTCCGTTGAAAAAGTTGGCTAAAATCATCAAAATACCGAATGTCGGTGGTTATCGTTACATGGGGGCTGTACGATATCGTTGACCTATATAGACAATTCTCTTTAAGGGGGTCAAATACCCACAAAGAACTCCTTGTGTGGAAATTTAGACAATTCCGTTGAAAATTTGGCTAAAGTCATCAAAATACCGAATGTCTGTGGGGGGGTACCGTTATATGGGGTCTATACGATATCGTGGACCCATATAGACAATTCTCTTTCAGGGGGTATAATACTCAGCAGGAACTCCCTGTGTAGAATTTCTGACAATTTCTTTAAAAAATATGGCTAAAATCATCAATCGGGGGTACCGTTATATGGGGGATATACGATATCGTGGGCCTATATAGACAATTCTCTTTAAGGGGGTAAAATACCCAAAAAGAACTCCTTGTGTGGAATTTTAGACAATTCCGTTGAAAAATGTGGCTAAAATCATCAAAATACGGAATATCGGTTATATATGGGGGCTGTACGATATCGTGGTCTCTTGCAGTGGGTAAAATACCCACAAAGGACTGCTTGTGTGGAATTTTAAACAATTCCGTTGAAAAATGTGGCTAAAATCATCAAAATACCGAATGTCGGTGGGTATCGTTACATGGGGGCTGTACGATATCGTTGACCTATATAGACAATTCTCTTTAAGGGGGTAAAATACCCTTGTGTGGAAATTTAGACAATTCCGTTGAAAAATGTGGCTAAAATTATCAAAATACCGAATATCGGTGGGTATCGTTATATGGGGCTGTACGATATCGTTGACCTATATAGACAATTCTCTTTAAGGGGGTAATATACCCACGAAGAACTACTTGTGTAGAATTTCTGATAATTCCTTTTAAAAATATGGCTAAAATCATCAAAATACCGAATATCGGGGTTACCGTTATATGGGGGCTATACGATATCTTGGACCGAAATAGCTCGTCTTCCAACTTGACCTGCCTATAGACAAAAGACAAATCTGCGCAAAATTTTAGCTTCCTATCTCAATTCGTTTTGATTGTAGCGTGATTGCAGCAGACGCTGGACCTATATAGAAAATTCTCTTTCAGGGGGTAAAATACCCACAAAGAACTCCTTGTGTGCAATGTGGCAAAAATCATCCAAATACCGAATATCGGTTATATATGGGGGCTGTAGGATATCGTGGACCTATAAACAATACTCTTTCAGGGGGTAAAATATCCACAAAGAACTCATTCTGTGTAATTTTAAAAAATTCCGTTGAAAAATGTTTCTAAAATCTTTAAAATACCGATAATCCGAGGTACCGTTATACGGGGGCTATACGATATCGTGGACCTATATAAACAATTCTCTTTCAGGGGGTAAAATACCCACAAAGAACTCCTTGTGTGGAATTTTAGACAATTCCGTTGAAAAATGTGGCTAAAATCATCAAAATACGGAATATCGGTTATATATGGGGGCTGTACGATATCGTGGTCTCTTGCAGTGGGTGAAATACCCACAAAGGACTCCTTGTGTGGAATTTTAGACAATTCCGTTGAAAAATGTGACTTAAATCATCAAAATACCGAATGTCGGTGGGTATCGTTACATGGGGGCTATACGATATCGTTGACCTATATAGACAATTCTCTTTAAGGGGGTAAAATACCCACAAGGAACTCCTTGTGTGGAATTTTAGACAATTCCGTTGAAAATGTGGCTAAAGTCATCAAAATACCGAATGTCTGTGGGGGGGTACCGTTATATGGGGTCTATACTATATCGTGGACCCATATAGACAATTCTCTTTCAGGGGGTATAATACTCAGCAGGAACTCCTTGTGTAGAATTTCTGACAATTCCTTTAAAAAATATGGCTAAAATCATCAAAATACCGAATATCGGGGGTACCGTTATATGGGGGCTATACGATATCGTGGACCTATACAGACAATTCTCTATAAGGCGGTAAAATACCCACAAAGAACTCCTTGTGTGGAAGTTCCGTTGAAAAATGTGGCTAAAATCATCAAAATACGGAACATCGGTTATATATGGGGGCTGTACGATATCGTGGTCTCTTGCAGTGGGTAAAATACCCACAAAGGACTCCTTGTGTGGAATTTTAGACAATTCCGTTGAAAAATGTGGCTAAAATCATCAAAATACCGAATGTCGGTGGGTATCGTTATATGGGGGCTGTACGATATCGTTGACCTATATAGACAATTCTCTTTAAGGTGGTAAAATACCCTTGTGTGGAAATTTAGGCAATTCCGTTGAAAAATGTGGCTAAAATCACCAAAATACCGAATATCGGTGGGTATCGTTATATGGGGCTGTACGATATCGTTGACCTATGTAGACAATTCTCTTTAAGGGGGTAAAATACCCACAAATAACTCCTTGTGTGGAATTTTAGACAATTCCGTTGAAAAATGTGGCTAAATTAATCATCATAATACCGAATATCGGTGGTTATCGTTATATGGAGGCTGTACGATATCGTTGACCTATATAGACAATTCTCTTTCAGGGGGTAAAATACCCACAGAGAACTCCTTGTGTGGAATGTGGCTAAAATCATCAAAATACCGAATATCGGAGAGAACCGTTATATGAAGGCTATACGATATCGTGGACCTATATCCACAATTCTCTTTCAGGGGGTAAAATGCCCACAGAACTCCTTGTGTGGAGTTTTAGACAATTCCGGTGTAGCCCATCTTCGAACTTGACCTGCCTATAGACAAAAGACAGATTTGCGCAAAATTTTAGATTCCTATCTAAATTCGTTTTGATTGTATCGTGATAACAGCAGACGGTGGACCTATATACAATTCTCTTGCAGGGGGTAAAATACCCACAAAGAACTCCTTGTGTGCAATTTTCAAAAAATCCGTTGAAAAATGTGGCTAAAATCATCAAAATACCGAATATCGGGAAGAACCGTTATATGAAGGCTATATGATATTGTGGACCTATATTCACAATTATCTTTCAGGGGGTAAAATACCCACAAAGAACTTCTTCTGTGTAATTTTCAAAAAATCCGTTGAAAAATGTGGCTAAAATCATTAAAATACCGATAATCGGAGAGAACCGTTATATGGAGGCTATACGATATCGTGGATCTATACACACAATTCTCTTTCAGGGGGTAAAATGCCCACAGAACTCCTTGTGTGGAATTTTAGAAAATTCCGTTGAAAAATGTGGCTAAAATCATTAAAATACCGAATATAATGGGTACCGTTATATGGGAGCTGTACGATATCGTTGACCTATATAGACAATTCTCTGTCAGGGGTAAAATACCCACAAAGAACTCCTTGTGCGGAATGTGGCTAAAATCATCAAAATACCGAATATCGGAGAGAACCGTTATATGAAGGCTATACGATATCGTGGACCTATATAGACAATTCTCTTTCAGGGGGTAAAATGCCCACAGAACTCCTTGTGTGGAATTTTAGACAATTACGTTGAGGAATGTGGCTAAATTCATCAAATTCCGAATATCGGTGGTTATCGTTATATGGGTGCTGTACGATATCGTTGACCTATATAGACAATTCTCTTTAAGGGGGTAATATACCCACAGAGAACTCGTTGTGTGGAAATTTAGACAATTCCATTGAAAAATGTGGCTAAAATCATCAAAATACCGAATATCAGTGGTTATCGTTATATGGGGGCTGTACGATATCGTTGACCTATATAGACAATTCTCTTTAAGGGGGTAATATACCCACGAAGAACTCCTTGTGTAGAATTTCTGATAATTCCTTTTAAAAATATGGGTAACATCATCAAAATACCGAATATCGGGGGGTACCGTTATATGGGGGCTATACGATATCTTGGACCGAAATAGCTCATCTTCCAACTTGACCTGCCTATAAACAAAAGACAAACCTGCGCAAAATTTTAGCTTCCTATCTCAATTCGTTTTGATTGTAGCGTGATTGCAACAGACGGTGGACCTATATAGACAATTCTCTTTCAGGGGGTAAAATACCCACAAAGAACTCCTTGTGTGCAATGTGGCTAAAATCATCCAAATACCGAATATCGGTTATATATGGGGGCTGTACGATATCGTGGTCTCTTGCAGTAGGTAAAATACCCTCAAAGGACTCCTTGTGTGGAATTTTAGACAATTCCGTTGAAAAATGTGACTTAAATCATCAAAATACCGAATGTCGGTGGGTATCGTTACATGGGGGCTGTACGATATCGTTGACCTATATAGACAATTCTCTTTAAGGTGGTAAAATACCCTTGTGTGGAAATTTAGACAATTCCGTTGAAAAATGTGGCTAAAATCACCAAAATACCGAATATCGGTGGGTATCGTTATATGGGGCTGTACGATATCGTTGACCTATATAGACAATTCTCTTTAAGGGGGTAAAATACCCACAAAGAACTCCTTGTGTGGAATTTTAGACAATTCCGTTGAAAAATGTGGCTAAAATCATCAAAATACCGAATGAGGGGGGGGCGCTGTATGGGGGATATATGATATCGTGGACCTATATAGACAATTCTCTTCCAGGGGGTAAGGTGCTCACAAGGAACTCCTTGTGTAGAATTTCTGTCAATTCCTTTTAAAAATATGGCTAAAATCTTTAAAATACCGAATATCGGGGGTACCGTTATATACGATATCTTGGACCGATATAGCCCATCTTCCAACTTGACCTGCCTATAGACAAAAGACAGACCTGCGCAAAATTTTAGCTTCCTATCTCAATTCGTTTTGATTGTAGCGTGATTACAACAGACGGTGGACCTATATAGACAATTCTCTGTAAGGGGTAAAATGCCCACAAAGAACTCCTTGTGTGCAATGTGGCTAAAATCATCAAAATACGGAATATCGGATATATATGGGGGTTGTACGATATCGTGGTCTCTTGCAGTGGGTAAAATGCCCACAAAGGACTCCTTGTGTGGAATTTTAGACACTTCCGTTGACAAATGTGGCTAAAATCATCAAAATACCGAATGTCGGTGGTTATCGTTACATGGGGCTGTACGATATCGTTGACCTATATAGACAATTCTCTTTAAGGGGGTAAAATACCCTTGTATGGAAATTTAGACAATTCCGTTGAAAAATGTGGCTAAAATCATCAAAATACCGAATATCGGTGGGTATCGTTATATGGGGCTGTACGATATCGTTGACCTATATAGACAATTCTCTTTAAGGGGGTAAAATACCCACAAAGAACTCCTTGTGTGGAATTTTAGACAATTCCGTTGAAAAATGTGGCTAAAATCATCAAAATACCGAATATCAGTGGTTATCGTTATATGGGGGCTGTACGATATCGTTGACCTATATAGACAATTCTCTTTAAGGGGGTAATATACCCACGAAGAACTACTTGTGTAGAATTTCTGATAATCCCTTTTAAAAATATGGCTAAAATCATCAAAATACCGAATATCGGGGGGTACCGTTATATGGGGGCTATACGATATCTTGGACCGAAATAGCTCATCTTCCAACTTGACCTGCCTATAGACAAAAGACAAATCTGAGCAAAACTTTAGCTTCCTATCTCAATTCGTTTTGATTGTAGCGTAATTGCAACAGTCGGTGGACCTATATAGACAATTCTCTTTCAGGGGGTAAAATACCCACAAAGAACTCCTTGTGTGCAATGTGGCTAAAATCATCCAAATACCGAATATCGGTTATATATGGGGGCTATACGATATCGTGGACCTATAAACAATTCTCTTTCAGGGGGTAAAATGCCCACAGAACTCCTTGTGTGGAATTTTAGACAATTCCGTTGAAAAATGTGGCTAAAATCATCAAAATACGGAATATCGGTTATATATGGGGGCTGTACGATATCGTGGTCTCTTGCAGTGGGTAAGATACCCACAAAGGACTCCTTGTGTGGAATTTTAGACAATTCCGTTGAAAAATGTGGCTAAAATCATCAAAATACCGAATATCGGTGGGTATCGTTATATGGGGGCTGTACGATATCGTGGACCTATATAGACAATTCTCTTTCAGGGGGTAAAATACACACAAAGAACTCCTGGTGTGGAATTTTAGACAATTCCGTTGAAAAATGTGGCTAAAATCATCAAAATACCGAATGAGGGGGGGGCGCTGTATGGGGGATATATGATATCGTGGACCTATATAGACAATTCTCTTCCAGGGGGTAAGGTGCTCACAAGGAACTCCTTGTGTAGAATTTCTGTCAATTCCTTTTGAAAATATGGCTAAAATCATCAAAATACCGAATATCGGGGGTACCGTTATATACGATATCTTGGACCGATATAGCCCATCTTCCAACTTGACCTGCCTATAGGCAAAAGACAGACCTGCGCAAAATTGTAGCTTCCTATCTCAATTCGTTTTGAGTGTAGCGTGATTACAACAGACGGTGGACCTATATAGACAATTCTCTTTCAGGGGGTAAAATGCCCACAAAGAACTCCTTGTGTGCAATGTGGCTAAAATCATCAAAATACCGAATATCGGATATATATGGGGGTTGTACGATATCGTGGTCTCTTGCAGTGGGTAAAATGCCCACAAAGGACTCCTTGTGTGGAATTTTAGACACTTCCGTTGAAAAATGTGGCTAAAATCATCAAAATACCGAATGTCGGTGGGTATCGCTACATGGGGCTGTACGATATCGTTGAACTATATAGACAATTCTCTTTAAGGGGGTAAAATACCCTTGTATGGAAATTTAGACAATTCCGTTGAAAAATGTGGCTAAAATCATCAAAATACCGAATATCGGTGGGTATCGTTATATGGGGCTGTACGATATCGTTGACCTATATAGACAATTCTCTTTAAGGGGGTAAAATACCCACAAAGAACTCCTTGTGTGGAATTTTAGACAATTCCGTTGAAAAATGTGGCTAAAATCATCAAAATACCGAATATCAGTGGTTATCGTTTAATGGGGGCTGTACGATATCGTTGACCTATATAGACAATTCTCTTTAAGGGGGTAATATACCCACGAAGAACTACTTGTGTAGAATTTCTGATAATTCCTTTTAAAAATATGGCTAAAATCATCAAAATACCGAATATCGGGGAGTACCGTTATATGGGGGCTATACGATATCTTGGACCGAAATAGCTCATCTTCCAACTTGACCTGCCTATAGACAAAAGACAGATCTGCGCAAAATTTTAGCTTCCTATCTCAATTCGTTTTGATTGTAGCGTGATTGCAACAGACGGTGGACCTATATAGACAATTCTCTTTCAGGGGGTAAAATACCCACAAAGAACTCCTTGTGTGTTTAGACAATTCCGTTGAAAAATGTGGCTAAAATCATCAAAATACGGAATATCGGTTATATATGTGGGCTGTACGATATCGTGGTCTCTTGCAGTGGGTAAAATACCTACAAAGGACTCCTTGTGTGGAATTTTAGACAATTCCGTTGAAAAAGTTGGCTAAAATCATCAAAATACAGAATGTCGGTGGGTATCGTTACATGGGGGCTGTACGATATCGTTGACCTATATAGACAATTCTCTTTAAGGGGGTAAAATACCCAAAAAGAACTCCTTGTGTGGAAATTTAGACAATTCCGTTGAAAATTTGGCTAAAGTCATCAAAATACCGAATGACTGTGGGGGGTACCGTTATATGGGGTCTATACGATATCGTGGACCCATATAGACAATTCTATTACAGGGGGTATAATACTCAGCAGGAACTCCTTGTGTAGAAATTCTGACAATTCCTTTAAAAAATATGGCTAAAATAGACAATTCTCTTTAAGGGGGTAAAATACCCTTGTATGGAAATTTAGACAATTCCGTTGAAAAATGTGGCTAAAATCATCAAAATACCGAATATCGGTGGGTATCGTTATATGGGGCTTTACGATATCGTTGACCTATATAGACAATTCTCTTTAAGGGGGTAAAATACCCACGAAGAACTCCTTGTGTGGAATTTTAGACAATTCCGTTGAAAAATGTGGTGAAATCATCAAAATACCGAATATCAGTGGTTATCGTTATATGGGGGCTGTACGATATCGTTGACCTATATAGACAATTCTCTTTAAGGGGGTAATATACCCACGAAGAACTACTTGTGTAGAATTTCTGATAATCCCTTTTAAAAATATGGCTAAAATCATCAAAACACCGAATATCGGGGGGTACCGTTATATGGGGGCTATACGATATCTTGGACCGAAATAGCTCATCTTCCAACTTGACCTGCCTATAGACAAAAGACAAATCTGAGCAAAATTTTAGCTTCCTATCTCAATTCGTTTTGATTGTAGCGTGACAACAGACGGTGGACCTATATAGACAATTCTCTTTCAGGGGGTAAAATACCCACAAAGAACTCCTTGTGTGCAATGTGGCTAAAATCATCCAAATACCGAATATCGGTTATATATGGGGGCTGTACGATATCGCGGACCTATAAACAATTCTCTTTCAGGGGGTAAAATGCCCACAGAACTCCTTGTGTGGAATTTTAGACAATTCCGTTGAAAAATGTGGCTAAAATCATCAAAATACGGAATATCGGTTATATTTTTTGGGGCTGTACGATATCGTGGTCTCTTGCAGTGGGTAAGATACCCACAAAGAACTCCTTGTGTGAAATTTTAGACAATTCCGTTGAAAAATGTGGCTAAAATCATCAAAATACCGATTGTCGGTGGGTATCGTTACATGGGGGCTGTACGATATCGTTGACCTATATAGACAATTCTCTTTAAGGGGGTAAAATACCCACAAAGAATTCCTTGTGTGGAAATATAGACAATTCCGTTGAAAATGTGGCTAAAGTCATCAAATCTGCGCAAAATTTTAGATTCCTATCTCCATTCGTTTTGACGGTGGACCTATATAGACAATTCTCTTTCAGGGGGTAAAATACCCACAAAGAACTCCTTGTGTGCAATGTGGCTAAAATCATCTAAATACCGAATATCGGTTATATATGGGGGCTGTACGATATCGTGGACCTATAAACAATACTCTTTCAGGGGGTAAAATATCCACAAAGAACTCATTCTGTGTAATTTTAAAAAATTCCGTTGAAAAATGTTTCTAAAATCTTTAAAATACCGATAATCGGATGTACCGTTATACGGGGGCTATACGATATCGTGGACCTATATAAACAATTCTCTTTCAGGGGGTAAAATACCCACAAAGAACTCCTTGTGTGGAATTTTAGACAATTCCGTTAAAAAATGTGGCTAAAATCATCAAAATACAGAATATCGGTTATATATGGGGGCTGTACGATATCGTGGTCTCTTGCAGTGGGTAAAATACCCACAAAGGACTCCTTGTGTGGAATTTTAGACAATTCCGTTGAAAAATGTGGCTAAAATCATCAAAATACCGAATGTCGGTGGGTATCGTTACATGGGGGCTGTACGATATCGTTGACCTATATAGACAATTCTCTTTAAGGGGGTCCACAAAGAACTCCTTGTGTGGAATTTTAGACAATTCCGTTGAAAATGTGGCTAAAGTCATCAAAATACCGAATGTCTGTGGGAGGGGGGGGGTACCGTTATATGGGGTCTATACGATATCGTGGACCCATATAGACAATTCTATTACAGGGGGTATAATACTCAGCAGGAACTCCTTGTGTAGAAATTCTGACAATTCCTTTAAAAAATATGGCTAAAATCATCAAAATACCGAATATCGGGGGTACCGTTATATGGGGGCTATACGATATCGTGGACCTATATAGACAATTCTCTTTAAGGGGGTAAAATACCCACAAAGAACTCCTTGTGTGGAATTTTAGACAATTCCGTTGAAAAATGTGGCTAAAATCATCAAAATACGGAATATCGGTTATATATGGGGGCTGTACGATATCGTGGTCTCTTGCAGTGGGTAAAATACCCACAAAGAACTGATTGTGTGGAATTTTAGACAATTCCGTTGAAAAATGTGGCTAAAATCATCAAAATACCTAATATCGGTGGGTATCGTTATATGGGGCTGTACGATATCGTGGACCTTTATAGACAATTCTCTTTAAGGGGGTAAAATACCTACAAAGAACTCCTTGTGTGGAATTTTAGACAATTCCGTTGAAAAATGTGGCTAAATTAATCATCATCGGTGGTTATCGTTATATGGGGGCTGTACGATATCGTTGACCTATATAGACAATTCTCTTTAAGGGGGTAAAATACCCACAAAGAACTCCTTGTGTGGATTTTAGACAATTCCGTTGAAAATGTGGCTAAAGTCATCAAAATACCGAATGTCTGTGGGAGGGGGGGGCGGGTACCGTTATATGGGGTCTATACGATATCGTGGACCCATATAGACAATTCTATTACAGGGGGTATAATACTCAGCAGGAACTCCTTGTGTAGAAATTCTGACAATTCCTTTAAAAAATATGGCTAAAATCATCAAAATACCGAATATCGGGGGTACCGTTATATGGGGGCTATACGATATCGTGGACCTATATAGACAATTCTCTTTAAGGGGTAAAATACCCACAAAGAACTCCTTGTGTGGAACTTTAGACAATTCCGTTGAAAAATGTGGCTAAAATCATCAAAAAACGGAATATCGGTTATATATGGGGGCTGTACGATATCGTGGTCTCTTGCAGTGGGTAAAATACCCACAAAGAACTCATTGTGTGGAATTTTAGACAATTCCGTTGAAAAATGTGGCTAAAATCATCAAAATACCGAATATCGGTGGGTATCGTTATATGGGGCTGTACGATATCGTGGACCTTTATAGACAATTCTCTTTAAGGGGGTAAAATACCTACAAAGAACTCCTTGTGTGGAATTTTAGACAATTCCGTTGAAAAATGTGGCTAAATTAATCATCATCGGTGGTTATCGTTATATGGGGCTGTACGATATCGTTGACCTATATAGACAATTCTCTTTAAGGGGGTAAAATACCCACAAAGAACTCCTTGTGTGGAATTGTAGACAATTCCGTTGAAAAATGTGGCTAAAATCATAAAAATACCGAATATCGGTGGGTATCGTTATATGGGGGCTGTACGATATCGTGGACCTATATAGACAATTCTCTTTAAGGGGGTAAAATACACACAAAGAACTCCTGGTGTGGAATTTTAGACAATTCCGTTGGAAAATTTGGCTAAAATCATCAAAATACCGAATGAGAGGGGGTCCTGTATGGGGGATATATGATATCGTGGACCTATATAGACAATTCTCTTCCAGGGGGTAAGGTGCTCACAAGGAACTCCTTGTATAGAATTTCTGACAATTCCTTTTAAAAATATGGCTAAAATCATCAAAATACCGAATATCGGGGGTACCGTTATATACGATATCTTGGACCGATATAGCCCATCTTCCAACTTGAGCTGCCTATAGACAAAAGACAGACCTGCGCAAAATTTTAACTTCCTATCTCAATTCGTTTTGATTGTAGAGTGATTACAACAGACGGTGGACCTATATAGACAATTCTCTTTCAGGGGGTAAAATGCCCACAAAGAACTCCTTGTGTGCAATGTGGCTAAAATCATCAAAATACCGAATATCGGTTATATATGGGGGTTGTACGATATCGTGGTCTCTTGCAGTGGGTAAAATACCCACAAAGGACTCCTTGTGTGGAATTTTAGACAATTCCGTTGAAAAATGTGGCTAAAATCATCAAAATACGGAATATCAGTTATATATGGGGGCTGTACGATATCGTGGTCTCTTGCAGTGGGTAAAATACCCACAAAGGACTCCTTGTGTGGAATTTTAGACAATTCCGTTGAAAAATGTGGCTAAAATCATCAAAATACCGAATGTCGGTGGGTATCGTTACATGGGGGCTGTACGATATCGTTGACCTATATAGACAATTCTCTTTAAGGGGGTAAAATACCCACAAAGAACTCCTTGTGTGGAATTTTAGACAATTCCGTTGAAAATGTGGCTAAAGTCATCAAAATACCGAATGTCTGGGGGGGACCGTTATATGGGGTCTATACGATATCGTGGACCCACACAGACAATTCTCTTTCAGGGGGTATAATACTCAGCAGGAACTCCTTGTGTAGATTTTCTGACAATTCCTTTAAAAAATATGACTAAAATCATCAAAATACCGAATATCGGGGGTACCGTTATATGGGGGCTATACGATATCGTGGACCTATATAGACAATTCTCTTCCAGGGGGTAAGGTGCTCACAAGGAACTCCTTGTGTAGAATTTCTGACAATTCCTTTTAAAATTATGGCTAAAATCATCAAAATATCGAATATCGGGGGGTACCGTTATATGGGGGCTATACGACATCGTGGACCTATATAGACAATTCTCTTTAAGGGGGTAAAATACCCACAAAGAACTCCTTGTGTTGAATTTTAGACAATTCCGTTGAAAAATGTGGCTAAAATCATCAAAATACGGAATATCAGTTATATATGGGGGCTGTACGATATCGTGGTCTCTTGCAGTGGGTAAAATACCCACAAAGGACTCCTTGTGTGGAATTTTAGACAATTCCGTTGAAAAATGTGGCTAAAATCATCAAAATACCGAATGTCGGTGGGTATCGTTACATGGGGGCTATACGATATCGTTGACCTATATAGACAATTCTCTTTAAGAGGGTAAAATACCCTTGCGTGGAATTTTAGACAATTCCGTTGAAAAATGTGGCTAAAATCATCAAAATACCGAATATCGGTGGGTATCGTTATATGGGGCTGTACGATATCGTGGACCTATATAGACAATTCTCTTTAAGGGGGTAAAATACCCACAAAGGACTCCTTGTGTGGAATTGTAGACAATTCCGTTGAAAAATGTTGCTAAAGTCATCAAAATACCGAATGTCGGGGAGAACCGTTATATGGGAGGCTATACGATATCGTGGACCTATATAGACAATTCTCTTTCAGGGGGTAAAATACCCACAAAGAACTCCTTGTGTGCAATGTGGCTAAAATCATCCAAATACCGAATATCGGTTATATATAGGGCCTGTACGATATCGTGGACCTATAAACAATACTCTTTCAGGGGGTAAAATATCCACAAAGAACTCATTCTGTGTAATTTTAAAAAATTCCGTTGAAAAATGTATCTAAAATCTTTAAAATACCGATAATCGGAGGTACCGTTATACGGGGGCTATACGATATCGTGGACCTATATAAACAATTCTCTTTCAGGGGGTAAAATACCCACAAAGACCTCCTTGTGTGGAATTTTAGACAATTCCGTTAAAAAATGTGGCTAAAATCATCAAAATACGGAATATCGGTTATATATGGGGGCTGTACGATATCGTGGTCTCTTGCAGTGGGTAAAATACCCACAAAGGACTCCTTGTGTGGAATTTTAGACAATTCCGTTGAAAAATGTGCCTAAAATCATCAAAATACCGAATGTCGGTGGGTATCGTTACATGGGGGCTGTACGATATCGTTGACCTATATAGACAATTCTCTTTAAGGGGGTGAAATACACATAAAGAACTCCTTGTGTGGAATTTTAGACAATTCCGTTGAAAATGTGGCTAAAGTCATCAAAATACCGAATGTCTGTGGGGGTACCGTTATATGGGGTCTATACGATATCGTGGACCCATATAGACAATTCTATTTCAGGGGGTATAATACTCAGCAGGAACTCCTTGTATAGAATTGCTGACAATTCCTTTAAAAAATATGGCTAAAATCATCAAAATACCGAATATCGGGGGTACCGTTATATGGGGGCTATACGATATCGTGGACCTATATAGACAATTCTCTTTAAGGGGGTAAAATACCTACAAAGAACTCCTTGTGTGGAATTTTAGACAATTCCGTTGAAAAATGTGGCTAAAATCATCAAAATACCGAATCTCGGTGGGTTTCGTTATATGGGGGCTGTACGATATCGTGGACCTATATAGACAATTCTCTTTAAGGGGGTAAAATACACACAAAGAACTCCTGGTGTGGAATTTTAGACAATTCCGTTGAAAAATGTGGCTAAAATCATCAAAATACCGAATGAGGGGGGTACCGTTATATGGGGGCTATACGACATCGTGGACCTATATAGACAATTCTCTTTAAGGGGGTAAAATACCCACAAAGAACTCCTTGTGTGGAATTTTAGACAATTCCGTTGAAAAATGTGGCTAAAATCATCAAAATACGGAATATCAGTTATATATGGGGGCTGTACGATATCGTGGTCTCTTGCAGTGGGTAAAATACCCACAAAGGACTCCTTGTGTGGAATTTTAGACAATTCCGTTGAAAAATGTGGCTAAAATCATCAAAATACCGAATGTCGGTGGGTATCGTTACATGGGGGCTGTACGATATCGTTGACCTATATAGACAATTCTCTTTAAGGGGGTAAAATACCCTTGTGTGGAAATTTAGATAAATCCGTTGAAAAATGTGGCTAAAATTCCGTTGAAAAATGTGGCTAAAATCATCAAAATACCGAATATCGGTGGGTATCGTTATATGGGGCTGTACGATATCGTGGACCTTTATAGACAATTCTCTTTAAGGGGGTAAAATACCTACAAAGAACTCCTTGTGTGGAATTTTAGACAATTCCGTTGAAAAATGTGGCTAAATTAATCATCAAAATACCGAATGTCGGTGGGTATCGTTACATGGGGGCTGTACGATATCGTTGACCTATATAGACATTCAAGTGGGTAAAATACCCACAAGGGACTCCTTGTGTGGAATTTTAGACAATTCCGTTGAAAAATGTGGCTAAAATCATCAAAATACCGAATGTCGGTGGGTATCGTTACATGGGGGCTGTACGATATCGTTGACCTATATAGACAATTCTCTTTAAGGGGGTAAAATACACATAAAGAACTCCTTGTGTGGAATTTTAGACAATTCCGTTGAAAATGTGGCTAAAGTCATCAAAATACCGAATGTCTGTGGGGGGTACCTTTATATGGGGTCTATACGATATCGTGGACCCATATAGACAATTCTATTTCAGGGGGTATAATACTCAGCAGGAACTCCTTGTATAGAATTGCTGACAATTCCTTTAAAAATATGGTTAAAATCATCAAAATACCGAATATCGGGGGTACCGTTATATGGGGGCTATACGATATCGTGGACCTATATAGACAATTCTCTTTAAGGGGGTAAAATACCCACAAAGAACTCCTTGTGTGGAATTTTAGACAATTCCGTTGAAAAATGTGGCTAAAATCATCAAAATACGGAATATCGGTTATATATGGGGGCTGTACGATATCGTGGTCTCTTGCAGTGGGTAAAATACCCACAAAGGACTCCTTGTGTGGAATTTTAGACAATTCCGTTGAAAAATGTGGCTAAAATCATCAAAATACCGAATGTCGGTGGGTATCGTTACATGGGGGCTGTACGATATCGTTGACCTATATAGACAATTCTCTTTAAGGGGGTAAAATACCCTTGTGTGGAAATTTAGACAATTCCGTTGAAAAATGTGGCTAAAATTCCGATGAAAAATGTGGCTAAAATCACCAAAATACCGAATATCGGTGGGTATCGTTATATGGGGCTGTACGATATCGTTGACCTATATAGACAATTTTCTTTAAGGGGGTAAAATACCCACAAAGAACTCCTTGTGTGGAATTTTAGACAATTCCGTTGAAAAATGTGGCTAAATTAATCATCATAATACCGAATATCGGTGGTTATCGTTATATGGAGGCTGTACGATATCGTTGACCTATATAGACAATTCTCTTTCAGGGGGTAAAATACCCACAAAGAACTCCTTGTGTGGAATGTGGCTAAAATCATCAAAATACCGAATATCGGAGAGAACCATTATATGAAGGCTATACGATATCGTGGACCTATATCCACAATTCTCTTTCAGGGGGTAAAATGCCCACAGAACTCCTTGTGTGGAGTTTTAGACAATTCCGTTAAAAACTGTGGCTAAAATCATCAAAATACCGAATATCGGTGGGTATCGTTATATGGGGCTGTACGATATCGTAGACCTTTATAGACAATTCTTTTTAAGGGGTAAAATACCCACAAAGAACTCCTTGTGTGGAATTTTAGACAATTCCGTTGAAAAATGTGGCTAAATTATTCATCATAATACCGAATATCGGTGGTTATCGTTATATGGGGGCTGCACGATATCGTTGACCTACATAGACAATTCTCTTTAAGGGGGTAAAATACCCACAAAGAACTCCTTGTGTGGAATTTTAGACAATTCCGTTGAAAAATGTGGCTAAAATCATCAAAATACGGAATATTGGTTATATATGGGGGCTGTACGATATCGTGGTCTCTTGCAGTGGGTAAAATACCCACAAAGGACTCCTTGTGTGGAATTTTAGACAATTCCGTTGAAAAATGTGGCTAAAATCATCAAAATACCGAATGTCGGTGGGTGTCGTTACATGGGGTCTGTACGATATCGTTGACCTATATAGACAATTCTCTTTAAGGGGGTAAAATACCCACAAAGAACTCCTTGTGTGGAATTTTAGACAATTCCGTTGAAAAATGTGGCTAAAATCATCAAAATACCGAATATCGGTGGGTATCGTTATATGGGGCTGTACGATATCGTTGACCTATATAGACAATTCTCTTTAAGGGGGTAAAATACCCACAAAGAACTCCTTGTGTGGAATTTTAGACAATTCCGTTGAAAAATGTGGCTAAAATCATCAAAATACCGAATATCAGTGGGTATCGTTATATGGGGGCTGTACGATATCGTGGACCTATATAGACAATTCTCTTTAAGGGGGTAAAATACACACAAAGAACTCCTGGTGTGGAATTTGAGACAATTCCGTTGAAAAATGTGGCTAAAATCATAAAAATACCGAATGAGGGGGGGGCGCTGTATGGGGGATATATGATATCGTGTACCTTTATAGACAATTCTCTTCCAGGGGGTAAGGTGCTCACAAGGAACTCCTTGTGTAGAATTTCTGACAATTCCTTTTAAAAATATGGCTAAAATCATCAAAATACCGAATATCGGGGGTACCGTTATATACGATATCTTGGACCGATATGGCCCATCTTCCAACTTGACCTGCCTATAGACAAAAGACAGACCTGCGCAAAATTCTAGCTTCCTATCTCAATTCGTTTTGATTGTAGCGTGATTACAACAGACGGTGGACGTATATAGACAATTCTCTTTCAGGGGGTAAAATGCCCACAAAAAACTCCTTGTGTGCAATGTGGCTAAAATCATCAAAATACCGAATATCGGTTATATATGGGGGTTGTACGATATCGTGGTCTCTTGCAGTGGGTAAAATACCCACAAAGGACTCCTTGTGTGGAATTTTAGACACTTCCGTTGAAAAATGTGGCTAAAATCATCAAAATACCGAATGTCGGTGGGTATCGTTACATGTGGGCTGTACGATATCGTTGACCTATATAGACAATTCTCTTTAAGGGGGTAAAATACCCACAAAGAACTCCTTGTGTGGAATTTTAGACAATTCCGTTGAAAATGTGGCTAAAGTCATCAAAATACCGAATGTCTGGGGGGGACCGTTATATGGGGTCTATACGATATCGTGGACCCATACAATTCTCTTTCAGGGGGTATAATACTCAGCAGGAACTCCTTGTGTAGAATTTCTGACAATTCCTTAAAAAAATATGGCTAAAATCATCAAAATACCGAATATCGGGTGTACCGTTATATGGGGGCTATATGATATCATGGACATATATAGACAATTCTCTTCCAGGGGGTAAGGTGCTCACAAGGAACTCCTTGTGTAGAATTTCTGACAATTCCTTTTAAAAATATGGCTAAAGTCATCAAAATACCGAATATCGGGGGGTACCGCTATATGGGGGCTATACGATATCGTGGACCTATATAGATAATTCTCTTTAAGGGGGTAAAATACCCACAAAGAACTCCTTGTGTGGAATTTTAGACAATTCCGTTGAAAAATGTGGCTAAAATCATCAAAATACGGAATATCAGTTATATATGGGGGCTGTACGATATCGTGGTCTCTTGCAGTGGGTAAAATACCCACAAAGGACTCCTTGTGTGGAATTTTAGACAATTCCGTTGAAAAAAGTGGCTAAAATCATCAAAATACCGAATGTCGGTGGGTATCGTTACATGGGGGCTGTACGATATCGTTGACCTATATAGACAATTCTCTTTAAGGGGGTAAAATACCCACAAAGAACTCCTTGTGTGGAATTTTAGACAATTCCGTTGAAAATGTGGCTAAACTCATCAAAATACCGAATGTCCTGGGGGGGACCGTTATATGGGGTCTATACGATATCGTGGACCCATATAGACAATTCTCTTTCAGGGGGTATAATACTCAGCAGGAACTCCTTGTGTAGATTTTCTGACAATTCCTTTAAAAATATGGCTAAAATCATCAAACTACCGAATATCAGGGGTACCGTTATATGGG
This sequence comes from Musca domestica, assembly GCF_030504385.1. Lineage (NCBI taxonomy): Eukaryota > Metazoa > Arthropoda > Insecta > Diptera > Muscidae > Musca > Musca domestica. The sequence continues at coordinate 20,183,100 of NW_026712115.1, forward strand.
GGCTATACGATATCGTGGACCTATATAGACAATTCTCTTCCAGGGGGTAAGGTGCTCACAAGGAACTCCTTGTGTAGAATTTCTGACAATTCCTTTTAAAATTATGGCTAAAATCATCAAAATACCGAATATCGGGGGGTACCGTTATATGGGGGCTATACGACATCGTGGACCTATCTAGATAATTCTCTTTAAGGGGGTAAAATACCCACAAAGAACTCCTTGTGTGGAATTTTAGACAATTCCGTTGAAAAATGTGGCTAAAATCATCAAAATACGGAATATCAGTTATATATGGGGGCTGTACGATATCGTGGTCTCTTGCAGTGGGTAAAATACCCACAAAGGACTCCTTGTGTGGAATTTTAGACAATTCCGTTGAAAAATGTGGCTAAAATCATCAAAATACCGAATGTCGGTGGGTATGTGTGGAATTTTAGACAATTCCGTTGAAAATGTGGCTAAACTCATCAAAATACCGAATGTCTGGGGGGGGACCGTTATATGGGGTCTATACGATATCGTGGACCCATATAGACAATTCTCTTTCAGGGGGTATAATACTCAGCAGGAACTCCTTGTGTAGATTTTCTGACAATTCCTTTAAAAATATGGCTAAAATCATCAAAATACCGAATATCGGGGGTACCGTTATATGGGGGCTATACGATATCGTGGACCTATATAGACAATTCTCTTCCAGGGGGTAAGGTGCTCACAAGGAACTCCTTGTGTAGAATTTCTGACAATTCCTTTTAAAATTATGGCTAAAATCATCAAAATACCGAATATCGGGGGGTACCGTTATATGGGGGCTATACGACATCGTGGACCTATATAGACAATTCTCTTTAAGGGGGTAAAATACCCACAAAGAACTCCTTGTGTGGAATTTTAGACAATTCCGTTGAAAAATGTGGCTAAAATCATCAAAATACGGAATATCAGTTATATATGGGAGCTGTACGATATCGTGGTCTCTTGCAGTGGGTAAAATACCCACAAAGGACTCCTTGTGTGGAATTTTAGACAATTCCGTTGAAAAATGTGGCTAAAATCATCAAAATACCGAATGTCGGTGGGTATCGTTACATGGGGGCTGTACGATATCGTTGACCTATATAGACAATTCTCTTTAAGGGGGTAAAATACCCTTGCGTGGAATTTTAGACAATTCCGTTGAAAAATGTGGCTAAAATCATCAAAATACCGAATATCGGTGGGTATCGTTATATGGGGCTGTACGATATCGTGGACCTATATAGACAATTCTCTTTAAGGGGGTAAAATACCCACAAAGGACTCTTTGTGTGGAATTTTAGACAATTCCGTTGAAAAATGTTGCTAAAGTCATCAAAATACCGAATGTCGTGGAGAACCGTTATATGGGAGGCCATACGATATCGTGGACCTATATAGACAATTCTCTTTCAGGGGGTAAAATACTCAGCAGGAACTCTTTGTGTAGAATTTTAGACAATTCCGTTGAAAAATGTTGCAAAAATCATCAAAATACCAAATAGGTGGCGGGCGGTGTATGGGTAATGTGACCATTTATATTTTTCGTCAGAGCGGGACGCCTGCGGAATTTTGTAAAAAAAAAAAAAATATGCATTTAAAAACAAATTTTATTAAAAAACGGAGAGAATACGTATAAATCTAAATAAATCTAGTTGTGCATTGAACTGGCACCACTGTTCCAAGTATTCTTTACTTGTCTTATAAAAATCCGCTGCCGTAGTTTTCACATTCTGCTCATCAACAGCAACGTCAGTTTTTTGTAATTTTACCAGTAGATTGCGGACGGAATGAGGAAGGAATCGAATTCTCTTTAAGTTCTAAGTTATCTCGGAGACGATTAATTTCATTCGCAGACTCTATTGCAGACACGTTTTGTCCCTCGATTTTCAACACGGCTTGATGAAAAATCGCTGTCTGTGCGTGCAAAAAATATAACCACAATTCAGAGCTGGGATTTTCGAAAAACGTTTTTAAAATAGTAGGGCATTTATCTATGCTCAGAAAATAGGTTTTCAAAGGCTGAAACATTTTTAAAATTCTCTCAAGCGCCGGCATTAAAGCAAGCCACCTTGTTTTACTGTAGCCCAACAGTTTCTGATACTCTGTGTCGGTGGAATCACAGAACTCTTTCAGAACTTCTACCCGAATGCTGTAGATGTAGAAGAATGAATAAATTTTCACAATGATGCATTCGAAGTCAAGAGGGAAACAATCTGCGGCTGTATTGATAGCATTATGAATTATATGGGCTCCACACCCAATCCCAATGAGCTGCCTTCCGACGGATAGGTTCAATTTCGCGTAACCATTATTTATCCCTTTTCTATTCTTTCCTCCGAAATTGCAGTTTGTATTGTCTGCACAAAATGCCACAATTTTCTTATTCAAATCATTGCAAGATAATACTTCTTTCAAATAATCCACAATTATATCAGATGATTCGCCTGGCTGCTTTTGAAACTCTAAAATCCTGACTCTCACGCCTTCGTATGGTACAAAATAGCGAACTAAAACAGGGAATAATTTTATTGAGCCATGATTGGAAGCATCGGTTAATAAAGATATGCAGTGGGCTTCGTGAAGGTGTTCTTTCAATTCGTCCATCGCCATAGGTGCCGGCACATTTACAACTATAGCTTGTGATTTTGTACGGGCACATCTAAATTTTTGCTCGAAACATGTTTGTATTAGATTTGAAGCACAGTCATTCGAACGAAAACTGTGGTTTTCTTGCACTGTGTGGTACGCCCACGCACCCTCCGCTGCATTTATATCCAAGTCTTTGGAAGTCGCCAAATTTGTTCTTTTAAAAAGAGAAAGCATTGACGAGCTTGAAGCGGCAGCTAGATCAGAAAGCTTGTGTTTTCCCGATTCTAAATGCTTCTCAATATCACTGGCACCACCATGTCCAACACAAAAATCAGTACGACATTTTTCACACGTAACGTCTGATTCACCACTTCTTTGTTTTATAAATGGATACTTATTTTGCAAAGAAATGTTAAAAGTACACTTGCGTTTAGGCATTATTGTAATGTTACAATCACTAACATTGAAAATAAATTGTTTGACTTTGCTCGCCTTCTCCGACTCCGCGATGAAAAGATACCAGAACAATTTAGAGCGTCTATGTTTAGGGTACTGACAGAGTGACAGAAACTTTTTCTGTTTTTATTAGCATTTTTAATTTGGTGATTTCTCAATATCACTGGCACCACCATGTCCAACACTAAAATCAGTACGACATTTTTCACACGTAACGTCTGATTCACCACTTCTTTGTTTTATAAATGGATACTTATTTTGCAAAGAAATGTTAAAAGTACACTTGCGTTTAGGCATTATTGTAATGTTACAATCACTAACATTGAAAATAAATTGTTTGACTTTGCTCGCCTTCTCCGACTCCGCGATGAAAAGATACCAGAACAATTTAGAGCGTCTATGCTTAGGGTACTGACAGAGTGACAGAAACTTTTTCTGTTTTTATTAGCATTTTTAATTTGGTGATTTCCCTTGTTATGCTGGAGTTAATGTCAACGCCGTCGACGACGCCGAAAAAGTTGAAACAGATTGAACTTGGCGTCGAATTTCTTACGGCGTTATGATTAACTGCTCTCATAAAATTTCATACGATTCAAATTTTTTGACATTTGACGCCGTCGACGACGTCGACATTATCTCCAGCATTAGCATTACAAAATCTTTCGAGTTAATTTTAATGTTAATGTTGCTTGAAAAAAACTATGCAATTAAATTATATGTTCACGGGGAAAAAAATAACTCATGTATTTTTCATCAATATCAATATCCAGTATTTTCGAAAGCGGGACATTTTTGCTCTCGCTGGGGACAGCGGGACAGATAACCTCAAAGCGGGACGTATGGTCACGTTATGTATGGGGGATATACGATATCGTGGACTTATATAGACAATTCTCTTTCAGGAGGTAATGTGCTCACAAGGAACTCCTTGTGTACAATTTCTGACAATTCCTTTAAAAATATGGCTAAAATCATCAAAATACCGAATATCGGGTGGTACCGTTATATGGGGGCTATACGATATCGTGGACCGATATAGCCCATCTTCGAACTTGGAATGACGAACTTATTTGTTAAGAACTACCTATGAGAATGTACTTTAACTTAACAGCATAAAGTGTGAAAGCGTGAGAGAGATACTAAATGGGGGAGTGGTCAAAAACACGACAAGACCTTTCCTGTGAAAGTCTAGCCTGGTAAAATACAAGATAAATATATCAAAACTCTCAAACGTACAGCGAACATTCTAATTACAGGCGCTTCAAAAAGTACAACTCAAGCAGCACTGGACGTGATGCTGAAACTCGATCCGGTTGAATTAAACATACAGGTCCTCGATTTATGAAGTGCGAAGAGGCTATTATGCAAACCTGCTGGACTAAGAGTTTCAGTAAACTTCAACCCTCATGAACGCAACATCGATTACATATTTGTGTAAACTTCAAAGTTCTTTTTTATAGCATTTTCAAAAAGAAAATTTTCTTTCCATCCTTCCTTCCTTTTTTCAACAGAATGATCACAACCGATCGAAATTGTATGTACTCATCCTTTAACATAACCTAATATACTCTCAATAGAAGTATAAAAATACGAAATGCTACAGTAATATATAAGTCAAGAACGGATGGACCGATTTTCAAAACTCGTACAATTTCGGAATGGTCCCTTGACAGAAAAAGAAGAAATTTAAAAAAATCGTATAGAAATATGCCAATGAAAATGCAACAGCAAATATTACCAACAGACGTATGGTATGACAATGGGCAATCCCTGTCACCTACGATAGCATACATCGTGCTCGACACATTACTTGACGACATTACTTTAGAACTCTCCAAAAATGGAATCCAAATTAACCTTGTAACGAAATATGTGAACGACATTTTTGCCATCATTAACAACAACGACGAAAATTTAATCCTCAATCTTCAAAATAGCTAACATAAAAAACTTAAATTCACAATAGAGAAAAATAAAAAAAAAAACCCAAAAATATAATAAACGACATAATAAAATCCTCAAATACCGCAAAGATTAAAACTAAAAAATCCATCGATAAGGAAGATAAACTTTTTCTCAGTGTGTCATATTTACCCAACCTGACAGAAACAAAAAACTTGAAAAGCATTTTAAAAGACACAGAAACGATGATATCACACAAGTCAAATAAAACACTGCATACCATATTTAAAAAACCAAAGCAAAAGAAGAGAAACTAAAACAGCACAATGTTGTATGCGAAATAACTTGGAAGGGGAATGACAAAGAAGAATGCGGGAGAGTGTACGTAGGCACAACAAAACGACTACTTAGTGTGAGAGTTGGAGACTATAAAACTGACATAAATAAAGGAACGGGAAAAACAGCACTATCACAACACATAATGGAAAATAAACACACAGCCGATTTGGCTAAAGTCAAAATCGTAGATAGAGAGAATAAAGAAAACAAAAGATACACATTGGAAAGCCTTCGAATACAACAGGGATCAATATCAAATTCGATAAACACAAAAGAGGACAAAGATATTACTAAGGTTCAGTATTCAATTGCGATCATGTAGAAACAGTTCTGTGATAAAATTAGCTTAAGTTTAACTGTAATTTTTATTTTATTTTATTATTATATATTGTATTAATTATATGTCTGTGAAGTCCAGTTTTAAGGCATAGTAATAGATAATAATGACAAATAATTAAAGTAATTAAAATTTAATAATACAATTTTTGTTTAATTCTTTTACCAGAATTTCAAATAAATAAGCTCTTGATAATGTTGGAAAAAAAGCCAACCAAACGTCGGACAAAAATTAAATAAAATCTTATTTTCATTCTAACAATAATCTAACCTTTTTTGTCCGATAAAAACCAGAACAAAAATGTAAATAATTTTGTTACATTTTATGTTATATTTTTTATTTGTTGTCATTTTTTATATTGTATATTTTTTTAATTTTACTTTTTATATTGAATTGTTCATTTTCTACTCGCAACTAAATTGCTACCAAAAAGCCGATCCTTTTAGACAGTGGGATACCTTAAGCCTGCAGCAACCGTTAAATGTCGTTCCCCTTCCAAGTTATTTCGCATGCTTTGGTTTTTTAAATATGGTATGCAGTGTTTTATTTGACTTGTGTGATGTCATCGTTTCTGTGTCTTTTAAAATGCTTTTCAAGTTTTTTGTTTCTGTCAGGTTGGGTAAATATGACACACTGAGAAAAAGTTTATCTTCCTTATCGATGGATTTTTTAGTTTTAATCTTTGCGGTATTTGAGGATTTTATTATGTCTGTTTAAGCTAGAATTGCATATTGCCAAAGGATCCAGAGAGCCTACGTTCGCTTAGTACGGACCGTAGAGAGATGAGTTCTTGGGCTAAAAGGTTGCCTGCAACTCCCCTTGGAGCCTACGTTCGCTTGGTACGGACCGTAGGGAGAAAGCCTTCCTCGTCTGAAGATTTTCCCTACAACTCTCCCTGGGGCCTACGTTCGCACAGCTCGGACCGTAGGCAGCTTTTCCAAGCCATTTCTCTACAACTCTCTCTGGGTACTCTCTCAGCCCGTGTGCTGTGAGAGATTTCCTGGAAGCATCGGTGCTTCCAGCCACCTCGGGGCATTGCGATTTTGTTCTCATACAGATACTCTTGTTTGAACTTCGGAGCTCACCGCATAACAAACGTAATCGGTCAACTCGGGTTGACCAATTTCCAAACTCCTCAATAAACGGATAACTAATATTATATTTAAAACTAATCCCCCTTGGTTTTAGTTATTTCTTATCTCTTTTTACACGGTTTGTATGCCTGGGAGAACCCTACGTCTCAAACGGAGAGAAACATTTGATCCAATCGAGCCGGATCTCTCACCAGTCGTTTTCCCCTTTTTATCTTCCCAGGCAAACAACACACGGAACTTCATCCCCCCGCCTCTACATACAGTCCGCATCCTACACACATCCATCACCTTTCACCTTAATCACATAAACAAACAGGTACGTGAAATCATTTTCTTAAAGTGAGCAAAGAAAAAAAAAATAATAATAAACGAAAATCGAAAGAGTCGCGAGTGCCTGTTCAGAAATTATCGTATTTATGTACTGGCCGTCCGTCCGTCACCCTACTATCCGCAACATCGATAACATCTGTGTTATTTTTCTTGCACGCATGCATTGTTTGATCAAGTAGTTCTTATTAAGTAGCGCTTCTCTACTTCGTGCCGATCAAACGCTTTCGCCCTTTATTTTCTATTTTCGGTTATTGTTACTCTTCTGTTAGACTCTCATTGTCGCACTGCATTGGAAAAATAACAATAACAATACATCTCTATACCAATCGTTTTTTTTGTTTTTTTGCATCGGTAAACTAATATACCAAACGAAAAAAAAACATTGAACTCCGTTCCGTTGTTCTGAGTGCTTTCATTTATTTGTTTTTATTTTCTAATAGCAACGCAGTCAGTTGCCGCTCACGCACTCACTACTACAAGCACGTCGACTACGCTGCTGACGTCGCTTGTGTTTTATTTTGTTGGCCTTTCTTCATTTCGCCGCACAGTGGGCCGCAGGTAAAAAAAATCATAATTAATTTGTAATTAATTTATGAAAATTACAATTTGGCGTTTTTTTTTTCAAAATTTAACTAATTTGTGGATACAAAAGGGATTGTTGGACATTGTGCACTCTATAATCAATCATATCGAAATAAATTCATGATTGAAAAAAAGTTAATTTTATTTAACAATTTATTTATATATATATATATATATATATATATATATATATATATATATATATATATATATATATATATATATATATATATATATATATATATATATATATATATATATATATATACATTTGTTCTTTTTTGCAAATATTATTATTTATTTATTTCATTTAAATTTGTTGCATTCTCCTCGATCGCTACGTACCCTACATTCGGTGAAGTCTAAATATTAGCAATAAAATTTACTTTTCTTTGAAAATTGATATATATATATATATATATATATATACATATATATATATATATATATATATATATATATATATATATATATATATATATATATATATATATATATATATATATATATATATATATATATATATATATATCTATAAATAAATTGTTAAATAAAATTAACTTTTTTTCAATCATGAATTTATTTCGATATGATTGATTATAGAGTGCACAATGTCCAACAATCCCTTTTGTATCCACAAATTAGTTAAATTTTGAAAAAAAAAACGCCAAATTGTAATTTTCATAAATTAATTACAAATTAATTATGATTTTTTTTACCTGCGGCCCACTGTGCGGCGAAATGAAGAAAGGCCAACAAAATAAAACACAAGCGACGTCAGCAGCGTAGTCGACGTGCTTGTAGTAGTGAGTGCGTGAGCGGCAACTGACTGCGTTGCTATTAGAAAATAAAAACAAATAAATGAAAGCACTCAGAACAACGGAACGGAGTTCAATGTTTTTTTTTTTCGTTTGGTATATTAGTTTACCGATGCAAAAAAAAAAAAAAACGATTGGTATAGAGATGTATTGTTATTGTTATTTTTCCAATGCAGTGCGACAATGAGAGTCTAACAGAAGAGTAACAATAACCGAAAATAGAAAATAAAGGGCGAAAGCGTTTGATCGGCACGAAGTAGAGAAGCGCTACTTAATAAGAACTACTTGATCAAACAATGCATGCGTGCAAGAAAAATAACACAGATGTTATCGATGTTGCGGATAGTAGGGTGACGGACGGACGGCCAGTACATAAATACGATAATTTCTGAACAGGCACTCGCGACTCTTTCGATTTTCGTTTATTATTATTTTTTTTCTTTGCTCACTTTAAGAAAATGATTTCACGTACCTGTTTGTTTATGTGATTAAGGTGAAAGGTGATGGATGTGTGTAGGATGCGGACTGTATGTAGAGGCGGGGGGATGAAGTTCCGTGTGTTGTTTGCCTGGGAAGATAAAAAGGGAAAACGACTGGTGAGAGATCCGGCTCGATTGGATCAAATGTTTCTCTCCGTTTGAGACGTAGGGTTCTCCCAGGCATACAAACCGTGTAAAAAGAGATAAGAAATAACTAAAACCAAGGGGGATTAGTTTTAAATATAATATTAGTTATCCGTTTATTGAGGAGTTTGGAAATTGGTCAACCCGAGTTGACCGATTACGTTTGTTATGCGGTGAGCTCCGAAGTTCAAACAAGAGTATCTGTATGAGAACAAAATCGCAATGCCCCGAGGTGGCTGGAAGCACCGATGCTTCCAGGAAATCTCTCACAGCACACGGGCTGAGAGAGTACCCAGAGAGAGTTGTAGAGAAATGGCTTGGAAAAGCTGCCTACGGTCCGAGCTGTGCGAACGTAGGCCCCAGGGAGAGTTGTAGGGAAAATCTTCAGACGAGGAAGGCTTTCTCCCTACGGTCCGTACCAAGCGAACGTAGGCTCCAAGGGGAGTTGCAGGCAACCTTTTAGCCCAAGAACTCATCTCTCTACGGTCCGTACTAAGCGAACGTAGGCTCTCTGGATCCTTTGGCAATATGCAATTCTAGCTTAAACAGACATAATAAAATCCTCAAATACCGCAAAGATTAAAACTAAAAAATCCATCGATAAGGAAGATAAACTTTTTCTCAGTGTGTCATATTTACCCAACCTGACAGAAACAAAAAACTTGAAAAGCATTTTAAAAGACACAGAAACGATGACATCACACAAGTCAAATAAAACACTGCATACCATATTTAAAAAACCAAAGCATGCGAAATAACTTGGAAGGGGAACGACATTTAACGGTTGCTGCAGGCTTAAGGTATCCCACTGTCTAAAAGGATCGGCTTTTTGGTAGCAATTTAGTTGCGAGTAGAAAATGAACAATTCAATATAAAAAGTAAAATTAAAAAAATATACAATATAAAAAATGACAACAAATAAAAAATATAACATAAAATGTAACAAAATTATTTACATTATATCGAAATAAATTCATGATTGAAAAAAAGTTAATTTTATTTAACAATTTATTTATATATATATATATATTTTTAGATTACAAAAGGGATTGTTGGACATTGTGCACTCTATAATCAATCATATCGAAATAAATTCATGATTGAAAAAAAGTTAATTTTATTTAACAATTTATTTATATATATATATATATATATATATATATATATATATATATATATATATATATATATATATATATACATTTGTTCTTTTTGCAAATATTATTATTTATTTATTTCATTTAAATTTGTTGCATTCTCCTCGATCGCTACGTACCCTACATTCGGTGAAGTCTAAATATTAGCAATAAAATTTACTTTTCTTTGAAATTGTCTACATTTGGCGGTCGTATATATATATATATATATATATATATATATATATATATATATATACATATATATATATATATATATATATATATATATATATATATATATATATATATATATATATATATATATATGTATATATATATATATATATATATATATATATATATATATACGACCGCCAAATGTAGACAATTTTCAAAGAAAAGTAAATTTTATTGCTAATATTTAGACTTCACCGAATGTAGGGTACGTAGCGATCGAGGAGAATGCAACAAATTTAAATGAAATAAATAAATAATAATATTTGCAAAAAAGAACAAATGTATATATATATATATATATATATATATATATATATATATATATATATATATATATATATATATATATATATATATAAATAAATTGTTAAATAAAATTAACTTTTTTTCAATCATGAATTTATTTCGATATGATTGATTATAGAGTGCACAATGTCCAACAATCCCTTTTGTAATCTAAAAAATATATATATATATATAATAAATTGTTAAATAAAATTAACTTTTTTTCAATCATGAATTTATTTCGATATAATGTAAATAATTTTGTTACATTTTATGTTATATTTTTTATTTGTTGTCATTTTTTATATTGTATATTTTTTTAATTTTACTTTTTATATTGAATTGTTCATTTTCTACTCGCAACTAAATTGCTACCAAAAAGCCGATCCTTTTAGACAGTGGGATACCTTAAGCCTGCAGCAACCGTTAAATGTCGTTCCCCTTCCAAGTTATTTCGCATGCTTTGGTTTTTTAAATATGGTATGCAGTGTTTTATTTGACTTGTGTGATGTCATCGTTTCTGTGTCTTTTAAAATGCTTTTCAAGTTTTTTGTTTCTGTCAGGTTGGGTAAATATGACACACTGAGAAAAAGTTTATCTTCCTTATCGATGGATTTTTTAGTTTTAATCTTTGCGGTATTTGAGGATTTTATTATGTCTGTTTAAGCTAGAATTGCATATTGCCAAAGGATCCAGAGAGCCTACGTTCGCTTAGTACGGACCGTAGAGAGATGAGTTCTTGGGCTAAAAGGTTGCCTGCAACTCCCCTTGGAGCCTACGTTCGCTTGGTACGGACCGTAGGGAGAAAGCCTTCCTCGTCTGAAGATTTTCCCTACAACTCTCCCTGGGGCCTACGTTCGCACAGCTCGGACCGTAGGCAGCTTTTCCAAGCCATTTCTCTACAACTCTCTCTGGGTACTCTCTCAGCCCGTGTGCTGTGAGAGATTTCCTGGAAGCATCGGTGCTTCCAGCCACCTCGGGGCATTGCGATTTTGTTCTCATACAGATACTCTTGTTTGAACTTCGGAGCTCACCGCATAACAAACGTAATCGGTCAACTCGGGTTGACCAATTTCCAAACTCCTCAATAAACGGATAACTAATATTATATTTAAAACTAATCCCCCTTGGTTTTAGTTATTTCTTATCTCTTTTTACACGGTTTGTATGCCTGGGAGAACCCTACGTCTCAAACGGAGAGAAACATTTGATCCAATCGAGCCGGATCTCTCACCAGTCGTTTTCCCTTTTTATCTTCCCAGGCAAACAACACA